>NC_086444.1:527553419-527895919 GCF_028390025.1 Pseudophryne corroboree | reverse complement strand
AGCACTGATGATACTAGCGAGAACAGCACTGGACTATTGTACTGTAGTATACTGGTCACCACAATGCAGCACTGACACTGAGCACAGATATTAAGCACTAATCAGGATACTAGAAGTGACACGGTGCAGCAAGATAACGCTATGGCCTACTGTACTGTACTGTACTACTATATACTGGTGGTCACCACAATGCTGCACTGTACTACTATATATACTGCTCACAAAAATGCAGCACAGATATGGAATGGATACTTGCAGTGACACAGAGCTGCAAGATACAGCAATGGCCTACTGTACTGTACAAACTATATACTGTTGGTCACCAAAATGCAGCACACTGAGCACAGATATGGAGCGTTTTCAGGCAGAGAACGTAGATATTTGCAGCACACTGAGCACAGATATTTTCAGCACACTGAGCACAGATATGGAGCTTTTCAGGCAGAGAACGTAGCCACGTCCTCTCCGTTCAATCTCCAATGCACGAGTGAAAATGGTGGCGATGCGCAGCTCTTTATATAGAATACGAATCTCGCGAGAATCCGACAGCGGGATGATGACGTTCGGCCTCGTTCGGGTTAACCGAGCAAGGCGGGAAGATCCGAGGCTGCCTCGGACCCGTGTAAAATAGGTGAAGTTCGGGGGGGTTCGGATCTCGACGAACCGAACCCGCTCATCTCTAATCATAAGTAGCACTAGTCACACAAAAAACTGAAATAGCCTTGAATAAAGAGAGACACTGTCTCGTTTAAATAACAGTTTCTTATTAAGCTGCCAAGTACAAGGACCTCTAGATAGAGAGGGGGAAACCAATTCCAGTTTGATGGCTGCAAATTCTGACCAAAACACTGGAGAAACATGGACACCACAGAGATGTTGATTAGTGGTGCAGATTATGAAAAGGTAGTAATTGCATGTGCAGAGAGTATGGGGAGCAGAGTTGTAAATTTATTGCCTCATAAAGGGATAGGCCAAATATAACGATTATGTAGCTTCAAATGAGTCAATAGTCACTTGGAAACTTGGGCTCAGTGGAGAAATTCCCCATTAATTTCATGAGAGGTTAAAGTTACTTTGGAGTGTGACCAATAGATGGGGTACAGCAGCTTTTAGCAAGATGGGAGCAACTAGGGGGTGGGGGGTAATATAACCAAAGTGGGAGTGAGGCCAAACAGAGAAAGAGGAGGTGCAAGAAAATGCACTCTTTCAGTAAGGAGCAGAACCAAGCAATCAACGAGTGGGGGTGGGCATGGCAGGGTGTGAGATACAGACAGTAGAAGGGGGAACACAAAAGGAGTACGGACATGTACTGCAAAATAATAGTACCACAGAAATAAACAGGACAATGAAATAGGCGCGCAGAAATTAACAGGACAATGAAATAGGCGCATCAGTATAGCATAAGGTCAGCATGGGTTAGGCACGCGTGACCAGCGGCGGAATCCGGGGGGGGGCATGGCGAGCGCAACAAGCCCCTTGTGGGCTCGATGGCGAGCCGCCACAGGTTCCCACTCTATGGGTGTGGAAATAATCCCTGCTAGTCAACATAAGGACTGTTGGGATTGTAAGTGGGCGGGATGTAGGGGGAGGTATTGTGAGCGGCGGTCTCCTGACCGCCGGTCACATAACTACATACCGGTCAGCATACCAGCATTCGGGATGCCAGCAGTCAGAATACCGAAGCCGGAATCAGACTCTGGTCAGAAGACTAACTCCGGGATCCAGAAATGGATCACAATACCAGCACTTGAATCCCTACTTCCGGCATCCCGATGGTAAGTATTTTCGGGGCGGGTTAGGGTCAAGCTGCAGGAAGAGAGGGCTAAGGTTAGACTACTTACCTAAAAGGTGTTAGGTTCCAGTGTGTCGGGATACCGCTGTCTGTATCATCCCAAGCACACAAATATAGTTAAAAAAAGGCCTACAATACATTGAGCATTTAAAGTAGATAAAGGCTTAATTAACATTAGTAATGAGCAAATTAACAGACCAATAGAAAATTAAACAATCTCAATGAGATTTAAAATGAAATAAGAGCCCGCAAATCATAGTTATGGGTGCAATACCAGTGTGATAAAAGTGCAAAGGTCAGGGGTTGAAGAAGCCAGACTTCTCTATGGTATAGAAAGCAATTGTTGAAAAATCTCGTTAGTTTGGTGATGATGCTGAGTAGATCGTTCCCTTGCAGAGAAGTTTTAACTAATTGAGTCTTGCCATCTTTAGAAACAGTAAGTCAAAAAAGGAAGCACCATTTGTACTTATTTGATTCTAAAGATCTTGTGTGATACTGATTAAATCTTTTTTTTTTTTAATGTGGGCACAGCAGGACCCTAGAACATTTTTTAATGGGCGCCAGCGTATGGGATAGTAGGAACATTTCTGAGTTAAGACCTAAATTTATCCTTGGGTTTAAAGTAATGAAACCAAATACATCTGGTTTAGGTTTGTCAGGGGAATATTTCAGACCGAGTACTCGGATAGCTCAACCAAGATTAAATAAATCTAAGGTGAGGACAGAAACTTTTAGGACGGAAGTAGTAGGAAGGAAGTCAGAGTGTCCTCATACATCTAGTCTCAATACGCCACGCAGCAGGAGATGCCTGGCATTAGTGAGCGGACAGGTCCTGATTAACACCGCTAGCACTGGGCGCCCTTTTTATGCAGTAAAAATGCATCTTATTTGCAACATATGACCAGGATACTGTGCTGATTCATTTGATATGCAACACTTGTTCAGTATATCTGTGTGCACGTAGCACTTCATATGCAGATTCAGAGACTGGGACGCAGTGTGTTGTGAATAAGACGCATTTTTGGCACAAGGACATCAGACGCAAGCAGAGTCTCACAGTACCTGGTGTGCCAAGAGGGTCTGTTTGGCATGACTGCCGCAGAGATGTAGAAGGACACATATTACACAGATACAGATTTTGTAATATTGCAATGTGCATGTTGTTGTGACTAGGGAGGCCAATCCCAGGATCGAGATCGTCGGGAACCCGGGAATTTGGCCCCAAAATGCTGGGATTTGGATCAACGGTGTTGAAAAAGTGAAGCGAGATTGACCTCTCTAGTTGTAATCAGTCTCTATATCAAATTAAGACTACAGATCTGTAAAATATTGATCCATGGCATTTGGCTTTGACACACTTCATCCATTTTTTTTATTAAGTGTATAAACACAGGACCCAACTTGACCAGCTAAAATGTAAACTTTAAATCATGGACCTCATTTCAGACTATTTTGTCTTTGTGACAATAGTGGCAACGTTGTTAGCAGACAAGGATGTCTCATCTGAGTCTGAGGAACAGTCATGGAGAGCAGATGTTGTTTTGGAACATGAGCCTATCTTCTCCAAGGTACAAAGAATATTAAGCTTGGGAGCAGTAGTAGGTGACATGTACTACGGACACATTATAGAAGCAATACAGAGAAGTGAATGCACAGTATATTAAAGGGTAATTCAAATTTCTCAGTGGAACACTCAGGTGTATTAGAAGAGAGGAGCAATCCTTGAAGCAGTCAGCAAGAGTTACAGAAATAATAGAACGTGTCTCCCCCAATTTCCATACAAGGTTAAGGTGTGGTACAGATAGGGCATGCCGACGCCGGGATCCCGAACGCTAAAAATGCCGGCAGTCGAAATGCCGACCCAGAGGGTCTATTCCCACCCACAGAGTGGGAATAGAACCTTTGGCTAGTGCAGCTAGCCAGCAGGTTGCTTTGTTGCGCTAGCCTTCCCCCTCCCCCCCCTCCCCGCCGGCATACTACTGCCGGGATCCCGATGTCAGTATGCTGACCAGAGGGACATCGGCAGCCCAACCCCTTTGCACTACAGATGTATCCACATACACTTATTCTAAAATCACTCTAAATAATCCCGTTTAGTACACTATGGATTTTGCTACATGGCCACATCAAATAGCACCGCTCCTAAGTACCTAGTACAGTATAAGCAAACCAAGATGCAAAATTTAGGTAAAGGTGGCAAAATTGAAGAGAAAGTACACAATCCAGATTAAATAAGCAAAAGATGCTCACCATGTATCATTATGTTTAATCTGTGACTTTACACCAATTTCTTTAAAACAAACACACTAATCCTTTAGTACCTTATACACTATTTGCAAACTAAGGTGCAACATTGAAGAAAAAGTAGCACAATGAAGGAAATAGTAGCAAAATCAAGGAAAACGTAAGCAGCACAGGAATCATGCCACTCACCTTGCACCATACGGCGCAAAAAGGATAAGTGTATGAAGACAAAAGAAGGGGACTTGCAGAAGGGGATTCACAAAGTGTTGGGGGTGGCGACAGGGCCGGCAATAGAAATGTATCTATCTCTTTCCTCCCCCACACACACCATAGTCTGTGCCTCCCCTCTCTCCCACACACCCCACAGTCTGTCTCTCTCCAGAGATTCACCTGTGCTGCATGCCCCAGTATCGAGACCCGAACACCCCACAACAGGAACCATGCGGCCGTCACACCTCACCAGAAGAGGATGGTACAGGAATCCTGGCCAAGAAGAGTGGTCGCACACTTGTGGGCACAATCTCTGTGCGATAGAGGTCACTGCCTACAGCTCGCTACCCTATTTGGACAAGAAGGATCACATCATTGTCAGGCACTACGCGGTGTATCCTTGTGGCCCGGTACAGGTGTCCCCTTTGACCCCCCCCCCCCCCCCCACTATGTCGCTGGCCCAGGGTGGCGAACACTTTGAGAGTGTCCGTTTCTATCTGGCATTTAAATTGTAAATATTTCTAAATCTTTTTTAATTTATCTAGTTACTATTTCCCCTGTTACCTTTGCACTGTGAAGTAAAAGTAACATTGTACCTTTGCAGTTGTTCTTTCCTGCATGATCTGTGAATCCATAAAGATCCTCGAGTACCGTGCCAGCTATAAAGATTTGCCTTTGTCTGAATTAACTGTAGACAAAAATGCACACATGAACCCGGTATCCTCAAAGCTAGTATCCGGATTACATAATGTCAGCAGGAGCAGGACACTCATCTCACAAATATAAGCCCTCTCAGGATCTGTAGGCAATGGTGCTTAGAAAGCAGGTACAATTTACCCGGGCCCAGGCCTGATAGTGGAGCCAAGAGGGAGCCCAAGTCCCCCCACCCTCCTTACCTGGCAGCAGCAGCACTTGCAGCTCTTCTCCTCAGTCCAGCACACGCTCCTGTTTGCTGCTGCAGTGTAGCCATGGAGGCACTTAAAGTACTATTTTTTCTCTATTTTTTTCTAAGTGTGCAAGACCACGCCTCCCACAATTAGGCCACACACCCTGAAAAGTACCTGGGCCCGGTCAGGCTCTCTACTGCCCTATCGGTAGGTAATAATACCAGCTGGGAATCAGAGTAAACAAGGTATGTTGCTGTTTGGAGCTGTCAGGCCTGCGCTTTTGGGGCATACAGCAGACCTGAAACTCAGTGGAACAGCTCAGTCGGTGATCCATTATGCTAGAAGACCAGGCAGGCCTATTAAGTGAAACTGGCTGTAATACAGTAATGCAGATATGGTGATAGTAACCATAGCTATGCATCAATGCATCCAACACCTTAGTCATCCAAGTTACAAATTTGTCTAACTCGTTACTTAGAGAAGCACCTCCCTGTTAGCATGGCAACTTGCTGTGAAGTAAAGGGGGGTACACAGAGAGATCCGTGCTTAAAATCTAAACAACCTGACTAGACGCGCGGGACTATCGCTGGTGCTAGATTGGCCTGCATACAGGCACATTCCCCACTAAGCAAACATCGCGCTGTGCTGAGTGGGGGGAGATATGTGTGCTGAGCGGTCTGTGCCAGATCGCTCAGCACACATCTTTCCTAGTGTGTACTGCCTTTCAGAGTAATATAGACATTTAGGAGTTAATGTATCAAGAGGTGAAATGAATGAACCAATCGGGTTTGAGGAAGGTTTTATATAGTACACTCTATAAAATGAGCTGTAGATACTGATTGGTTTCTATGGGTAACCTCTCCACTGGTCCACTTTGCCATTCTTTTCACTGCTTGATACATCAACCCCATAGTCAGATAAAAAAATAAAACTTAACACTTTTGGTATGGTAGAACACAGCATTCAATTTATGTTAATTTAAATTAGTAGCTTTACAGGCAGTATAAAACAAGACATAGGGGGTAATTCAGAGTTGATCGCAGCAGGAACTTTGTTAGCAGTTGGGCAAAACCATGTGCACTGCAGGGGAGGTAGATATAACATGTGCAGAGAGAGTTAGATTTGCGTAGGTTATATTGTTTCTGTGCAGGGTAAATACTGGCTGCTTTATTTTTACACTGCAATTTAGATTTCAGTTTGATCACACCCCAGGACCTGTCTTGTGTGATGAGCTAAGGAATCCTTTTGGAAACAATGAGGTTAAGGTGGCACCATTACATAATGATTAAAAACACACTGAGCCAATTATCATCCTAACCATCTAATGCACAATGAAGAATGTCAAGGACACCTATCAAAGGCAGGAAGGATTCTTTGAAAAAATGAAACCACTTCCGTACCTTACTACTGAGCAGAAGGACTGCTGTGATGTAGTTAGACAAAGACACCTGCAGTGAATACCTGTGTTACAGGAAAAGCAAGCTTGGATATTCATCTGAAGGCAACTTCTAGCTCCCCCAGTAACAGATTTTTTTTTTTATATATATATTTTTGCATCAGCTCTTTTGAGATGTGTCTAATGCACCAGCTTTGGGAAACATTTTTCATAAGAAATACATAATAATTGCAGAAAATTACATTTTAAAACAGTAGGGAGACGATCATTGGAATGTATTACAAAATTATATACCATTACTATATTTAAATCCCATTACAAAAAACACCCGCACCAAAGAAACACACACACATACAGGGGGTCATTCTGACCTGATCGCTTGCTGCAGTTCTTCGCAGTGCAGTGATCAGGTCAGAACTGCGCATGCGCTGGTGCCACAGTGTGCCGGCGCATGGCTGAAAGCCGACGGCTGTCATTGCCTAGCGATCGCCTCTGCCTGATAGATAGGGAGAGGCGGTCATTAGGCGGGAGGGGGCGGCACGGCGGCCAAACGTTTGGCTGCCGTTTTGTGGGCACGGTACGGACAATGCAGGCGTGGCCCGCAGCGGCCGCGTGATGTCACACGCAGCCGCTGTGACCCGGGCAGTGACAAATAGCACCCGACCAGCGCGCAAAAGCTGCGCTGGCCAAAAGAGCTGCTCCTGAAGTGCAAAAGCATCGCCGCTGTGCGATGCTTTTACACTTCTGCGACGGGTCAGGGACTCACATGCGGGGCGGGCTAGCCCTGTGCTGGGCGGTAGCCCCCCATGTCTGCTATGGTCAAGTCGGAATCACCCCCACAGTACAATAGATGTCTATCAAATCACAAACTTCTAAGACCAAAGAGTGACCAATGTTTTAAAACGCATTTGTTTCTAGATATCAAAGTTTCCGCTTTAAAACTTAATTACAGTTCTGTCGACTATACACATACATTTTATAACTTGTATAAACATCTTGTCTCCATTGGCATTTCTATAATGGGTGCAATGTGTGCAGTGCACATGGGCCCCTGGGTCCAGGGGGAGAACACACCGCACACATTGCACCCATATTTTAATACTTATTTCCCACAGTAGTAGTGCAGCTTATACATAATGCCCACAGAAGTGCCTCTTATACATAATGCCCCCAATATTCCATTTATACACAGTGCTCCCAGTAGTATTGTCCTTATACATAATGCACCCCAGTAGTAGCGTCTTTAAAAATTACTACAGGAGATACTGAAGTACAGGTAAGCCCTGGCAAGCTTGTACTTGTGGTCCTCTAAGTCCCAGCTTGAAGTGGCAGCCTAACCATGCTGGGGCCTGAAGTTAAATATAATAAATAGAAAATGTATTTAATAAATGTATGGTGGTTGAAGGAAATACAGTAAAAATCCCAGTTGTAATTAAACAGATATGCAAGTTTTTTTTCTAAATATTTCCTCAAAACAAACAGAAGTAGGCAGACATTGTCCACCTACTACTATGACATTACAAGTTGGAAAGAATTGGCTGGTTTGTAGTTTGATTTAAAAAAAAAAAAAAAAAAGTTGGTTAGGTGTGTGGGACAGTGTTTTAGTTGGTGGGAAGTTGGTCTGATGTAAGGCTTGCAATAGATATGGATGCCCACAGTGGTATAGATTAAGTATATTTTATCATGTGATGTTACATATACAACACATGGAAACATATTGGATGAGACTACTGTGAAACCGCACAGCTAAAATATCAAATAATCTAACTCAAATTTCTACTTTACCTTGTTGAAAGGAATTCCATATTTCTTTAATATTGAAGGAGATATAAGTGTCATTTTGTGTCGGAGAAAAGCATCACATCCTTGGCAACTACTGGGAAAGAAACCTACATGGAGAAATCAAATGAAAAGAAAAAAAAAAGTATTCATTATTTATATATACATACTACCAACTTTTGAGGCTTCTTATGCAGAACTCAAACTACAGTATAAAAGACCACTCTGGATGTTCTTAAGTTAAAATAATATATTTATGCATATTGCAAATAAATGTACACACTATTGGTAAGAATACATTTTTGTATTTTAAAAAAAAAAAACACAACGGAATCAATGTACAATTAAAATCAAAATGTAAAAATAAAAAAAATGCTAAAATGCACTGGCAGCAATTTTAATTTAAAAAAACAACAACACTACACTATAGTATGTTTTACTTATCTAAATACAAGGCATCACTGGTCATTTAACATTCAATGATAACTATTCAAACAAGATTGATTGAAAAACTCAGTTACTACGGCAAATACAACATGAAAATAAATCTAATATATACAAACAAAATGCTGCCATTGATATGGAGACATATATCCAAATAAATACGGCTTCAACCTGGGTCGCTCTCTGGTGTGAATAGGTTGTGAGTTTCTCATGTATGAGCCACACGCACCCATAGAGAAGGGTCACCTCCGCACACTTCATCGCTGATGTCACCAACCCGCCAATATGCCAGGCTGGGGACAGCAGTGTGAAAGGGGCTCAGGCGGCTCGCAACCTGGGAACACCCATCTATAACTCCCAGGTGCGACCCACCAATTGCGGTCTGAAAGGGATATTAGTTGTCAGATTCTAGCATTGTGCTGCGTCTATATTGCTTACTACTGGCCAAGGACTTCACCTTTGGGTTGCTGTTCTTCAGTGCACGGTAGTGGTGGGGGGCGGGGCTTGGCACACTGTATGCCAGCCATGTGAAGATGGCAGAGATTCCCCTCAGCTCTAATGTGCAGCTGTAATATACACTTTCAAGAAGATTATATTTTTGATGGTATTCTTTACTGCTCCCTCGAAATCTATTTCTGACTCCTTAATGAGTGTCATTTATGTTTGTGGTCTTTGTTTCTCATTCCACCCCTCCCCGACCTCCTATTTCTACCCCTTGGGGTACCACATATTACATTATTTTGGTGCTTCCCCATGCCAGCTCAAGTCCAGTTGGTAGTCAGTACTCCTACAGCTGATGTCCATAAAACTCTTCTTATATTTCTGTTATGATAAAATAGATGTCTATTAATGCAAAGTGCCCTCAGTTAATCCTGAATAAATCAGGGTTGTTTTGGGGAGACAACTCAGGCAAAACCCAACTCAATATCCTGTAGAACCAAAACCAGGATGGGTCCCCATTTCTCACGCTCTCACTGGATGCTGGAAAAAAATAGATAGCCATGCTTTATTAGTTAATGATATAAAAGGACTTCCTCCTTGAATTTGGCTTTTGCTGTAAATTCTCAATTCTCTTCTTGCCTAATACCATAGCTGTAGAGGAGGAGTAAAGTGCAACAGCTTCTTGTCATACTGCTTACCCATTACCAATGAGACAAGACAGGTTTGCTCACTTTCCCCAACTCATTTTTTTTCAGACAATGAACCGAAGCAGGAAAAGAAAAAAAAAAAGATACATACTGTATATTTTAATTCAATCAGCAAATTTCATTCATGGTTTCTATCATAAACTGTGTCTGTGTTGATCTTTGCTGCCTGTCCCAAGAGCTCATTGTCGGCTTCCATACCGTGTTGGACACCTACTTGATTGCTTTGTATTACATATTAAATAGGTTCAAGACTGAAGTACTTCATATTAATGTTCTTTCAGATCTGTTGGTAGAGAATCAATCTAGTATATATATATATATATATATATATATAGTAGCAGAGGAATCAGCGCCACTCAGCAGACTTGGTATTGAGGTAAGAGAGTCTTTAATACGGTTCTACGCCGTTTCGGGGACTGCGCCCCGTCTTCAGGGACAAATCATACACAAATACAGAGCACATTATGTACACATATATACCCTCCCAAACAGGTACTCATTGCCAGGATTAAACTCACCTGTCCAGCGCCGCCGCCAGCGTCACGTCCATCCGTGCAACTGCACGGGTCCCAGAGCACTGACGTCAAGAGACAGCGCCGGGCAGGGAGCTAATCCAAAACCTGAGGTCTGCGTTGCTAGGTAACATCTAAAAACAAACCAACATGAAAGTTAACCCTTCACACTGTCAAAAATAAAACAAAACAAGACTTAAACATCTAACACAGACATCACGTTACTAAAAATAGAAAATCACACTGTTTAAAAAGGTGACCAGCAGACTAGGGCAACCCCCCGCCATAACAACTAGTGCCTCAGTCAGAGCATAAGAAACCTAGTAAATGGAGATTATTACATAACACAATATATCCCCCTAAAACCATATACATTTTTTGATATATATCATGATAATTAATGCTGAATGGATCAACCTATGAAGAAAAGCACACTGCTGCAATTGCTATTTATAAGAAGCATTGTAGACCTAATGTCTCATTCAAACCCCTCGGCGACAGGGTATCGAGAACATAAATCCACCTGCTTTCACGTTGCAGGAGGATTTCGATTCGATCCCCGCCCCGGTGGGAAAGAGGAACATGATCAATAATGATCGCTCGCATGCTGGCTACCGTGTGCCTAGCCTGCATGCAATGTCTGGCAATCGGCTGTTCACTGACACTTTTTTCTATTGCTTGCTTGATGGCACTGCGATGCAGTGCCATCCTCTCTCAGAAATTGCCTCTGTGTCTTGCCGACATAGGCAAGTCCACAGGGACATGTACACGTAACTCGGTGACGAATCTTAAATTGTTTCCCCATTTGAGGGTGACTAAAAGAGGAACCTGTCATGAGAGTATTGCATGTAGAGCAACCAAGGCATCGAAAGCAGCCTACTTTAGGGCGCAAGAAGTGGGATTGTATTTGTTTGGTCAATGGAAAAATATCCAATGTAACTATTTTATCAGCAATACTTTGCCCTTTGGTGTAACTGGGAAGTAGCTTAGTGCCTTGTAAGGCTGGTAATGTGTGGTCAGAATTGACCAATGGCCCCAATTTTCTCGCCTGACTAACTATGAAGGTAGTTGCTGTGGTATACCTATTAACCCACGGAATCCTGGGAGCCTCGCAAGACAAGGCTGCCGATGGGTTTACCGTGGGGTTCAGAAAGGACTCCCTAGTATGTCTCATGGCTTTGATCTTACTTGCTACCAATTCCTTTCGTGGATATCCTCTTTCCTGAAATTTGTCCACCATTTGATCAATTGTCTCAATTGTTTGCTGTGGGCTAGAGATAATTTGCCTGGCCCTCAGCATTTGAGAATATGGTAAACCCTTACGTGTAGAGTGCGGATGAAAGCTAGCATGATGTAATACCGAATTCCTGTCAGTTGATTTAACATATAAATTAGTATGTATCTCTTCCGGTGTTACCGTGATGATAACATCTAAAAAGGGAACTTCATGATCGGACATCTGATAAGTTAATTTGACTGCCCCGTCCTGTGCATTATGTTCATCTAATAATGCCGATAAGGTCTCTACACTACCCCTCCAGAAGATCAATAAGTCGTCTATGTACCTCTTATAGAAGTACATAGACGACTGGTTGAGAGAACCAAATAAAGTAGTTTCTATGGAGTACATGTAAGCATTGGCGTATGATGGGGCCACTGGGGACCCCATCGCACATCCTGCAAGTTGTAAATATATACGCCCATTAAATGTAAAGTAATTCCGGGTCAATACTAGTGTTAACAATTGTAGAAAAACTTCAATTGTTGGGCCCGAATATAAAGGGTTATGTGTGATCAGTTCTCGTACCGCCTCTACACCTGCATCATGTGGGATGCAGGTGTAGAGGCTGGTGACATCCGCACTACATAACGTCAATCGCTCAGTGGGTATCACCATGCGTTGTAGAAATATCAGCAGGGTAGTCGTATCTTTCAAATAAGAAGGTACTGCTTGAATGCACGGATTTAAGTATGCGTCTAAAAAAATCGCCACTGGGTGATACAATGAATTTCTGGCCGACACAATGGGTCGGCCCGGGGGATTGGTCAGAGACTTGTGCACTTTAGGCACAGTGTAAAATAAAGGCACTGTCGGGTAATCAACCGTCATAGCTTGTACTTGCTCTTTAGTCAATGAGCCTGTCAGTATAGCTTGTGTAAGAAACGCATCTAATTCCCTCTTATAGTGTAATGTAGGATCAGCATGCGAGCGATCATTATTGATCATGTTCCTCTTTCCCATCGGGGCGGGGAACTAAACAAAATCCTCCTGCAACGTGAAAGCAGGTGGATTTATGTTCTCGATACCCTGTCGCCGAGGGGTTTGAATGAGACATTAGGTCTACAATGCTTCTTATAAACCGCAATTGCAGCAGTGTGCTTTTCTTCATAGGTTGATCCATTCAGCATTAATTATCATGATATATATCAAAAAATTATATGGTATTAGGGGGATATATTGTGTTATGTAATAATCTCCATTTACTAGGTTTCTTATGCTCTGACTGAGGCACTAGTTGTTATGGCGGGGGGTTGCCCTAGTCTGCTGGTCACCTTTTTAAACAGTGTGGTTTTCTATTTTTAGTAACGTGATGTCTGTGTTAGATGTTTAAGTCTTGTTTTGTTTTATTTTTGACAGTGTGAAGGGTTAACTTTCATGTTGGTTTGTTTTTAGATGTTACCTAGCAACGCAGACCTCAGGTTTTGGATTGGCTCCCTGCCCGGCGCTGTCTCTTGACGTCAGTGCTCTGGGACCCGTGCAGTTGCACGGACAGACGTGACGCTGGCGGCGGCGCTGGACAGGTGAGTTTATTCCTGGCAATGAGTACCTGTTTGGGAGGGTATATATGTGTACATAATGTGCTCTGTATTTGTGTATGATTTGTCCCTGAAGACGGGGCGCAGTCCCCGAAACGGCGTAGGACCATAATAAAGACTCTTTTACTTCAATACCAAGTCTGCTGAGTGCCGCTGATTCCTCTGCTACTATATTGGATTTTGCTATATATCCTCAGAGGGCACCGCAGCAAGTATACTTGTACCCCCACTTTGAGTGCCGGACAGCAACCGCTGTATATATATATATATATTTGGAAAAATTAATTTTTTGTGTTATTTTGGAATCTGTATTCTGGCCAAGGTGGAAGCCCTGACACATTGTAACTATTATCCTCTCTTGCACAATTTTAAATCTATTATGAAGGATGGATGAACATCGAGATGTTGCGGATAGGCAGATTGGCAGCAGTCAAAACAGCTTATGGTCAAAATGTTTATATTTATTTAGATCTTAGAGTGCTTCCAGTTTCCTTACTCTTCTAAATTCTACGACATATTTACTAGATATGTTTGGAAAAAACGAAAGAGGGACTAGCCAGAAACGACAGTATTATGATTCTCTCTCAATTTGCAGGAGGATTAGCGTTTTCTAATTTAGACCAGTATCAGCTTGCTTGCATGCCTGCAGGATTAAACACGGGACTGGATGTCTATTGCTCCTCAAAAACCTGGGTTATACTGGAGATCGCCATGCATTGGGCGTGTCTACTTAGTGATTTATAATTGCTCCCTCCCACACAAGGAGCTGTCCATTATAGCATAACTAAGGGCATGTTTTTCGCAAATTAAAGCTTGGGACAACTGCCATAGCAACATTACTATAGCTACTCTCATTTTTTTTAAATTAACTTGTCGTCAATGGTTTACTCATTTAAAAAAAAAAATCTATGTTTAAAGGACTTTCTGAGCACTTCATATGTTGAACAATGAAACATTAAATTTCAGTATTTTATACGGAAAGTATTCCATTAAATTATAATAGTAGTCTGAGTTACGTGCATTCAATTAAACAGCAAAAATATTGTTTCTTAACACTACGCAACTCCATTCAATGCATTATTGGCTATTAACAAACAATAAATACAATTTTGTATTCAAGAATACTTAAAAAATGAAATCTTGTGTTTATATAACAGACACTTTTTGGCAGCAGCTTGTGACAATTTATTCTAATGTCAGGAAATGAATTCCATCTTCTAGTACAAGTGAATTTTATGGGCATAAACAATAATGAGAGGCTTCAGAGGAGTCATAAATATTATTTACATAACTGCATTGCAAAACGGAGAACGCATTCAGGAATGTGAAAGCGGGTAAATGCTTTTTTTTTTTTTTTTTTTTTTTACTCTTAAAACATTGAACGGACATAAATATGCACATCAAGATGAAACACAAATCAGCAATTATGGCCACTGCTTTGTATTATTACAATAAGTAAAACATTAAGGGTGGAATTCAAATGTTTGAAAAGTCGGTTGGGTGTCTGTTTTTTCCTGTATATTAGACAGGAAAAAACAGACTCCCAACTGACTTTTCAAACATTTGAATCTCCCCCTAAGACTTTTTTGGGCACAAAATAACAAAAATATATATTTTCCTTTCATAAAATGGAAATCTAGTAGTAGTAACATCCCTCATTATTAAATAAGAACAACTGTACAATAAGTACAGATAGGTCAAACAATGGTTTATCAATGGCAGACAACTCCTGGTCACAGGGTGAGGTGGAATACCCATACACTGAGGAATTATCTACTAAACAGATGCATGATGTTGATGTTCTGGCACAATGTGTTCTACTGCAGTAAGACATAGCGAATTATAGTAAGCCAATGATAAAATGGTGAGTATTGGCAAGATGGAACAAAGTATCTAGCAACTGTTGAAATAATGCAACTGACACCTTTGACTCCTTTTAGGTAAAGATCCTGCAGGTTTTAACATTAAAAACACTTGTACTAACTGCCAATTGTTGCTTTTAAAAACAAATATAGAGACAACATAAAAAGTTGGAGGATCAATTAGTGCTAAATGGCATAAAGTTACAACACAAACAAAATATCACACAATGGTTTCTCTTAGGTGGGGGGTTCCTGTTGCCCAGAGTCACCACCACCTCTTTGTAAAAACATGTGTTCATTAGATGCTGTTGTAAATCATTAGGGCAGTCTGTCAATCCACCCACAACTCTGTCTATTGGGGGTAATTCCAAGTTGATCGCAGCAGGATTTTTGATAGCAACTGGGCAAAACCAGGGCCCTCATTCCGAGTTGTTCGCTCGGTAAATTTTTTCGCATCGCAGCGATTTTCCGCTTAGTGCGCATGCGCAATGTCCGCAGTGCGACTGCGCCAAGTAAATTTGCTATGCAGTTAGGAATTTTACTCACGGTTTTTTCTTCGTTCTGGTGATCGTAATGTGATTGACAGGAAGTGGGTGTTTCTGGGCGGAAACTGGCCGTTTTATGGGTGTGTGCGAAAAAACGCTACCGTTTCTGGGAAAAACGCGGGAGTGGCTGGAGAAACGGAGGAGTGTCTGGGCGAACGCTGGGTGTGTTTGTGACGTCAAACCAGGAACGACAAGCACTGAACTGATCGCAGATGCCGAGTAAGTTTGAAGCTACTCAGAAACTGCTAAGAGGTGTGTAATCGCAATTTTGAGAATCTTTCGTTAGCAATTTTAAGAAGCTAAGATTCACTCCCAGTAGGCGGCGGCTTAGCGTGTGTAAAGCTGCTAAAAGCAGCTTGCGAGCGAACAACTCGGAATGAGGGCCCATGTGCACTGCAGGGGAGGCAGATATAACATGTGCAGAAAGAGTTAGATTTGGGTGGGTTATTTTATTTCTGTGCAGGGTAAATACTGGCTGCTTTCATTTTACACTGCAAATTAGATTGCAGATTGAACACACCACACCCAAATCTAACTCTCTCTGCACATGTTATATCTGCCTCCCCTGCAGTGCATATGGTTTTGCCCAGTTGCTATCAAAAATACTGCTGCGATCAACTTGGAATTACCCCCATTATTTCAACCACTTAGGAAATGGTAGCCTGAATTTTCATCTGTCTTTTCCCTAATAAACATTACAATCAGCGACAGAGTTGGGACACACAGCACTATAAAAAATATATATATATATATTGAGCAACATCACTAGGTCACTGCAGGTATCAGTCACCTTTCTCCATAGCTTTCTTTGCATAGTGGTATCGCCAATGTTCACCATGCCCGTGGGCTAGGGTTCGATTCCTGCAAAGGACACACTTGTATGTCTGTTTTAAAAATAGCATCCATGTTTTTTTTCTAATTTTCCCAAAACAAGCTCTGTTATGTATTGTATACAGATTCAGACATGCAAACAGATATTCAGTCAAAAGTAGAAAAAAAAATAAGATTTTACTTACCGGTAAATCTATTTCTCGTAGTCCGTAGTGGATGCTGGGGACTCCGTAAGGACCATGGGGAATAGACGGGCTCCGCAGGAGACAGGGCACTTTAAGAAAGAATTAGGAATACTGGTGTGCACTGGCTCCTCCCTCTATGTCCCTCCTCCAGACCTCAGTTAAGGAAACTGTGCCCGGAAGAGCTGACAGTACAAGGAAAGGATTTTGGAATCCAGGGTAAGACTCATACCAGCCACACCATATAACTCGTGATAAACTTACCCAGTTAACAGTATGAACAACAACAGAGCATCAGACAAACCTGATGCAACCATAACATAACCCTTATTTAAGCAATAACTATATACAAGTATTGCAGAAGAAGTCCGCACTTGGGACGGGCGCCCAGCATCCACTACGGACTACGAGAAATAGATTTACCGATAAGTAAAATCTTATTTCTCTAATGTCCTAGTGGATGCTGGGGACTCCGTAAGGACCATGGGGATTATACCAAAGCACCCAAACGGGCGGGAGAGTGCAGATGACTCTGCAGCACCGAATGAGCAAACTCAAGGTCCTCCTCAGCCAGGGTATCAAACTTGTAGAACTTTGCAAAGGTGTTTGAACCCGACCAAGTAGATGCTCGGCAAAGCTGTAATGCCGAGACCCCTCGGGCAGCCGCCCAAGAAGAGCCCACCTTCCTTGTGGAATGGGCTTTTACTGATTTTGGATGCAGCAATCCAGCCGCAGAATGAGCCTGCTGAATCGTGTTACAGATCCAGCGAGCAATAGTTTGCTTTGAAGCAGGAGCACCCAGCTTGTTGGATGCATACAGGATAAACAGCGAGTCAGTTTTCCTGACTCCAGCCGTTCTGGCTACATAAATCTTCAAAGCCCTGACTACATCTAGTAACTTGGAATCCTCCAAGTCACGAGTAGCCGCAGGCACCACAATAGGTTGGTTCAAATGAAAGGATGACACCACCTTCGGCAGAAATTGCGGACGAGTCCGTAACTCTGCCCTGTCCATATGGAAACCAGATAGGGGCTTTTACATGACAAAGCCGCCAATTCAGACACACGCCTAGCCGAAGCTAAGGCCAATAGCATGACCACTTTCCACGTTAGATATTTTAACTCCACGGTCTTAAGTGGCTCAAACCAGTGAGATTTCAGGAAACTCAACACCACGTTAAGATCCCAAGGTGAAACTGGTGGCACAAAAGGGGGCTGAATATGCAGCACTCCCTTTACAAACGTCTGAACTTCAGGAAGAGAAGCCAGTTCCTTTTGAAAGAAAATGGATAGGGCCGAAATCTGGACCTTAATGGACCCTAATTTTAAGCCCATAGTCACTCCCGCCTGTAGGAAGTGAAGGAAACGGCCCAGCTGGAATTCCTCTGTAAGGGCCTTCCTGGCCTCACACCAAGCAACATATTTTCGCCATATACGGTGATAATGTTTTGCTGTCACGTCCGTCCTAGCCTTTATCAGCGTAGGAATAACCTCATCCGGAATGCCTTTCTCCGCTAGGATCCGGCGTTCAACCGCCATGCCGTCAAACGCAGCCGCGGTAAGTCTTGGAACAGACAGGGCCCCTGTTGCAACAGATCCTGTCTGGGAGGCAGAGGCCATGGGTCCTCTGTGAGCATTTCTAGCAGTTCCGGATTCCAAGCCCTTCTTGGCCAATCCGGAACAATGAGTATTGTTCTCACTCCTCTTTTTCTTACGATTCTCAGCACCTTGTGTATGAGAGGAAGAGGAGGAAACACATAAACCGACTGGAACACCCACGGTGTCACTAGTGCATCCACAGCGATCGCCTGAGGGTCTCTTGACCTGGCGCAATACCTTTGTAGCTTTTTGTTGAGGCGGGATGCCATCATGTCCACCTGTGGCAGTTCCCATCGATTTGTAATCTGTGTGAAGACTTCTTGATGAAGTCCCCACTCTCCCGGGTGGAGGTCGTGCCTGCTGAGGAAGTCTGCTTCCCAGTTGTCCACTCCCGGAATGAACACTGCTGACAGTGCTTGCACGTGATTCTCCGCCCAGCGAAGAATTCTGGTGGCTTCTGCCATTGCCACCCTGCTTCTTGTGCCACCCTGGCGGTTTACATGAGCCACTGCGGTGATGTTGTCTGACTGAATCAGCACCGGTTGGTTGCGAAGCAGAGGCTCCGCTTGACTCAGGGCGTTGTATATGGCACTTAGTTCCAGGATATTGATGTGCAGACAAGTCTCCTGACTTGACCACAGCCCCTGGAAGTTTCTTCCCTGAGTGACTGCCCCCCACCTTCGGAGGCTTGCATCCGTGGTCACCAGGACCCAGTCCTGTATGCCGAACCTGCGGCCCTCGAGAAGGTGAGCACTCTGCAGCCACCACAGAAGAGACACCCTGGCCCTGGGGGATAGGGTGATCAGCCGATGCATCTGAAGATGCGATCCGGACCACTTGTCCAACAGATCCCACTGAAAGGTCCTCGCATGGAACCTGCCGAAGGGAATGGCTTCGTATGATGCCACCATCTTTCCCAGGACTCGCGTTCATTGATGCACCGACACCTGTTTTGGTTTTAAGAGGTCTCTGACCAGAGTCACGAGCTCCTGGGCCTTCTCCTCCGGGAGAAACACCTTCTTCTGGTCTGTGTCCAGAATCATGCCCAGGAAGGGCAGACTCGTCATAGGAATCAGCTGCGACTTTGGAATATTCAGAATCCAGCCATGCTGTTGTAACACCTCCCGAGAGTGTGCTACGCTGATCAGCAACTGCTCTCTGGACCTCGCCTTTATGAGGAGATCGTCCAAGTATGGGGATAATTGTAACTCCTTGCTTTCGCAGAAGCCCCATCATTTCTGCCATTACCTTGGTAAATATTCTCGGTGCCGTGGACATACCAAACGGCAACGTCTGGAATTGGTAATGACAGTCCTGTACCACAAATCTGAGGTACTCCTGATGAGGTGGATAAATGGGGACATGCAGGTAAGCATCCTTTATGTCCAGAGACACCATAAAATCCCCCTCTTCCAGGCTTGCAATGACCGCCCTGAGCGATTCCATCTTGAACTTGAACCTTTTCAGGTAAATGTTCAGGGATTTGAAATTCAATATGGGTCTGACCGAACCGTCCTGTTTCGGAACCACAAACATTGTGGAATAGTAACCCCTTCCCTGTTGAGGGAGGGGAACCTTTACCACCACCTGCTGGAGATATAATTTGTGAATTGCCGCTAACACTACTTCCCTTTCTATGGGGGAAGCTGGCAGGGCCGATTTGAGGTAACGGTGAGGGGGCATCACTTCGAATTCCAGCTTGTATCCCTGAGACACAATCTGTATAGCCCAGGGATCCACCTGTGAGCGAACCCACTGGTGGCTGAAATTTCGGAGACGCGCCCCCACCGCTTCAGGCTCCACCTGTGGAGCCCCAGCGTCATGCGGTGGATTTAGTGGAAGCCGGGGAGGACTTCTGTTCCTGGGAACTAGCTGTATTGTGCAGCTTCTTTCCTCTACCCCTGCCTCTGGCAAGAAAGGACGCACCTCTGACTTTCTTGCCTCTTTGTGATCGAAAGGACTGCATTTGGTAATCCGGTGCTTTCTTAGGTTGTGAGGGAATATATGGCAAAAAATTTGACTTCCCAGCTGTAGCTGTGGAAACTAGGTCCGAGAGACCGTCCCCAAACAATTCCTTACCCTTATAAGGTAAAACCTCCATGTGCTTTTTTGAGTCGGCATCACCTGTCCATTGCCGAGTCCACAGGACCCTTCTGGCAGAAATTGACATTGCATTTATTCTAGAGCCCAGTAGGCAAATGTCTCTCTGGGCATCCCTCATATATAGGACAGCGTCTTTTATATGCCCCAGGGTCAGCAATATAGTATCCTTGTCCAAGGTATCAAGCTCATCAGACAGAGTATCTGTCCATGTTGCTACAGCACTACACATCAATGCCGACGCAATTGCCGGCTTTAGTAGGGTACCTGAATGTGTATAAATGGACTTCAGGATACCTTTCTGCTTTCTATCCGCAGGATCTTTTAGGGCGGCCGTATCCTGTGACGGCAGGGCTACCTTCTTAGATAAGCGTGTCAAAGCTTTGTCTACCCTAGGGGAGGATTCCCAGCGTAACCTGTCCGTTGGCGGGAAAGGATACGCCATAAGTAACCGTTTGGAAATCTGCATTTTCCTATCAGGAGAATCCCAAGCTTTTTCACACAACTCATTTAACTCATGTGAAGGGGGAAAAGTAACTTCTTGACTTTTCTCCCCAAACATATAAACCTTCTTGTCAGGGACAGGGTTTTCCTCTGAGATGTGCAATACATCCTTCATTGCTATAATCATGTAGCGGATGGCTTTAGCCATTTTAGGCTGCAACTTTGCATTATCGCCATCGACACTGGAGTCAGAATCCGTGTCGATATCCGTGTCAACAATTTGGGATAGTGGGCGCTTCTGAGACCCTGATGGCCTCTGCGCTGTAGGATCAGGCATGGGTTGGGACCCTGACTGTCCCAAGGCTTCAGCTTTATCCAACCTTTTATGCAAGGAGTTTACATTATCATTTAACACCTTCCACATATCCATCCAATCAGGTGTCGGCGCCGTCGGCGGAGACACCACATTCATCTGCACCTGCTCTGCTTCCACATAGCCTTCCTCGTCAAACATGTCGACACAAGCGTACCGACACACCACACACACAGGGGATGCTCTATTTGAGGACAGAACCCCCACAAGGCATTTTGGAGAGACAGAGAGAGAGTATGCCAGCACACACCCCAGCGCTATATGACCCAGGAATTACACAGTAACTTAGTGTTTACCCAGTAGCTGCTGTATATACTGATATTGCGCTAAATTTATGTGCCCCCCCTCTCTTTTTACCCTCTTTCTACCGTGAATCTGCAGGGGAGAGCCTGGGGAGCTTCCTCTCGGCGGAGCTGTGGAGAGAAAATGGTGCTGGTGAGTGCTGAGGAAGAAGCCGCGCCCCCTCAGCGGCGGGCTTCTGTCCCACGATTTTGTGTAAAATAATGGCGGGGGCTCATGCATATATACAGTGCCCAACTGTATATATGCCCTTTTATGCCAAGAGGTACTTAATTGCTGCCTGCCCGCCCCCCCCCCCCCCCCCCTGCACCCTACAGTGACCGGAGTGTGTGGGTTTAATGTGGGAGCAATGGCGCACAGCTGCAGTGCTGTGCGCTACCTCATATGAAGACTGGAGTCTTCTGCCGCCGCTTTTGACGTCTTCTTGCTTCACACGCCGGCTTCTGGCTCTGCGAGGGGGACGGCGGCGCGGCTCCGGGATCGGATGACCAAGGGTGCGTTCCTGTGTTCGATCCCTCTGGAGCTAATGGTGTCCAGTAGCCTAAGAAGCATGACCTATCCGCAGTTAGTAGGGCTGCTTCTCTCCCACGTAGCAGAGAGTCTGTTGCCAGCAGATCTCTCTGAAAATAAAAAATCCTAACAAAATACTTTCTTATTAGCAAGCTCAGGAGAGCTCACTAAAGTGCACCCAGCTCTGTCCGGGCACAGATTCTAACTGAGGTCTGGAGGAGGGACATAGAGGGAGGAGCCAGTGCACACCAGTATTCCTAATTCTTTCTTAAAGTGCCCTGTCTCCTGCGGAGCCCGTCTATTCCCCATGGTCCTTACGGAGTCCCCAGCATCCACTAGGACGTTAGAGAAAATTAGGTGTCACTTTCTACACAAATATGCAAGTGTGACTTTTAAAATTCAGAGTGTCTTATCTTTGAGACTGTATTTACTGTACCTCTTCCCTTGCCTCCCCGATGCTTTAATAGGCAGACCCTCCCCCCCCCCCCCCCCACCCACCGAGACTTGTGATTTCACGGATTGAGTGTACTGCTTAGTAAATTACAGCATAAGCCATTCATTTATATGCAGTAGCGCCATATTTATATGCAGTAGCGCCGTGTCATTGACTAAGCAGTGTACCCAGTACGTGAAATCACAAGTCTCAAGGGGATGGGGGTGTTGCACCTATTAAAGCAATGGGGAGGCCCAGGAACAAGTACAGAAAACTCAGTCTCAAAGATAAGACTCTCGTAATTTGTAAAGTCACACTTATATATTTGTGTAAAAAGTAGCACCTACAGATTTTTTCTAATTTGGACTGTACATCTGTGTGCATGTGAGTCTATATACAAAGTATGAAAGAACTTGTTTCGGGAAAATAAGAAAAAAAAACATGGATGCTATTTTTTTACACAGACATACAATACAAGTGTGTCCTTTGTGGGAATCGAACCCTAGCTCACGGGCATGATAACCATCAGTGATACCACTATGCCAAGAGAGCCCTGGAGTTTGGTGATTGACACATGCAGTGACATAGTGATGTCGCTCATTGTAATTATTATTATTTTATAGTGCTGTGGGTCCCATCTCGACCGCTGATTGTAATGATTTTTTTTTTTTTTTTAGAGAGAGAACTGTGTAGAACTCTGAACTGTGCTTTCTTTGTGTGCATTGGAGTTGCAGAGCAAATCTTTTTCTGTGTTCAACTTTCTACTTAATGTAGGGATCATTTTTAGGAACAACAGAGAGAAAAGAAGACTATTTTTTGGGTGCACTCTTAACTTTGAACAATGTATAGACTAAACAAGATAAGATATGATATTCAAAATCAATTTTTATTACCACAAAATTAAGATACTTAGTGGTTAATGAGAGAAAAGACAGTAAGGAACATTATAAACAATTAGCAAAATTGCTGATATGATAATAATAATAATAAAGTCCTGGCTGGCGGCGTTAGATATAAATGCAGTAAATTATTAACTTGGATATTAAGTGGTACGTTTTAATAACAAAATGAAACCCTGTCCTATATTGGTGCCAAAATAATAATAATATATAAAGCCTCAATATTGATTGTAATTATTAGTAGACAAGAGAGCAGAAAGAGATAAGATGGCAGAGTGAATCTGCTGTCAGTGTTAGACACTGAGCATGTGGGACCAATGCGTGCTCTACTACACTGAGTCTTCCTCAATGGTCACCCACTTGAGTACTGACCCAGCCCAACACTGATTAGCTTCCAAGTTCGGACGGCTTCGGGCGTTTCCAGTGTGGTATGATAGTAGAGAAAGTAAACGGTAATTGGAAGCTCTGGAATCACTGATGAGAGTTCACGAATTACATAGTATCAAAGCAAGGTGACAGAAATTAGCCAATAGAGGGAAATAGATGGATCTGCTGCCAATGTTAGACAGGGATATAACCCTGAATCAGTGGTGAGAGTCCATGAAATTAAGTATAGATAGAAACAAAAAAGAGGAGTACTCAAAGGTACCTGTACTGATAAAGTAATCCAGGTTATTAACAAAAAGCATATGTCCAGATGGACTAATCGAAGTTATGCATATATACAAATATACAGTCAAATGCAGTTGCTGAAATGAAGCCAAATAGTAATAATCCCACTGGATAAGGATGCTGGATTGTTGTAAAATATAAGGCAAAATGTGATCTCTATGCTTGTATTAATCAGGTAAGAATACAATGTCTCCACCCAATGCTAATGAAAATTACAGCTGGATTGTTACTGGGCACAACAAAATTGCAGTCTCTGGATTGATACTAAGTGTACAAAAGATGTATTTTAAGTGATAGTATTCTTCTAGGTAAAGAATGCAAAAGGACAATATATCCAGTAATATTGCTGCAAAAAAAGGGGGGGGGGGGCTGGATTGATCATATGCACAAGCTAAAATGCAACCTCTGTGAGGGATACAATGTGTTCAAAAAACTAGTCTGTGTTTAAAAACAGAACTAGGAACGAAGGTAATATTGTAGCAAATACAAAGATAGTGTTCCTTAAACAGGCTGAGGATTCTGGATATGTTTCTAAATCACAGCGCATGTGTAAATAATCCCAACGTATATTACTAATTAGGCATAGAATAAATACTAAGTAAGTGATGAGGTCAAGGAAAACACCTAGGATTCTTAAGATACAAAACGTATCAATTTTAAATGTATAGCAAAAGACATGAACGCTGACTCAAACCAGCAGGAGCTAATAAAGTGTCCAGTCAATGTGGGTCTCACACTGATCGTGACGGGTAAGAGAGAAATAGATTTCTCTGACGTCCTAAGTGGATGCTGGGGACTCCGTCAGGACCATGGGGATTAGCGGCTCCGCAGGAGACAGGCAGTGCCGTTTCTAGCGGCGGGCGAGCCGTGCAACCGCACGGGGCGCCCGCCGCGGCACTTTGTGACCACTGCTCTCCTCCCTCTCTCTCCCACCGAGCGCTCCTGCTCGGGGGGCGGGGCTTCGCGGAATGACGCGTTTGCGTCGTGACGTCACGACGCAAACGCGTCATTCCGCGAAGCCCCGCCCCCCGAACAGGAGCGCTCGGGGGGAGGAGAGGAGGACTGGAGATAACCATCTACAGAGGAGGCGGCCGGCGCGCGGGACCCGAAGAGCGGCAAGTTGTAAGTATTCTTTTTCTCTCTCTCTCTCTCTCTCTCCCCCTCCCTCCCCCCACTTGACACCTGCCGCACTGTGTAAAATGGGGATACCTGCTGCACTCTGTAAAATGGGGATACCTGCCGCACTGTGTAAAATGGGGATACCTGCCGCACTGTGTAAAATGGGGGCACCTGCCGCACTGTGTAAAATGGGGATACCTGCCGCACTCTGTAAAATGGGGATACCTGCCGCACTCTGTAAAATGGGGATACCTGCCGCACTGTGTAAAATGGGGATACCTGCCGCACTGTGTAAAATGGGGGCACCTGCCGCACTGTGTAAATGGGGATACCTGCCGCACTGTGTAAAATGGGGGCACCTGCCGCACTGTGTAAAATGGGGGCACCTGCCGCACTGTGTAAAATGGGGATACCTGCCGCACTGTGTAAAATGGGGGCACCTGCCGCACTGTGTAAAATGGGGATACCTGCCGCACTGTGTAAAATGGGGACACCTGCCTGCGTAGTGTGTAAAATGGGGGCACGTGCCTGCGTACTGTGTAAAATGGGGACACCTGCCAGCGTACTGTGTAAAATGGGGACACCTGCCTGCGTACTGTGTAAAATGGGGACACCTGCCTGCGTACTGTGTAAAATGGGGACACCTGCCTGCCGCACTTTGTAAAATGGGGACACCTGCCTGCCGCACTTTGTAAAATGGGGACACCTGCCTGCCGCACTTTGTAAAATGGGGACGCCTGCCGCGCTGTGTAATATGGGGACACTTGCCTGGTGTAATGTGTAAAAACGGGACTTTTTTATTTTTATTTTTTCCCCCTGTGGTGGGCGTGATATCAGACGAGGCCACGCCCACTGTAATGAGACCACGCCCATTTCAATCAGGCCACACAGCCTTGTCGGGAGGCGCGCGCATGCTTTTTTTCTGGCTATATGGGGGGGGGGGGGGGGCCACGCAATTTTTTTTTATAGCAATGGGGGGGGGGGGGGGACGCATTTTGAAATCTCGCACTGGGAGCCAAATTGTCTAGAAACGGCCCTGGAGACAGGGCACAAAAGTAAAAGCTTTAGGATCAGGTGGTGTGCACTGGCTCCTCCCCCTATGACCCTCCTCCAAGCCTCAGTTAGATTTTTTGTGCCCGGCCGAGAAGGGTGCAATCTAGGTGGCTCTCCTAAAGAGCTGCTTAGAGTAAAAGTTTTGTTAGGTTTTTTATTTTCAGTGAGTCCTGCTGGCAACAGGCTCACTGCATCGAGGGACTTAGGGGAGAGAAGTGAACTCACCTGCGTGCAGGATGGATTGGCTTCTTAGGCTACTGGACACCATTAGCTCCAGAGGGAGTCGGAACACAGGTCTCACCCTGGGGTTCGTCCCGGAGCCGCGCCGCCGACCCCCTTGCAGATGCCGAAAAGTGAAGAGGTCCAGAAACCGGCGGCAGAAGACTTTTCAGTCTTCATAAGGTAGCGCACAGCACTGCAGCTGTGCGCCATTGTTGTCAGCACACTTCATAGCAGCGGTCACTGAGGGTGCAGGGCGCTGGGGGGGGCGCCCTGGGCAGCAATGATAGTACCTTATTCTGGCTAAAAATACATCACATATAGCCCCTGGGGGCTATATGGATGTATTTAACCCCTGCCAGGTCTCAGAAAAACGGGAGAAGAAGCCCGCCGAAAAGGGGGCGGGGCCTATTCTCCTCAGCACACAGCGCCATTTTCCCTCACAGAAATGCTGGTGGGAAGGCTCCCAGGCTCTCCCCTGCACTGCACTACAGAAACAGGGTTAAAACAGAGAGGGGGGGCACTTATTTGGCGATATGACTATATATATTAAAATGCTATAAGGGAAAAACACTTATATAAAGGTTGTCCCTGTATAATTATAGCGTTTTTGGTGTGTGCTGGCAAACTCTCCCTCTGTCTCCCCAAAGGGCTAGTGGGGTCCTGTCCTCTATCAGAGCATTCCCTGTGTGTGTGCTGTGTGTCGGTACGTGTGTGTCGACATGTATGAGGACGATGTTGGTGAGGAGGCGGAGCAATTGCCTGTAATGGTGATGTCACTCTCTAGGGAGTCGACACCGGAATGGATGGCTTATTTAGGGAATTACGTGATAATGTCAACACGCTGCAAGGTCGGTTGACGACATGAGACGGCCGGCAAACCAATTAGTACCTGTCCAGGCGTCTCAAACACCGTCAGGGGCTTTAAAACGCCCATTTACCTCAGTCGGTCGACACAGACACAGACACGGACACTGACTCCAGTGTCGACGGTGAAGAAACAAACGTATTTTCCATTTGGGCCACACGTTACATGTTAAGGGCAATTAAGGAGGTGTTACATATTTCTGATACTACAAGTACCACAAAAGAGGGTATTATGTGGGGTGTGAAAAAACTACCTGTAGTTTTTCCTGAATCAGATAAATTAAATGAAGTGTGTGATGATGCGTGGGTTTTCCCCGATAGAAAATTATTGGCGTTATACCCTTTCCCGCCAGAAGTTAGGGCGCGTTGGGAAACACCCCTTAGGGTGGATAAGGCGCTCACACGCTTATCAAAACAAGTGGCGTTACCGTCTCCAGATACGGCCGCCCTCAAGGAGCCAGCTGATAGGAGGCTGGAAAATATCCTAAAAAGTATATACACACATACTGGTGTTATACTGCGACCAGCGATCGCCTCAGCCTGGATGTGCAGCGCTGGGGTGGCTTGGTCGGATTCCCTGACTGAAAATATTGATACCCTTGACAGGGACAGTATTTTATTGACTATAGACACTTTGGCATCAAGAGTAAGTGCGATGTCCATATCTGCCAGAAGATGTTTATGGACACGACAGTGGTCAGGTGATGCAGATTCCAAACGGCACATGGAAGTATTGCCGTATAAAGGGGAGGAGTTATTTGGGGTCGGTCCATCGGACCTGGTGGCCACGGCAACAGCTGGAAAATCCACCTTTTTTACCCCAAGTCACATCTCAGCAGAAAAAGACACCGTCTTTTCAGCCTCAGTCCTTTCGTCCCCATAAGGGCAAGCAGGCAAAAGGCCAGTCATATCTGCCCAGGGATAGAGGAAAGGGAAGAAGACTGCAGCAGGCAGCCCATTCCCAGGAACAGAAGCCCTCCACCGCTTTTGCCAAGTCCTCAGCATGACGCTGGGGCCGTACAAGCGGACTCAGCTGCGGTGGGGGGTCGTCTCAAGAGTTTCAGCGCGCAGTGGGCTCACTCGCAAGTGGACCCCTGGATCCTACAAGTAGTATCCCAGGGGTACAGATTGGAGATTCGAGACGTCTCTCCCTCGCAGGTTCCTGAAGTCTGCTTTACCAACGTCTCCCTCCGACAGGGAGGCAGTATTGGAAACAATTCACAAGCTGTATTTCCAGCAGGTGATAATCAAAGTACCCCTCCTACAACAAGGAAAGGGGTATTGTTCCACACTATATTGTGGTACTGAAGCCAGACGGCTCGGTGAGACCTATTCTAAATCTGAAATATTTGAACACTTACACACAAAGGTTCAAATCAAGATGGAGTCACTCAGAGCAGTGATAGCGAACCAGGAAGAAGGGGACTATATGGTGTCCCTGGACATCAAGGATGCTTACCTCCATGTCCCAATTTGCCCTTCTCACCAAGGGTACCCTCAGTTTCGTGGTACAAAACTGTCACTATCAGTTTCAGACGCTGCCGTTTGAATTGTCCACGGCACCCCGGGTCTTTACCAAGGTAATGGCCGAAATGATGATTCTTCTTCAAAGAAAAGGCGTCTTAATTATCCCTTACTTGGACGATCTCCTGATAAGGGCAAGGTCCAGAGAACAGTTGGAGGTCGGAGTAGCACTATCTCAAGTAGTTCTACGACAGCACGGGTGGATTCTAAATATTCCAAAATCGCAGCTGTCTCCGACGACACGTCTGCTGTTCCTAGGGATGATTCTGGACACAGTCCAGAAAAAGGTGTTTCTCCCGGAGGAGAAAGCCAGGGAGTTATCCGAGCTAGTCAGGAACCTCCTAAAACCAGGAAAAGTGTCAGTGCATCATTGCACAAGGGTCCTGGGAAAAATGGTGGCTTCTTACGAAGCGATTCCATTCGGCAGATTTCACGCAAGAACTTTTCAGTGGGATCTGCTGGAAAAATGGTCCGGATCGCATCTTCAGATGCATCAGCGGAAAACCCTGTCTCCAAGGACAAGGGTGTCTTTTCTGTGGTGGCTGCAGAGTGCTCATCTACTAAAGGGCCACAGATTCGGCATTCAGGACTGGGTCCTGGTGACCACGGATGCCAGCCTGAAAGGCTGGGGAGCAGTCACACAAGGAAAAAATTTCCAGGGAGTGTGATCAAGTCTGGAGACTTCTCTCCACATAAATATACTGGAGCTAAGAGCAATTTACAAGGCTCTAAGCTTAGCAAGACCTCTGCTTCAAGGTCAGCCGGTATTGATCCAGTGGGACAACATCACGGCAGTCGCCCACGTAAACAGACTGGGCGGCACAAGAAGCAGGGGGCGGAAAATCATGTGTTAGCACTGTCAGCAGTGTTCATTCCGGGAGTGGACAACAGGGAAGCAGACTTCCTCAGCACGACCACCACCCGGGAGAGTGGGGACTTCATCGGGAAGTCTTCCACATGATTGTGAACCGTTGGGAAAGACCAAAGGTGGACATGATGGCGTCCCGCCTGAACAAAAAACTGGACAGGTATTGCGCCAGGTCAAGAGACCCTCAGGCAATAGCTGTGGACGTTCTGGTAACACCGTGGGTGTACCAGTCGGTGTATGTGTTCCCTCCTCTGCTTCTCATACCTAAGGTACTGAGAATTATAAGAGAGGACTCATGGCCTCTGCCGCTAAGAAGGGACTTGCTTCAGCAAGTACCATGTCTGTTCCAAGACTTACCGCGGCTGCGTTTGACGGCATGGCGGTTGAACGCCGGATCCTAAGGGAAAAAGGCATTCCGGAAGAGGTCATTCCTACCCTGGTCAAAGCCAGGAAGGAGGTGACCGCACAACATTATCACCACATGTGGCGAAAATATGTTGCGTGGTGTGAGGCCAGGAAGGCCCCATGAAGAAATTTCAACTCGGTCGATTCCTGCATTTCCTGCAAACAGGAGTGTCTATGGGCCTCAAATTGGGGTCCATTAAGGTTCAAATTTCGGCCCTGTCGATTTTCTTCCAGAAAGAATTGGCTTCAGTTCCTGAAGTCCAGAAGTTTGTCAAGGGAGTACTGCATATACAACCCCCTTTTGTGCTTCCAGTGGCACTGTGGGATCTCAACGTAGTTCTGGGATTCCTCAAATCACATTGGTTTAAACCGCTCAAATCTGTGGATTTGAAATATTTCACATGGAAAGTGACCATGATGTTGGCCCTGGCCTCGGCCAGGCGAGTGTCAGAATTGGCGGCTTTGTCCCACAAAAGCCCATATCTGATTGTCCATTCGGACAAGGCAGAGCTGCGGACTCGTCCCCAGTTTCTCCCTAAGGTGGTGTCAGCGTTTCACCTGACCCAGCTTGTTGTGGTACCTGCGGCTACTGGGGACTTGGAGGACTCCAAGTTGCTGGATGTTGTCAGGGCCCTGAAAATATGGGTTTCCAGGACGGCTGGAGTCAGGAAAACTGACTTGCTGTTATCCTGTATGCACCCAACAAACTGGGTGCTCTTGCTTCTAAGCAGACGATTGCTAGTTGGATGTGTAGTACAATTCAGCTTGCACATTCTGTGGCAGGCCTGCCACAGCCAAAATATGTAAATGCCCATTCCACAAGGAAGGTGGGCTCATCTTGGGCGGCTGCCCGAGGGGTCTCGGCTTTACAACTTTGCCGAGCTGCTACTTGGTCAGGGGCACACCCTGGCTGAGGAGGACCTGGAGTTCTCTCACTCGGTGCTGCAGAGTCATCCGCACTCTCCCGCCCATTTGGGAGCTTTGGTATAATCCCCATGGTCCTGACGGAGTCCCCAGCATCCACTTAGGACGTCAGAGAAAATAAGAATTTACTTACCGATAATTCTATTTCTCGTAGTCCGTAGTGGATGCTGGGCGCCCATCCCAAGTGCGGATTGTCTGCAATACTTGTACATAGTTATTGTTACAAAAATCGGGTTATTATTGTTGTGAGCCATCTTTTCAGAGGCTCCGCTGTTATCATGCTGTTAACTGGGTTCAGATCACAGGTTGTACAGTGTGATTGGTGTGGCTGGTATGAGTCTTACCCGGGATTCAAGATCCTTCCTTATTGTGTACGCTCGTCCGGGCACAGTATCCTAACTGAGGCTTGGAGGAGGGTCATAGGGGGAGGAGCCAGTGCACACCACCTGATCCTAAAGCTTTTACTTTTGTGCCCTGTCTCCTCCGGAGCCGCTAATCCCCATGGTCCTGACGGAGTCCCCAGCATCCACTACGGACTACGAGAAATAGAATTATCGGTAAGTAAATTCTTATTATTACCCGCGATGGCTGTCAGGATAAGGTGACCCCTTCCACCACGCTGAGGTCCATTCCGAATGGTGAAAGAGGAGTGCACGGCGCCGCCGGCCTGGCAACCCCAGGCAGGTACAGGAACACGTCCGCTGCTCAGCTCAAAAGGAGTGATATCTGAAGAAGCACAGGACCACCGCAGGAGAGGGGAAGAAGGACATCCGATGCTCCGGTCAGCCCAAACGAAAACTGTCAGAAGAGTCACAGGACATGGGTGGGTAGGAAGAACGTCCGCTACTGCAGTCAGCCAGGACAAAGGTGAAGTCGGAAGACGCGTTTCACCCGTCCGCCGGGCTTGATCACTTCCTGTTGTGGGCTAGGTCCCTGCAGGCTTTTAACGTGAATGAAGCAGGTTCAAATCCAATCAGTGAAAGGGTGTGTCCCTTAATTAGCTTCTGATATCCTAGGATTCTGATGATCTTAATAGCCAGGGAATTGTTTGCGATCAGGGCTTGACAGGGGGACCCATGAATGATATCATATAAAAGAAAAATACAAGAAAAAAACGTTAAAACACAACCAAAATAGAGAGTATATATTTGTATGTTTATATATAATTATATATATATATATATATATATATATATATATATATATATACACTAGGTACTATTTGCTTGCAATTAAGGGATAGCAATAGCTACATTTGTTATTGGTGCAGAAATTTAAACGACGCACAGGGAATATCAGTAAAATGTCTCCTCAGAAAGGGAAAGAATCATAAAATTACAGGTGTTTTATGATTACTCAAATGAAATAATATAAATCGTATATAATAAGATTTTGGAAACAATGAAAAAATGGGTAGTTAAAGTACATAGAGTACTATGATTGAATATCAAACAGGTAAGAGTAATTAGTAGTGCAGCATAGTGTCAAATAGCCTTATTAGAATTATGGAAAAGGATAGAAAAGAAAAGAACAGAACAGGGTGTACCCAATAGAATGGGAATAGATTGATAAATAAGTGTCAGGTCTATATTGCCTAATTATTAGAAGCTCATAATTTAGACAAAATGAGAGTGAAAGAGTGAATATCCAGTGATGTGGGAAGGGGAGGGGGGGGGGGGGGGGGGGAGAAAAAGAAATCAGGAAATGTTACTGCGGCCTCTATATTCATACCAAAGTAAACCAAGCGTGTTCTGCCATTAGAGTTGGCTGGAGTATGGGTACTGCCTATATAAAATGTGCCTGCCTGTGGACACGTGCTACCTTTCAAAATATGTGTGGGTTAGAAGAAAAAAAAGGGGGGTGTAAATCAGTTATAAGTGGTGTGCTGGGAACAGAATTGCACAAAAACAGATGGTTAAGTTTTAGGAAGTGATAGAAATAATGATAGGAGGTATGATAATGGCGTGGTGATACTATGTGTGTGAGGAAAATGGATTATAAAGAATGTGATAAAGGGTGGTGTCCGGGTTATATAAAGAAGACAAGGGGGGTGTCCTATGTAAGGGTTGTAGAATCAAAATTGTGAATGTAGGTAGACTGTGGGGGGGGGGGGGGGGGGGGTTGCGGTGAAAACAAGGGGGGGGGGGGGGAGAAAGGAGAAAGGAAGAGGGGGAAAGGGGTTTTTTTTTTGGTGGCGATTATAGTATGGCTGAAATGAGCCTATGAGTAGGGTAAGTATTTACAAAAATACACTGTAATTGATATACTCATTAAGGCCTGATGGTTTCAAGCCTCCCAATTTGAAGGTCCATTCACTTTCTTTCTTAATCAATTCTTTGCTCAGGTCACCCTAAATGGACTCTATCGAGACCAAATGCACGCATCTCACAAGGAGAGTCTTGATGTTGGACATGGAAATGTCTGGCTACTGATGTCAATTTTTTGCCTTTCAGCAAGTCTGATGACGCATTTCTGATAGCTCCCATATGTTCAAAAATTCTGGTTTTGAACTTCCTCGTGGTCATACCAATATAGCGTTGATCACAGCTACAAATTAGACAGTAAACCATTCCTTGAGTGTCGCAATTGAAAAAATGTCATATTGGGATACCTCTTCCCAATCTGTCTCTGACTTGATTTGTTATCAAAATCTGAGGGCAAGCTTTGCATTGTCCACAGGGATAAGACCCGGTTATATTTCTTGGTTTGGTTGGATCTCGTGAAAAGTGGCTCTGAACCAGCATATCCTTCATATTGTTCGATCTTCTCCAACTCATTTGGATTGTAGAATCCAATAGGGGTGATAAGTCTGCATCAAGATGTAAGACTGGTAGGTGTTTTTGGATTGCATTTCTTATTTGGCGCCATTCTGGACAAGCTCACACTTTCCACCGACCATCGAGAATATCCCCAAAGGGGAATTTCTCAGACTTAGGCGCAATTGTACAGAAGATACAGTGTACAAACAGAAAAGTCAGGAACTTGCCACACGATTACAAGCTCGGGGCTACAGCAAACGTGCCCTGAAGAGAGCTCAAAAGTCTGTTCTTAAAACCAAAAGAGACACTTTGATCTTTCAAGACAAATTAAAGGATAAAGGGGATGACTCACAAATTAGATTCGTGGGTACCTTTTGCCCAGAATGGCGCCAAATAAGAAATGCAATCCAAAAACACCTACCAGTCTTACATCTTGATGCAGACTTATCACCCCTATTGGATTCTACAATCCAAATGAGTTGGAGAAGATCGAACAATATGAAGGATATGCTGGTTCAGAGCCACTTTTCACGAGATCCTACCAAACCAAGAAATATAACCGGGTCTTATCCCTGTGGACAATGCAAAGCTTGCCCTCAGATTTTAATAACAAATCAAGTTAGAGACAGATTGAGACGAGATATCCCAATACGACATTTTTTCAATTGCGACACTCAAGGAATGGTTTACTGTCTAATTTGTAGCTGTGATCAACGCTATATTGGTATGACCACGAGTAAGTTCAAAACCAGAATTTTTTAACATATGGGAGCTATCAGAAATGCGTCATCAGACTTGCTGAAAGGCAAAAAATTTACATCAGTAGCCAGACATTTCCATGTCCAACATCAAGACTCTCCTTGTGAGATGCGTGCATTTGGTCTCGATAGAGTCCATATAGGCATACGCGGGGGAGACCTGAGCAAAGAACTGATCAAGAAAGAAAGTGAATGGACCTTCAAATTGGGAGGCTTGAAACCATCAGGCCTTAATGAGTATATCAATTACAGTGTATTTTTGTAAATACTTACCCTACTCATAGGCTCATTTCAGCCATACTATAATCGCCACCAAAAAAAAAAAACCCTTTCCCCCTCTTCCTTTCTCCTTCCCCCCCCCCCCCCCCCCCTTTTCACTGCAACCCCCCCCCCCCCCCCCACATTATTCTACCTACATTCACAATTTTGCATCTACAACCCTTACATAGGACACCCTCCTTATCTTCTTTATATAACCCGGACACCACCCTTTATCACATTCTTTATAATCCATTTTCCTCACACACATAGTATCACCACGCCATTATCATACCTCCTAAAACTTATCCATCTGTTTTTGTGCAATTTCCCAGCACACCACTTATAACTGATTTACACCCCCCTTTTTTTTCTTCTAACCCACACATATTTTGAAAGGTAGCACGTGTCCACAGACAGGCACATTTTATATAGGCAGTACCCATACTCCAGCCTACTCTAATGGCAGAACACGCTTGGTTTACTTTGGTATGAATATAGAGGCCGCAGTTGCATTTCTTTATTTCTTTTCTCCCCCTCCCCTTCCCACATCACTGGATATTCACTCTTTCACTCTCATTTTGTCTAAATTATGAGCTTCTAATAATTAGGTAATATAGACCTGACACTTATTTATCAATCTATTCCCATTCTATTGGGTACACCCTGTTCTGTTCTTTTCTTTTCTATCCCTTTTCCATAATTATAATAAGGCTATTTAACACTATGCTGCATTACTAATTACTCTTACCTGTTGATATTCAATCATAGTACTCTATGTACTTCAACTACCCATTTTTTTATTGTTTCCAAAATCTTATTATATACGATTATTTCATTTGAGTAATCATAAAACACCTGTAATTTTATGATTCTTTCCCTCTCTGAGGAGACATTTTACTGATATTCCCTGTGCGTCGTTTAAATTTCTGCACCAATAACAAATGTAGCTATTGCTATCCCTTAATTGCAAGCAAATAGTACCTAGTGTATATATATATAATTATATATAAACATACAAATATATACTCTCTATTTTGGTTGTGTTTTAACGTTTTTTTCTTGTATTTTTCTTTTATATGATATCATTCATGGGTCCCCCTGTCAAGCCCTGATCACAAACAATTCCCTGGCTATTAAGATCATCAGAATCCTAGGATATCAGAAGCTAATTAAGGGACACACCCTTTCACTGATTGGATTTGAACCTGCTTCATTCACGTTAAAAGCCTGCAGGGACCTAGCCCACAACAGGAAGTGATCAAGCCCGGTGGACGGGTGAAACGCGTCTTCCGACTTCACCTTTGTCCTGGCTGACTGCAGTAGCGGATGTTCTTCCTACCCACCCATGTCCTGTGCCTCTTCTGACAGTTTTCGTTTGGGCTGACCGGAGCATCGGATGTCCTTCTTCCCCTCTCCTGCGGTGGTCCTGTGCTTCTTCCGATATCACTCCGTTTGAGCTGAGCAGCGGACGTGTTCCTGTACCTGCCTGGGGTTGCCGGGCCGGCGGCGCCGTGCACTCCTCTTTCACCATTCGGGATGGACCTCAACGTGGTGGAAGGGGTCACCTTATCCTGACAGCCATCGCGGGTAATATCTATTTCTCTCTTATCCATCACGATCAGTCTGAGACGCACATTGACTGGACACTTATTAGCTCCTGCTGGTTTGAGTCAGCGTTCATGTCTTTTGCTATACATTTAAAATTGATACGTTTTGTATCTTAAGAATCCTAGGTGTTTTCCTTGACCTCATCACTTACTTAGTATTTATTCTATGCCTAATTGGTAATATACGTTGGTATTATTTACACATGCGCTGTGATTTAGAAACATATCCAGAATCCTCAGCCTGTTTAAGGAACACTATCTTTGTATTTGCTACAATATTACCTTCGTTCCTAGTTCTGTTTTTAAACACAGACTAGTTTTTTGAACACATTGTATCCCTGACAGAGGTTGCATTTTAGCTTGTGCATATGATCAATCCAGCCTCAACCCTTTTTTTGCAGCAATATTACTGGATATATTGTCCTTTTGCATTCTTTACCTAGAAGAATACTATCACTTAAAATACATCTTTTGTACACTTAGTATCAATCCAGAGACTGCAATTTTGTTGTGCCCAGTAACAATCCAGGTGTAATTTTCATTAGCATTGGGTGGAGACATTGTATTCTTACCTGATTAATACAAGCATAGAGATCACATTTTGCCTTATATTTTACAACAATCCAGCATCCTTATCCAGTGGGATTATTACTATTTGGCTTCATTTCAGCAACTGCATTTGACTGTATATTTGTATATATGCATAACTTCGATTAGTCCATCTGGACATATGCTTTTTGTTATTAACCTGGATTACTTTATCAGTACAGGTACCTTTGAGTACTCCTCTTTTTTGTTTCTATCTATACTTAATTTCATGGACTCTCACCACTGATTCAGGGTTATATCCCTGTCTAACATTGGCAGCAGATCCATCTATTTCCCTCTATTGGCTAATTTCTGTCACCTTGCTTTGATACTATGTAATTCGTGAACTCTCATCAGTGATTCCAGAGCTTCCAATTACCGTTTACTTTCTCTACTATCATACCACACTGGAAACGCCCGAAGCCGTCCGAACTTGGAAGCTAATCAGTGTTGGGCTGGGTCAGTACTCAAGTGGGTGACCATTGAGGAAGACTCAGTGTAGTAGAGCACGCATTGGTCCCACATGCTCAGTGTCTAACACTGACAGCAGATTCACTCTGCCATCTTATCTCTTTCTGCTCTCTTTTCTACTAATAATTACAATCAATATTGAGGCTTTATATATTATTATTATTTTGGCACCAATATAGGACAGGGTTTCATTTTGTTATTAGAACGTACCACTTAATATCCAAGTTAATAATGTACTGCATTCAGATCTAACGCCGCCAGCCAGGACTTTATTATTATTATTATCATATCAGCAATTGCGCTAATTGTTTATATTGTTCCTTACTGTCTTTTCTCTCATTAACCACTAAGTATCTTAATTTTGTGATACTAAAAATTGATTTTAAATATCATATCTTATCTTGTTTAGTCTATACATTGTTCAAAGTTAAGAGTGCACCCAAAAAATAGTCTTCTTTTCTCCCTGTTGTTCTATGTCTTAATACTGACTGAGGGTGCACCACCAAACTGAAAATAGGGGGTGGTATCTGTCTATGTACAGGGCGCATATAGGATATTTATAAGGTATTTATAGCATAAAATACATCCCTTTTTTAGTGAGGAGATGGTATGTCCTTCATATGACAACTTGATGGTTTCTCTGATTCCTTCTTCTTCCTCTCGTAGGGTCATATAGTGATCCCAATGATCATATAAAACAGAAGTAAAGGCAAAAATGTGTAGAACAGTTTGTCACCAAATAGATATTTCCACAAATTCAGGAAATAGAAGGGCGTACCCCACTCACACAGAGACAAGTAAGTGGAGACCCATAAAGGTATCTTTCAACCGGGTAGAACTATTTAGAGTGTTTGAATACTATATTTCAGGAGCGTACCCAAAACTCACAATCATGGAATGATGAGAAATCACGTAAAGGTATCTTTAGAATCTTTTGTTCTCAATGGTTTTCTCTGATTTCTTCTTCCCCCTCTCGTGGAGTCATATAGTGATCCCAATGATCATATAAAACAGAATTAAAAGAAAAAATGTGTGGACCAGTCTTTCACCAATTAATTGTTTCCACAATATTAGAAAATGGAAGGGCGTACCCCACTCACACAGAGACAAGTGGGTGGAAACACATAAAGGTATCTTTCAACCAGCCAAATTTCTTTAGAGTAATGAAAGACTAAATTTTCAGGAGCGTACCCCAAACTCACAATGGTGGAATTATGAAAAATCACATAAAGGTATCTTTAGAATCTTTTGATCTGTTGGATGCGTACCCCAACTTACACAGTTTTTAGTTGAAACATATACATAAAGGTATCTTTCAAATTTTCTATCATCAAAGAGAATGCGTACCACAACTCACTGAATGTGAAGGTATTCAACTCCTATCAGGGTATCTTTGTCCTCGGTCTCAAGAAATTATATCACATGGGATATATGAAAAAAATAGGGAAGGATTCCTCTTTGTTTGGTTAAAACGGAGGGTTTTATTTCCCAAATACATTAAAAAAGTCAAAACAAATCTTCTTATGAACATAAGTCCAAATACACGTGGCAAAAATAAAAAATAAAAAATAAAATTTTAAATTCAGAAATAGATCCAAATCTGGTCGTCCCAGGCTACTCACAGTACTGTTTGTTCAGTGAGTAGCCTGGGACGACCAGATTTGGATCTTGAGACCGAGGACAAAGATACCCTGATAGGAGTTGAATACCTTCACATTCAGTGAGTTGTGGTACGCATTCTCTTTGATGATAGAAAATTTGAAAGATACCTTTATGTATATGTTTCAACTAAAAACTGTGTAAGTTGGGGTACGCATCCAACAGATCAAAAGATTCTAAAGATACCTTTATGTGATTTTTCATCATTCCACCATTGTGAGTTTGGGGTACGCTCCTGAAAATTTAGTCTTTCATTACTCTAAAGAAATTTGGCTGGTTGAAAGATACCTTTATGTGTTTCCACCCACTTGTCTCTGTGTGAGTGGGGTACGCCCTTCCATTTTCTAATATTGTGGAAACAATTAATTGGTGAAAGACTGGTCCACACATTTTTTCTTTTAATTCTGTTTTATATGATCATTGGGATCACTATATGACTCCACGAGAGGGGGAAGAAGAAATCAGAGAAAACCATTGAGAACAAAAGATTCTAAAGATACCTTTACGTGATTTCTCATCATTCCATGATTGGGAGTTTTGGGTACGCTCCTGAAATATAGTCTTCAAACACTCTAAATAGTTCTACCTGGTTGAAAGATACCTTTTTTTGGGTCTCCACTTACTTGTCTCTGTGTGAGTGGGGTACGCCCTTCTATTTCCTGAATTTGTGGAAATATCTATTTGGTGACAAACTGTTCTACACATTTTTGCCTTTACTTCTGTTTTATATGATCATTGGGATCACTATATGACCCTACGAGAGGAAGAAGAAGGAATCAGAGAAACCATCAAGTTGTCATATGAAGGACATACCATCTCCTCACTAAAAAAGGGATGTATTTTATGCTATAAATACCTTATAAATATCCTATATGCGCCCTGTACATAGACAGATACCACCCCCTATTTTCACGTTGTATATTGTTTTGTAAAATTGGTGATTTTTACCTTGGCATCTGTTAGTGGACGAGCTGCATTGCGCCACACGGGCAAACAGTTCAGAACCAACCTTTTTTCTGCACCACCAAACTGTTTAAGAATTAGAAAACCTAGTTTTCTTGTTATTTTCTATTTTTGGTACTGATTAAATTGTATTTCTATTACATCCTGTGCGGTATGCCCCAAACATATTTAGGGATCATTTTATACAGCGCACCAGGGGAACTTTCAGTTGTAAGACATGTCATGCCATTCCGGTAATTTCGTACTCCGCCCTGCTGTATTAATGTATTAAAATAGAATATATATTTAATATGCACTGGCCCACTTGTCAGGGCTTGCTACATTGTTCAGTATTCTGTAGTGCAATATCCATCCGCTGCTATTCAGCACTGTACTGTAGTTTTCATTAGTGGAACAATAGTCACCCAGTGGTAAATACTGTGTATTGCATGATGTGGATCTTCTTGTGCCTTATCGCACCATAATTCGCCTATCTGCGCTATCTGCATGGTGCCACTAGGATGCCTGTATGGTGCAGCAGCAATGATGAGCGTGGCTACATTTGTATATACTGTATATTAAAAGTTCGAGCAGGCTTTACTTAATTTCACAATACCACCCAGCTGGACACTGAGAAGGACTACATTTTAAAAAAAATAAATAAATAAATAACATTATGTTAGAATTTATATATCTAAATAGGTTCAATATGATTTACTAGTGGTCGGGATGCGGCGTCATTATCCTGACCGCCGGCAACTTGACTGCATCCCATACAAATATAAACATACATGTTGTTTGCCCTTACAGCCTCCTGCACTCAGATTGATGGAAAGAACTAGCTATCCATCAGTGTGTGAAGACATCCCAATACTCTGTGATTCGTGGTCAGGAGCTTAGCAACACAGTCAAGTGGAAGCTACAGTACATGTACATGGCTGCTGCGGCTGGAAGACTGTCAGAATATGCTGGTCTGCTGCTCCAATTGTATTGAAAGTAATGTAAACACTCGCAAACATGTCAAAACGTTGCCTCCATTGGTTTTGTAGCAGTTAGAGGAAGTTAATGCAGTTAGTAGCATGTTGTTAATTTCAGTGTGTGGAATGGTGGACGTGCGATTATTTGTAAAAAAAAAAATATATATAGTGTAGTGATGCTAAAATATACTTACCAACAGTCTCAATGTCCTTTGTCGGCATGTTCATCGATTTGTGGGAAGTTGGCAAGCATCTCTCCAACTGCATGCAGCAGAGGAAGGTGCCTCTATCGCAAGAATTAAATCGTATTTTCACAGGAGAGGAGAAAATAGTGTCTTGCAGCAGCGTACTATAAGCTCAGAAAAAAATAAAAATTGTACACCATTCATACAAATACAAGACTCTCTTCAGCAAAATGCAAGAATCCTGCTCTACATATGGTGTATAGTGGTAGGCAATTGTGGTGAGGTGGTAATAACAGGAATGAGAGGTGGCAAAGAATCTGTCAATGAGCATTATGATGCGATCACATGCCCACGCCCCTGTACTGCCCACCCGTAATGAGGTCATGCCTCATGCCGAACTGGAAGCGCCCTCCCGCATGACTGCCCCACAAGCCAGGACAGCCGTGGCAACTAGATTTAGAACCATATGCTACTGTGGCTATCCCACAACTCCACATGTATGGCAGGGTCCGGTATGTAATACCGGCGGTCAAGAGACAGATGCCGGCATCCCAGTGGGGAGAGCACAGAGTCCACTTCCCACGCTAAGGGCCTGGTATGGACCACTACCCGAGTGGGAACGCTGGGCTTTGGTCAGGATTCCAACTGGTGGCATTTTGCTGGCTGTTTGGATTCTGGCGTCTGTTTCCTGACCGCCGGGATCCCAACAGCCGGTAAATTAACTGCATCCTGTATGGAATTATCATCTAGGGAATTATTAAGAGAGGAGGGGGCCCATGTGCATTTTCCATCCGGGCCACCTCCTCTCTAGCTGGCAATGCAGTAACTCAGAGCAATACGGTCACCAGTAGACCCTAGTGCTGTGCCAGAGTATAGTGCGCATTTGTAGTAGGAAGATCACTGAGAAAATGGCCATCGCTCTTTTTCAGGTGATCCTCCTACTGCGCATGCGCAAAATGGTGGCAAAATGGCTGCTGCCCAGGACTATCTTGAGTGCTGCTGATGTGGGATTGTGGAGGGGAAAGTAGTGAAGAAATGGGTGCATGGTGTGCGGTGTGGGACTCCCAGGACCCAGGGGCTCATCTGCTCCTTGCACCCATTATAGTGACCTACCTACCCTATGCAGAGTGCAAGAGATCTGTCTTAAACAAGTGTCCCTTGCCATAAGCACACCACAAAGTAGAACATAACTCTGGCTACACATTCTCACAAAGCAGATCTTGTAGGGCAAGGTATCCGCCCAGGTGACACCCATAAAATCCATTTTACAGATGCAGAGAACCAGTAAGCATGCAATTAATCGCACATTTATCGGTTGGATTTGTTTTTTGTCTTTTTTGACATGTGTGCAAATTAGGCCCACTATTTTCAGGCTTTCCTTGTCTTGTATACATTATTTCTCTATACAGTATCTAGCCCTATTATGAAGTATTGAAATAAAATGAAAAATTTGTAATGTTGAATTTAGCATCCCGATTTCAGAATGTGAAAGACTAAACTTTGAGACTAATTCAATTTGAAACCACTTTGACAAATAAGCCATAACTGCAAGAAATTTACATGTGGAAAAGGCTTAAAAATTGATAAAGCATGAAAGGAACGGGATGGGATTGATATGCCAGCGGTCAGAATAGCGCTCATGGCATCCAGTTGTTGAGAATCCAGACAAGGGGAAGGTAAGTATATTTACCCTCCCTAATGGCCCCCTAACTGTTCATGGTGGCCAAACCTAAACCCCTTCCCGCAGCCTAAACCTAACCCTCCCGGAGGGTACCCAAACCTAATCCCCCCTTCCCGCAGCCTAACCCCCCCCCCCCCCCCCCCAATGGCATAACTCTTACATGGGCTAGCACACGCTCATACGGGATTCCGACACCAGGCTTGTGACCCTAGTCTGGAAGCCGGTATCGGCATTCCGAGAAGTGTTGGGATTCTGGCATTACTATTTCAACTGCTGGGATCCCAACCACTGGGATCCTATCTGGATCCCAAAGTAACAACAGACAGTCAAGGACTTAAATCAAACATATTACACAATAAATAAAAAGTGTTAACAATCTACAAAGACTATATACAAGTAAAAGCCAACATGTGTCACGTCTAGCAAGGTTTGAGGATCCGGCAGCTGAGACTTGCCCAAGGAGGTAGTTGTCTGTGGATGAACAAGACGAGGGGGTTGGATATAATTCCTTCTCATGGGACAAGGGGCAATGAAGAACGTAGGCGCGACAGGGCTGAGGTAGAGTACTGTGGCTGGTGAACGATGACTTAAAGACGTAGTTGTAGACAAAGAACTGTGGGTTGTGGCTTGCAAGACGAAGTTGTAACTAATGAACTGCGGAACTGTGAATGGTGGCTAGAGACGTGGCTGGAGACAAAGAACTGTGGACTGTGGTTTGAAAGACGAGGCTGGAGATAATGAACTGCGGACTGTGGACGGTGGTACAAAGACATGGCTGGAGACAAAGATCTGCGGACTGTGGCTTGAAAGACGGGGCAGGAGATAATGAACTGCGGACTGTGGGCGGTGGTACAAAGACGTGGCTGGAGACCAAGATCTGCGGACTGTCACTTGAAAGACGAGGCAGGAGACCCGGGGCCGACCAAGCCCAAAAGGGTCTTACTGGACCGGGTTTTCCAGGAGCGCTTCCACAGGCGGCAGCAGGTTAGGAACGGCAGGGCTGTAGCAGCAACTGAGAACCGGCCAAGCAGGGTCAGGAGTAACCAGAATACGGCAAGAATCCTGGGAGCACAGGGCTAAAGCACCTACAACAGAGAGACCCACTGCAACTGCGTCCCACCGCCGCGAACGGACCCTCTCACCACCGTTACCGCTGCCCTCGGACCCGGCGCAACAGCCCACCTCCGCCGCTGCCCAGCCGCTACCTGTGAAGCCAGCCCTGCGGCCCCAGCGTGGAGATTGGAACTTTTGCACACTCCAAAGGCTTGCACATAAAGGGAGTGTGCCCTAGTGGAAATACCATATTTGAGAGCCACACCCCTCATATTCTTCACATTAGGCATGCCCAGCACACAGTCCCTCTCTCCACTGAATAGATGTCACATGCACATGTACGGTATCTATTCACTGCTCCCCCCACCGCAGCCCATGGGAGTGATGGAAGTGTGCACAAAAAGTGGGACATACCCACCAAAATCAGGATGGGAGGGAGGTATGCATTACTTCTACAAAAACATAGTTTTGAAGTTTTGACCTGGATTAAAAATCTTAATCTTAGTTCTGGATTTTCTGATTTTACACCCAAACCCAGGGAGGCTCATGTTACCTAATTTTCACGTATTAATAATTGTGTTTGGGGGTAAGAACAGGATCTCACCCTGGGCTTGACCCAAAAGGTACTTCTGCTGGTGGCAGTTACCGCATTGATTTAACACACACGCTGAGGTAATCAGTAAGGTGTCATGGGCAGCATTCGCAGATTGGCGTATCTGGAGAATCGACGCACATTGAATCGTGACAGACAGGAGGAACTTTTCTCTGGAATTCTCTACCTCTACCCAGACTCTACACCTCTCTAAAAAAGTTCAAACAGGCTCTCAAGGCCCACTTCTACACCAAACCCAGCCAGCTGTCATCCTAAGCCCTCTGTGGCCTACGCTCACTTTCTACCACATCTGTGTCACCCGACTGTGTGCCCCTCCCCTTTAGAATGTAAAATTTCACGAGCAGCGCCCTCTTCCCTAATGTGCTTTTAGGTCTCTTACCTTACCTATCTCCTTTTCAATACTCCCTAAGACAGCACCAAATCCCTCGGTTTTCTGCCACCGTGATACTTATTTCAGTGTTGTCTGCTGAAGCAGCCATGTTTATATAACCTGTTCTTGTCCTATATTGTCTTGAACTGTAAGTCACTGTTTTCTTGTTTTTCCTTATTTGTTTATGTACTCTGTAATTGGGCGCTGTGGATCCCTTATTGCGCCATATAAAGGATAATAATAATAAAAATGATATAATTATTGAGAAGAGGCAAGAGTCCATAGATAACACATGAGAAAAAAAAGCATGTTTCAATAAGGAATAAAATAAATAATTTGTAGGCTAAAGCAGGCATATGCAAGCCTTAGCACCACACACTATGAATGCCTGTGTCATACATATGCTTTGCACTTAACCTCCTGCTCAGATTCCTTTCCTCAGAGAGGAAACCATTTTGGCACCCTAGACCCTCTACACACTGGAAAATCCAAGTGTGGTCTTCATACTCTGCAAAGCGCGAGCCTCTGCTAATTAAACCCTGTCACAGTTAGTCATGCTCATTGTCGAATAACAGTGAAAAATTCTGGAGCGTGTTTTTATCTCCACACTATAATTTATGACTAATGATCACCATACATTACTGATGGATTATGGCAATGTCCAGATCCCTGGACAGTTGGGTAAGGGAACTGGAAATATTAAACAAGTTCAAAAATCCAGATTTCCAAATCCCGACCAAAACCAGTTGGGATAGGCAAATTGGGGATTTTAAACATGTTTATTTTCCCCAATTCTCTGATGGATCGCTGATCAGCAAGAATCCAGACTGTGGAATGGTGGTGATGGCCGTGTCGAGGAATCAGCGCTTAGTTGTATGGAAAGCCTTAACATGAGCAGGACTGGAAAGCCAATATCATATTAGCACCCATACCATGGGGCATATTCATCATCCTTTAAAAGTCACAATTTCTACACTCCCCAGGATTTTTTCCGGAGTTTGAACGCGAAACTGTACGCCATCCTGAGATAGCAAAAAGCCCCAGAATCTCAGCACATGCTGCCGTTTACATTATGATGCTGGTGGCGGAGAAGGGAGGTCTCAGCTACAGAGAGACCCACGTCAAGGCAGTGAGGGGGCGGGGTGGGCGTGGTACTAAAGTGTCAGCAGTGGGATCAGGGGAGGCAGTAGCTGCGGCTGATGTGCCAGTGGGGAGAGGATCCACAGCAGGCACAGGGGCAGAGGCAAGAAAGAAAGGAGGAGATTGCACTCATGAATCAATCAATTGATAGTCACAATATGCACTGGTGGTTTGATAAAAATAACATTGCATTTATTAAAAATCATATTAAACACAACATTTTAAAAATAGTACTAAGATTAGGAACTCAGATCTCAATAGTAAAAGTATCCGTATGTAGCAGTATTGAGTGTGCTCTTTAGATGAAACTGTAATTGTTAATTGTATCGATACTGCTCAATGGAGAACTGATGTAATTCTTTTGTAACAGTCTCAGTTACAGGATACAATTAAACAAATGGTATTATCCAGCTGAGTAATAGTCCCCAAAATAAAGTAGTATTGAGTAGAATATGGACGTTACCCTCCGCAGCTGATCCAAGCACCAAAATTCTGCGGTGAATCACATGTAATGGGTACCGCTGTGAGACATTTCTGAGCCGCTTATTATTATTGACGCCGCTGTTCTCTCTGTCCCTGCGACTCGGGACCAGTTTGCAGGATGAGAGCAGGGGTGTGGATCATTAGATTGACAGTGTTTAGGTCAACCACTATAGGTTGACAGTGTTTAGGTCAACCACTATAGGTCGATAGTCACTAGGTCAACAGGGTTTCTAGGTCGACATGTGCTAGATCGACAAGTCAAAAGGTCAACATGAGGTTTTTGGTTTTTTTGGTGTAGTTTTCTTTGTAGAGTGACCGGGAACCCCAATTAGTGCACCGTGTCCGCTCGCCATGCTCCGCTACCGCTTCACTTGACACAGATTGCCATTCCAAAAGTTCAAGAAAAAAGTAAAAAAATGGGAAAAACTCATGTCGACCTTTTGACCTGTCGACCTAGAAATCCTGTCGACCTATAGTGGTTCACCTAAACATTGTCGACCTAGACAGTGTCGATCTTCAGACCGGATCCCGAGAGCAGGAGGGCGTCTTAACCGAGCTTCCTTGCTGATCTCGGCAGCTACTCCCAAGCAGCTTCACAGCGTCTTTGCTAATCACGATGACAGCCGTCAAATATTGACCAGGGATCAGTGGCTGGGGCTCTTTGTATTGTAGTCAATTGGACAACCTTCTCTCAGTAAAATTCAATGTTCCAAAGGAGTCCTAAACACGTTTTGTCAATTCCTATGACTTTTTCAATAGGGGCAGAGGCTGCGGATGGCTGCTGCGGGAAGCGGAGACACGGCAGAGGCTGACATCCGCCTCAGTGACCTCTGCTGCCAGCTGCTGTGACCTCCGCTGCCCGCTGAACTTTTCTGTGTGGGTGAGGATGCAGGAGGTATAGGGGAAGGCTGTGTCCCCTGCTCTGCGTGCTGAGGGCAGGGGCTCTGTGAGATGGGGGGGGGGATGTGGGAACATTAGAGACTGCGGGGAGGATAGCAGACACTTACGGTTGAGAATGCAGGGAGGGACAGCAGACAGGTAGTGGAGCTGCTCTCCCTGCCTGTAAGGGACAGCTCAAATAATGTGGAAATGTATCACTTTTTCCCCCGAAAAACTGTCTTCACAAAAATAACATGTGCAGAGAGAGTTAGATTTGAGTGGGCTGTGTTCAAACTGAAATCTAAATTGCAGTGTAAAAATAAAGCAGCCAGTATTTATCCTGCACAGAAACAATATAACCCACCCAAATCTAACTCTCTCAGCACATGATATATCTGCCCTCCCCCCTGCAGTGCACATGGTTCTGCCCATTAGCTAACATTTGCTGCTGCGATCAGGTCTCAATTAGGCAATTCGATCTATCCTATTGAAAATTCGCGAAAATAGGATTTGCGCAATAATGCTTGCTGGCAAAACCAGAGAAAAGTATTGGTCAAATTGGGGAAATCTGCGTGTGACCCAAAAATAGCCAAACTAATATAGGAAAACATTATAGAAGTCTATTAGTGGTCATAAACGATTTGGGGTACTTAAATTGTGTCAAATGGCTATTATGTTCTTTTATAAGTGTCAAAACTATAGAAAACAAGTGTGTGTGTGGAGGGGGGGGGGGTTTCCGCAAAATAAGTACTCAAATTAAATTGGGGATACACAGAAATGGGAATGAATAAATATATATTTGGGTAATTTTTTACCACTTTGAAAGAAATTCCAAAAAAAATATTTTCTCCTGCAAGCGTAAAAACACTTGTCCCACATATAAAGCACCCAAATATACCTGTCCTCTATACCTTGTACCCCAATTTCAATCACTTGGCACTTTTTGACCCCAAAATATGAATGTCTAATTAGTCATTCAGGAGGGGTGTCCCAGGGGTATGAAAAGCTTCATGCATTTGCATGTCCTCCTTGTGCAGGGGCCATGTTAATCTTCTCTGTATTGTTCAAATTTTAGTATATGTGCTATCGAAGCACAGGGGTTCTGAACCAAATCCTAACAGTTTTACCTTAAAAAAGGGTTTTTCTTTCCCTGCTTTTCACCTGTTCAGGAGGTGGAGGAAAGAAATTCACAGTAAACATCTGGAGAATTATCACCTAAATAGTGGCTTTACTCTGGTCACAATAAAATCCTTCTTTTTACTGCGAAAATTACATTTTATGGCTAATTGAATTCTCCCCATAGTCAGGACACTGAAAATAATCAGGAGTAAAACAAGGGACTCAAAAAGAGTAAATGCAGTAGTAATAGGAGTAAATGAATAAATAAAAGGTTGCACTATAGTGCCTAGGCCACATACAAATCAAAAATTATTATAAAATTACCCCCCCCCCCCCACATATCCTTGGTAGGAAGATCTACAAAAGACAACTTAACTTTGCAAGGACAAAATTTAAGCTGCATCAAGAGAAATAATATTTAAATTAAAAGTCATGGAGAAAGAAGTCTTTTTAAAGTGCGTTCTTTGTATCATTTTGTAAACAAGGAATAAACAAATGTGTTGCCTTTCAAATTGGAGACTAGCCAAAAACTGGAATTTTAGGAGTATAACCAATTAGGTGCGAGTTTACAAAAATATCACACCTGCAGGGTTTTTCCACAGGTGCAAGTACTTGGTGTCATTCAATAGGATGAAGGTTTTTTTTAACTTTTTAGGTGGGCACCTCCTAGGCATGACTGTTTTCTAAAATCTTTATTTTTAGGAAAAATAAGCACGACTTGTTTCAGAACCCCAAGGCACCCCCCGCCTGTAAGCAATTGGAAGATTCAGATTAGCTTAATTGCTCGCCTACTGCATTGCTGTTTCCTTCCTCCAGAACCCGACAGGCTGTTCTACAGCAGCAGCAGCAGTGTGTGTGAGTATTGTATAACTGAATGCGAGATTCTAGGGCGTTGTCTCCTGACGTCATCCCAGGTATTCCCGGATCCTTTACAGTTCTCTGGCATGGTCTGATTCATGGCGGCTTCATGAAAGGGGTCAGCGCATGGTGTAAGAATCCGGCAGGACGGACGGGACAAGCCTGGATGTCTGCCTTTGAGAATTTAACTGTTGAGCCATGTGGTAACCAGCCCACACTACTGATTTTAATGGTACACAAAGCCATATACTGAATATGTCTATGTGCTTATACTGCCTTTTTTTAAACCTTTAATGCACTATGGAGCGCTTCCTCTATAATTTTTATTAACAGATCTTTTATGCCCGCTGGACTTCGGGAATCCTTGGAGGAAGGCTGGGGTCCGATTGTTTGAGATACTGGTGATTACACTAATAATTGTGTGTGATTCAATATTGAACTTTAAAGCGCTTGTTGTGAAGAGGCGCATCATCTCATATATATATATATATATATATATATATATATATATATATATACACATACACAGATGTAGCCTCCGTTATCTTGACTGGCTGAGGAGTTAGTCCTGATCGGACATACGCAGCGTACCGGGGCACAGGCAGGCGCGCCAAGTCACAGAGAGGCATGCCCAATCGCACAGAGGCAGACAGAGCGTTTGGCATTACCTTTACCTCTAATACCTGTGAACATCCACCAGATGTCACTTTTTACAATCACCACTGCGCATGCGTGTGGTCTCCTGTAAAATACAATACTGAAATATATAGTAAGGACTACTTTACTAATGCGTCTCATTACACTGCATACAGTAAATACAGCGTCTCATTACACTGCATTATTTAATACAGTATATACAGTAGTCGCAAATAGTACAGCATATATGATCCATTTACAGTACTTTAGGAATATGTGAGCGTCCAAGTCCCGCAGACAAAACAACATAAAACCAGTAGTATACACTGATGCAAATGGACGTGTTAGAAGTTCACTATTGCCTATTGAGATTAGTAATGTACATATCTGCAGTAGGTCTCCTTAGGGGGATCAGTACTAAATGCCGCCGGCCGGAATCCCGGCGGTCGAAATACCGACGCCGGAATCCCGACCACACAATCCCGATAGGGGTGGCGAGCGGAACGCAGCCCCTTGCGGGCTCGCTTTGCTCGCCACGCTCGGCACACTATTATATTCTCCCTCTATGGGTGTCGTGGACACCCACGGAGGGAGAATATGTCGGGATTGTGGCGGTCGGGGTTCCGGCATCGGTATTTCGACCGCCGGGATTCCGGCCGGCGGCATATTGACCGCATTCCCTCCTTAGGGGACTCGGATGCTCATACTTGCATTTCTAAAGCACGGTATTTTCCACCGCCTCCCGCTAGCCCATCGCCCTTCCCCCCTGGGAGCCTGCACTGGTCATGCAGTAGACAGGGAGGGAGTTCAGGTCATGTGCAATACACAAACGCTGAAGATCTACAGTACTGTGTTGCTCAGTTAGTTGCGTCAGAATACACTCATTTATATTCATTACCGCTGTGTATTTGCATTTAGCGTAAAGAATCGCTCCTGCAGATTTACTCTGATTTATGTGAAACCAGTGTGCACCCTTCCATTGACTGTCTTACAAAGAAAAAATAATAATAATAATATGGTTTAATAATAAGGTTTATGCCTTAGGGGACTTGGACGCTCATACTTGCATTTCAAAAGCACAGTATTGTGAATGGGACGGGAACACATAAAAATAAAAAAAGTTTGCACTTTAGGACTCAAACCCAGGACTTACAGCGTGGGAGGTGGTAGTGTTCATCGTTACACCACGACACTTCATGAGAGATTTACAAGTTCATGTGTAAAAGTACTGCAAATAGCAACCCCTCCCCATTATGCCTTAAGGAACTAACATGTTTGTTTGTGTCTGTATAAACTATTTACAGTATATTGAGAACTCTCACCGTCTGACCATTGGTCACCATCTATTAACATTACAGTCGTCACTGACCAATTGCCAGAGCTGTAGATAAGTCCGCGCTATACGATCGAAAGTACTGGATTAGTGGAGTATTAGCCACCCAGAGGTGGAGATGTATAATGCATGCTGAGTATCTAGTATCGCCTCAACGCGCCTGCCCATGATTAAACTCAGCAAGCTAAGCTATAGCCTTAGTGTGACTAAACATCCGTCTAGGCGGAGGAGCAGTCAAGATAACGGAGGCTACATCTGTATATCCCCAAAGTAAAAATGTGAGTAAAGTGCAATCAGGATGATTTCTAGACTATTTCAGGAGTCAGGGAAATTGCTGCTATTTCAGAGAGTCTCCCTGACATTCAGGGAGAGTTGCAGAGCATGATCTTATGAGAGACAAAATTTTCACAAGAATGCCCATTGAAAGCAAGGTACCTTAGCAGTACCTCACTGAGGAGAGTTATTATTTTCCATCTATAGCATGAATATACTGTAGTTTAGCATGCTATTCAAATTTGGGATAGATTAGAAGTTTTATATATTTAACTAGGAAAACAAGCAGATTATAGTATTTATAACCTAGTTGTAACTTCAGATATTCCTTATAATCAAAGAAAAACCTTACTAACAATCCACTATTTATTAATTTGTCATACTGAGTCCAAAATGTTAGAGTGGGAGAAAAATTAATAATGCTATAAAGAAAAAAAAAACAATACACAAACTAAACATGCAATGTCCCATTTTTCAAAGAGAAAAAATGACATTGAGCATGGTTTCATACAGCTCTGAAATAAACGCATTACGACAATGTAGTAAAATGGACACTGCTGTATTATTGAGCAAGTAGTAATAGATCAAAAACGTAATCAAGCACAAAATTAAAATGCAGATGCTCATAATGTATTCATCACTGGATTTCGATTTTATTACTCAATGCTAAATTCTTCTGGCTTGGGAAACCCATTAAGGACTCAATAAAATCTACACAAAATATATTAAATTCTGCGTCTCGACCAAAGTCATTCTTAAGCATTTTGGTGGCTGTTCTCCAAGAGCCAAAGTGTGCAATCATCATGCATATTCCGGAGTGCTTTCTTACAGCAGTTTTCTTTTGAATTTTGTCAGCAGGTGGTATTCTTTTCCCATTCTGCACAAAGAGATCTGATTTGGAACAATGCATAATGAAATCATTCTAATTTACATACTTACCCTTCTATTTTATACAGCCACAGGAAAGAAGAAAAAAAAAAACCTATTGCTGGTGTTAGTCATTTCAAACCAGTACATTTCTTATCCAATAAACATCAGATTAACCCATGACTGTACAATATAAGAAATGTTCAATCTACAATGCATACCATATCACCATTTATGTTCTATATTCCAAAAACCTAAAATCTTTCACAGAGATTTTTTACATAAAAACCCATACACTGTAATTCTTACAATATATTCTTACTATTTTCATTATTCTTAAATACGAACCTTCTGGATTTCTCTTGCCTACACTGCTCCGTTACACTATATGAAATAACTATATAAAATACTAGCTGTTCTACCCGTTCTTTGCACGGGCGTTTCTGATTTTCATGGTTGTAAACATACATGAGTGTTAAAAATTTGGTAAATCTATAGAACTGTAAATTTGAGATGTCTTAATGTAAGTAAATATTAATCCATGGTTCTTGGCGTTACCTGAGGAGCACCTGTAGCAGATACGGTAAAAAGTGACAGGACTATTTTTGTAGTTTATTAAATTCTACACACTTGAGGTGCAAACCAAATTTTGATCCGATTGTCCATTTGGGAGTTGTTGCTCAGCAAAACGCAAGCCACGAATCTGTAATGATGTCATTGTCTGTCAAAAGGAAGAGAAAAGAAGACTCTTTGTTTGGCACACCGGTTAAAATATAAATTCAAAGAATATTGTTTAAAATATAACGGATTAGTTTTTTAACACGGATATATCCTGTTGTTAAAATTCAAAATAAACAGTGTGCAAATACACTTAATGAATCAAACAAAGGGTCCCTGTGACTATATTAGAACTAGAGTTGATACTCAGATGCACAAATTGCATAAATCAGTGCATAGGGTCAACGAGATTTAACCGTCACATGGGATCCCAGGCAACAGCAGTCTCCTGCTTGGTCCCACTAGGAAAATCCTGGAATTATCTTAAATCATGTGCAAAATGGTGAAAATTATTACAGTGTGTAATATATATTGTGGATCAAGCCAATAAGTGGAAATAAAAGTTTGAAGGAACTTCTAGAGGGAGGATCTGCTGTTAGTGTTAGGCGCAGAGTCAAATGAATATCAAATCTACAACACTCTGTATTCCCTGGAGGTCTCCCATTCAAGTACTAACCGAGGCCCAATACTGTTTAGCTTCCAAGATCAGACTGTATTGGGTGTTTGCAGTGTGGTATGATAGTAGTAATGACCAGAATCTGACTCGGGGATCATTAATGAGCGTCCTCCTTGCACAAATGAAGAGCAAAAACTGGAATGATGTCAGTAGATCTACTCTGAACAGAAACAGAAAAATAGTTGGAAAAAAGTCTAAAAACGGATCTGCTGTCTCTGTTAGACAAGGAGTCCCGCGCTGTATAATATACCCCTGAATCAGAGATGAGAGTCCACGTTAATTTTAAGAATATAGGTAAAAGAGGAAAAATATCCAGAATTGGTTAATTTTTGCCTATTGAGAACTAAGGCTGGGTATTCTACCAAGGTTATTAAGAAGAATAAACCACCAGAATTAGCACTTTATGGAGAGGCAGTTTGTCTAATGACCAGAATTAAATATAATGAAAAAGATCACATCCACTTTGAATACAATGAAAAAGATCACATCCACTTTGAATATGCAGACTGATAAGACGACATCCACAAATGCTGATATTGCTTAGTGATCAAACTACACCTTTATATATTCATCACTTTATTAGTATCCATTCTCTCTGATGAAAGTCAACAGGTTCTAGAAAAAGGTTACATAATCACCATAGTATTGATACAATGAAATGAATAAATCACATTCTCTTTGACTCATCTCTATTACTGCAATAAAATACTTTCCAATGTATATTACCACACATGTGGAGAAAACAATAGTATCCCACTGAGAGCTCTAATTATGGAGCAAATATTTATAATAAGCATATACTGCTATTGTGTTATACAAAAAAAGTGGAAAGCCATGCTGATGACACCGTGTACATTAAAATTGTATCCCACTGAGAGCTCTGTTTATACAAAAAAATATTATGATAGGCATATACTGCTAATGCATTATAAGAGAGAGCGGACGGTTGTGCTAAAGACTGTATGTGCCCATGCATCACATGGCCGGTTTTCACCTGTCAGGGACTGCACTGGCTAAGAGCCGATCAAAAGGTGGCTGTGGAGTCATTGCACTGGGGGATACGGAGCGTAGATTTGGACGGGGCAGTGCTGTAGATCCTAAGACGCGTTTCGCCTGGTGTACGGGCTTACTCACTGGCCACTTTTTTTTTTATATAACACAATAGCAGTATATGCTTATTATAAATATCTGCTACATAATTAGAACTCTCAGTGGGATACAAAATGTTGCTTCCACATGTGTGGTAATATACATTGGAAAGTATTTTTTTGCAGTAACAGAGATGAGTCAAAGAGAATGTGATTTATTCATTTCATTGTATCAATACTATGGTGATTATGTAAGCTTTTTCTAGAATCTGTTGACTATTAATATCCATACTCTCTGATGAAAGTGATGATATATAAAGCTGTAGCTTGATCACTAAGCAATATCAGCATTTGTGGATGTCTTGTTATCAGTCTGCATATTCAAAGTGGATGTGATCTTTTTCATTGTATTTCATTCTGATCATTAGACTAACTGCCTCTCCATGAAGTGCTAATTCTGGTGGTTTATTCTCCTTAACCTTGGTAAAATACCCAGCCTTAGTTCTCAAATAGGCAAAAATTAACCAATTCTGGATATTTTTCCTCTTTTACCTATATTCTTAAAATTATCATGGACTCTCATCTCTGATTCAGGGGTATATTATGCAGCGCGGGACCCCTTGTCTAACAGAGACAGCAGATCCGCTTTAATACTTTTTTCCAACTATTCTTTGTCTGTTTCTGTTCAGAGTATATCTACTGACCTCATTCTAGTTTCAGCACTTCTTAGTGCAAGAAGGACTCTAATTAGTGATCCCTGATTTAGGTTATGGTCATTACTACTATCATACCACACTGCAAACGCCCAATACAGTCTGATCTTGGAAGCTAAACCGTGTTGGGCTCGGTTAGTACTTGAATGGGAGACCGCCAGGGAAAACAGAGTGTTGTAGATTTGATATTTATTTGACTCTGCGCCTAACACTAACAGCAGATCCTCCCTCTAGAAGTTCCTTCAAACTTTTATTTCCACTTATTGGTTTGATCCACAATATATATTATACACTGTAATAATTTTCACCATTTTGCACATGATTTAAGATAATTCCAGGATTTTCCTAATGGGACCAAGCAGGAGACAGACGTGGCCTGGGGTCCCATGTGACGGTCAGATCTGGTTGACCCTATGCACTGATTTATGCAATTTGTGCATCTGAGTATCAACTCTAGTTATAATATAGTCACAGGGACCCTTTGTTTGATTCATTAAGTGTTTTTGTACACTGTTTATTTTGCATTTTGACAGGATATATCCATGTATAAAACTAATCAGTTATATTTTAAACGATAGTCTTTGAATTTATATTCCAACGGGTGCGACAAAACAGAGTCTTCTTTTCTCTTCCTTTTGACAGTTATTTACTATCACTGACCCAAGACGTACCACCTAATAAATAATTGATAAAGGGATCGTCTATCCTATAATTTGCAATTTAGGCTATACATCGTATTATTGTGACTGGTGCTGAATCCAAAAATGTCCTTTTTCTCAATTATGTCATTGTGTCAACCCCCTTCTCATCCCCTTAGAGGAGGTTTATTAAAAGTCTAATTACGTAGTTTTCTTATTTCCCACCTGAAGAATACCTATGTTACATTTCAGCTTCCAAACATATTGGGAAGAAAGAGAAATAGTGATGAGTCAGTCCGTGAGTGAGTGAAGGCTTTCACATTTATACATATTGATTATATACCAAACTAAGTGCCGAATTTTATATAGTCGTACATTTCAAGCACATGGCTAAATAGACACAGGAAGTTAGAAAGTTTACTAGTAACAATGGTGAGAGTGTGGCACCCTGGAAAGGGGTGTGTGCACCCCTTTAATAGTAAACTTAGGGTGTGTACACACGGTGAGATCTTTGCTATGCCCGATTTTCACTTGCGATTTCCCTTGAACTCCCCAGAGCCCAGCACCACCGATTTTGACTAACTTTTCTTGAGATATGGACTATGTGTGCTTACGATTTTGGCTTATGTGAGATTTTGGCTTATGTGAGATGTCATTGACATGTGAGATGAACTAGATAGTACACCGATCTAGTAAGGATTGACTTGCCTGCACAGTCTATCTTTTCTTGCGATACCGACCTGGCGGGACCACGCATCGGGATCGAATCGGGATTGCAGGGCGACTTTCACCTTGCGATCTGCACTAACTTTCTTGCGATTTCGACTATATAGTCAAAATCGAAAGAAAATATCTCACCGTGTGTACACACCCTTAGTGTTTGTAGCTGAAAAGGTGAAGTGCTGGTACAGCAGGGGTTAAGGACAAACACTGGTACGGACACATGATCCAGATAGTGAGTGCGGATTGGACAAGGTAGTCTGGGAGCAGAGAAGCCATGTAGTAAGAAGCACTTGGAAGTGGTTGGAGGTGCAGGACACACTGAGCGAGGAGCGAAGCAGGAGCTGAGTAATGGACGCTAACAGCATGGTCACGCTGGGTGGTGAGAGCAGCAATGAAGAGCAGATGAAGCTGGGTGCTACCGGGAAGCAGAGAGCCGGGCGAGCAAGTGCGAGATGTCGCAGCCAGAGACTGAACACTGCCAGGCCTACTGAAAGGCGCGGACACCACTGCCACCTTGTGCAGTAAGGAAACGCTGAGACAAGTCCAACTAGCAAGTAATTCAATCACAGAAGTTCTAAATCAGTACACAGAGACTGCTATGGTCACAACAGGCAAACCAAGTGCCCAGCCCAAGTATCCATTTGTCACACGCTGCACATTGTAAATTGAACACGCAGCCCTACAATGCCACATTCTACAAACCAGCCCCTGTTTGAGTACAGGTAAGACAAACACTCCCTGTTTAAGTACTGTTTGTCACAACTGAGGGCCTGAGCTGACGGAAGGCAGACTCAGTTGTAGGGGCTGAGGTGTACCGGAACCTGGGAGGTTGTATCAGACCCCTGGACATGTAAGTAACATGAAGAGAAACCGCCCGAAGGCGTGACCACGACAACTTGAGTAAAAGTCAATGATATTTATTTATGACAAACTCCATGCATCACAGTAGCAGTAAAAGAAACATAAAAATCAGCAGAGAAATAATAATACAGTTCCTGGGTACTACAGGGTGGCAGGGGCCACAGAGCTCTGGTGGTATGAGACAGTTCTTATTATCTGCAAGTTGGAAAGTCCTTACCAGGCTCAACTGTAGCAATGAGGAAAGCCCAGGGTCGTACCAGCTGGTGTTCCAGGGAAAGCTGGACTGCTGTAGATAAAATGCTGCTGTGGGTACTGGTTAGAACCAGACAGGTGTTGGCACGGAGTGGATACTGGCTGGAACCAGTTAAATAATAAATAAAGCTTGAGAGCGATGCAATATAGATGAAATGTAGAATTTGAGAGCGGAGAAATAATAATACCGGTGGAGAGTGGTAAACTGCAGAAAGGACACCGGCCCTTTAAGAGAAGCTGTACACTGCTGGAAGCTGAGCTGGAAGCAGGTGATGTTGTAGCTGGAAACAGGTGAGTCCAGAATGGATCGGAGAGTCAGGCTACACCGCAGATGGAATGCTGGTGCGGGTCTCTATAGCAGAAGTCTGGAGACAGGAGCTGGAACCTGGAAGACATTCACAGAAGAGAGACAAACTGGAACTAGGTTTGACAACCAAAGCACTGACGCCTTCCTTGCTCAGGCACAACCTATTTATACCTGCAGCAAGGAAGGCATTGGCTAGGCAATTATGCAAATTAATAATACTGACAACGGATTGGTAGGAAAGATCAGCTGACAGAATCCAAGATGGCTGCGCCCATGCAGACACTTGGAGGGAAGTTTGGATTGTAATCCATGTGGTCTGGAAAACAGTAATGGCGGCGCCGGCCACCGGAGACAGGAGACGCCAGGCTGACAGATGCACATCCAACCACGCGGACACAGCGGAGGCCGCGGCTGACGTAATCGCCACTCTGAATGCAGAAGCTCAGGGACGGCGGCGGAGGCCGCGGGAGACGCCATGCCAGATGTATAAGGCGTTACTGTGACTGCGTCCAGAGAGACAGGCGAGGATGCGGGAATGTGCACATCAGGATGACAGATGGGATCCGGTCCTGGAGCGCTGAGCCAGCCTTAGGAGGCATCTGATAGGTAAGAAATGGCGTCCAGATACCCGGATCGTGACACTGTTGAGAGATATTTAGTGATCGTGAAAGTGACTGAAGGGGTCATTCAGACCCGGACGCTGATGCAGCCCACAGCGCAGTTTACTGATGGAGGCAAACTGCCCATGCGCAGTAGCTGCGCAACCCCACACGTCGCAGTTGCATCCTCGTGTGATGAGACTGCAGTGTGATTGACAATGGCAGGCGTTCACAGGGTGGCAACGCGGCATTGGGGGGCAGAGTGGGCTGAACCAGGACCTTTTTTGGGGCGGTTGCGTGATGTCACATGCAGCCACTATGATTAAAAAAACGGCAGATAATAGCACAGCCAGACTGTGCTGCCAGTGGTCAACCTGAGTTCCGTTGCATCCACAATCTAATTATCGGCCTCGCACATGCTGGGCGGCCCACAGCATATGAGAAGATGGACACAGATCTGGCTTCGTATGCAGCGATCTGCATCCATCTCAGAATAAGGTCCAGAGTTGTTTATGCAAATGAAATTGAGTTCCTTTATCTGGAAAGGATGGAGTTTATTTACCCAAGGAATCCTTATTACTAAGTAAGCTGTTTTTTTGAGACACACTACAACACCTTCGCTATGTTCATCCTTTTTGAATAGACTCAAAGTGACATTCTTCAGGGCCAGATTAACAATGAGGCGGATGGAGCTACAGCTCCAGGACACAAATAAAAATAGGACCATCACCATGATAGCATGATGATGATTAACTGCCCAGATGGTATTTTGGGAGACATTGGTGCTTATAGTGTAGGGAATGTACATGCCCATATGTCACTAGCCACATCCACACAGCATTAGCCACATCTCCTCAACTTCTCACCATAGACCCTTGATCCTTGTCAGTCCCAGGCCCATGTGGATCTTATTCCAGCCCTGACATTCTTATTAAACCAGAATTACTTGTGTTCACATGTGCCATCCCCCCATAGCAAAACTGTGGCACTGCAGGATTTAAAGAACGTTCCAGTGTTATTTGTACGTGAAGATTGCAACAATTTGGTTAGGCAAAATTGTATGTTTCATTACTATTCTTACCACCACATTATTGTTAATTATGGAAATAAGCAAATATCCGTGATTTGTCTTTTGCATTCTTGAATGATCCAATGTGATGTGAACTGTAGACAATTGGCATTTCTTCTTTTTAAGCCCTATTCTTCTTGTGATTATTTTATATTTTTTGCCAATTAACCAATCATCATCCTTAATCCAGAGTTCATTGTGGCTCAATAAAAAGACATCCTGTTGGAATTGCTGACTCACTCCTGTTCCATATCAATCTATCCTACCTCTCTGAGCAAAATACTACAAGGTACAGTGCAGAACATTTCAAGGGGAAAGGTCCGTCACATCTCCACCCAACACTTGTGATAACTCTCTCAACCACTTAGACATACCCACAAGCCCCGGGGTGTTACAGAAAGTAGTTGGAAAAATAGGTTTTAATGAAACAGATCTATGTAACTGCTTTCAAAACGCAGAATAAAAGTGTCTGGGGCTAACTTGGGGGAGGGGGAGGTTGGGTGGGAGGGTAGTAGGAAGTGTTCACTAATCCATGAAATCGGATATTCAGGCAAATCTTCAATGTTTAATGATCCGCACATGCAAAAGAGACGTACTGCACATGGGTATCCAGATGATAGGTCGATATGGACAAAAGGCAGATATGACAATGGTCGACACATGAAAAGGTTGACATGAGTGTTTTTTTTTTTACATTTCAGGACTTCTTCATATTTTATGTGGACTACAATTGGGAAAAGTAACCTTGTCCGAAGCTCATGATCCACATGAGGGGACGCAATGCACTAATTGGGGGTTCACGTGCTGAAAGGGACACTCGGATACAAAACATAAAAATCTCATGTTGCCCTTTTCATGGGTCGACCATTCCCATATCCACATTGTGCATTTGGTGTTGACCTAGACCTTCTGATTGTCGACCCATTGATCCGTAACCTGCACATTTACAGAACTGGTCCTGCAACTTTAGTCCCAATGTCCCAAAAAATCACAGCATGCATGACATGCTGCTGGAGTGTGGAGGCGGCGATGGGGAGTATTTCAGAAAATGGGGGCATACTGGGTGCGTACTGGTCCCGGTAGCTTTATTTTTCCGCAGGATTACTTAGATGTCCATGTTCACGCAGAGGATCCGCTGATTGATCTTCAGACGCAGAGCTTGGATTACAGAAGCTTACTGTGGGAGTCTTGTTAGTTGAGACACCTTCTGAGGCTTTTTCATATTTTAGCTTAGCTGCAGTATACAAAGACGCAGCGGCAGCACCACTAATGTAAATCTATGACTTAGGCCCATTGTACAATATTGCTGACTTCTCCACCTCACATACTAACACTGAATAATGCAAATTTTCAAAGAACATTAATTGTTCTCTGTTATTAAAATGACCACTGTGTTTGCACAATCAATACTGTAATATAGCCCGAACTGTCTGTTGGACTGGTAACGGTTTGCAGTGCTCACATTACACAGGCCTGTGAAGGAAGTCTACCCTACCCTATTTGCAGTCGTATCAACTAAGAATAAAGAAAACTTTCAGCAGCAGTGAATAAAAGTGCAATTTTTATGATAAACCTGCAGTAATTATTTGCTGTGCTAATTTATAGCTTGCAGCTTTTTGAGCAATACACAGGATAGAAAATCCTTTAAACTGGCACAATTACAAACCAACTAATAATAATAAAAACAATAACAATAATTAGCTACAGGGGAGTCCTAATTCCTGAGGATTTGTATGGATGCAGAGACAAGAAGCTTATTAGCAAGATGTGCGACTTTCTTTACTCATTACCTCCATGAACACACTTGATTTCCTTAGGGTTTTTACATTTTTACATTCCAAAAGACAAGCCATCACTGGGGCGGTCAATTTTCTAGCAAGTCAGCCAATGCCGGAATCATCATGACAAACCCACAGGACTAGAAATGATGAAGGATTCAAAACAAAAGCAGCACTAAAGTGCCTTAGCAAAAAAAAAAAAAAAAAAACTGCAATCATTTTAACAAAATAGATTTTACTGGAGCAATGACCTAGAAAGACCTATTAAGTGAAATATTTGTGTAATAAAGTTATCCTTGAAGGACCTGGATAGAATAAAAAAAGGTTTGTTTTGTACTTTAGCACATATTTAGATGTCAGCCACATGCACAAATGTTCCCATTGCTTATGGACTAAGTTGAACACATACCCATTCCATATATAGACTGTTCAAAGTCAATGTAAGCACTTTTTTTTTTAATAATTAAGTCCATCGTCATTAAATTTTCATTTTACAATACACAATTACACATACATTACACCATACATTAATACAGAATACATAAAAAAAAAAAAAGCATTTCCCAATCATTGCCCATACACTACCCAGCATTATCAAACCTGATTCTCTGCCCTCACCAACCTCCTCCCACCAACGTTAAATTCCATTCCATAAAAATGGAGCAATACTAACAATTCAGGAATAAGGCACAGACCATTAACATTCCCACCTTCTGTTATCAGAATTTATTACCTATTTCACCAAATCTAATCCTCCTTAGCCCACAATATCCTATTTATATGTGCCACAGACAACCAATGATATGATTTAATATTTAATTTATTCCACTTCGATCAAATACATCACCCATATATTTACCTATATATTATATACTGTATTAAGTGCAGCTTACCATAATACATTCTCGTACCTTACATATATGCTAACTGCATATTTAAATATTATCTATGATGACTTTAGTGTTGTACTTTTTATTCTGTGACTCTCTTTATATTTGCTTGACTGTTAATTGCGTTATCTTCCCATCACATTCCTCCCCCCACCCCTCTTCTCCTCCTTCTCTCCCCCATACCTTGTGCTACGTGAAATTCAAAGAAAAAAATAATATATTATATTCCCCACTTCCTATCTCCCTATCTCATTTATGACCTTATCACTTACGTTTAACAATAATATAATACATAACATCTACTAAGCACCTGCTTCTGAACTGACGGTTAGGAGAAAGTCAGGGAATAGTCACGAGCAAAAGAAGCACAACCAAAAAAAAAAAAAATGTTCCTCCCTCTCTCTCTCTCGCGAATATCACATTGCACCCAGCCTCGACCTTCTCCAACAATCCTAGCAATATTTTCCCAGGCATTACGAGAGGTATACATAACTCTCTCATGTCTCATAATGTCATTCACCATTGCCCTTCGCTTAACTACTTCCAGCAATAACAACTTCGGCAAGTGTTATAAGACTAATTATATAGCTGTACTTCTTGTTGGTGTACATTACATTAAGTCCCAGGCCCAAAATGCAAACACGTGGATTTAATCTGGGCAATGCCGAAATTGTAGACCCTATATCACTCCATACTTGCCCCCAGTAGTGGTATACCTTCGGGCATTCCCAAATCAAATGCCAGAACCCTGCCTCTGCTAACTTGCACCTTGGACATAGGGCGTCATCTCTCAGGCTCGCTCTGTTAATAGATATTGGCGTATGATACACTCTATGAAGCACATAAAAATGTACCTGTTGATATCTAACACATGCCGTGACCTCTTTTATTGCACTTGGGTCCATTGCTCATCTGGAATCCAGCCCAAGTCCCTTTCCCACTTCAGTTTGAGGTTCTCCAGTGGCTCTAAGGATAACCTACCATTCAATAGAGCATACACTGATGATATCTGACCTTTATGGCCGAGTCTGATCAATATATTCTTAACAGGGGAAGATGATATAATAGGCACTTTCTGCTTAAACTGAGTCATTATAGCGTGGCATAGTTGCAAATATCTAAAGAAGGCATTCCTAGAGATATTGAACTCCTGTTGTAACTGTTGGAATGATTTAAAGATACCATTGTTATATAATTGCCCCAAAGTGGACACACCCTTTAGGGCCCATATATTGTCTTGTGATATTTTTACCAACTCTGGGAAGGCCTTATTATGCCATATCGGAGTTTCTTCATCCATATCATGCTATCCATAGATATTGTTTGCATACCTCCAGACCGGGTGTAGTATGGCTGACCGGAGGTCAAGAGACCGCCGGTCAGCTTACCGACGCCGGGATCCCGGTGGGGAGGGGCGGGTGCAGCAAGCCCCTTGCGGGCTCGCTGCGCTCGCCACGCTGCGGGCTCGGTGGCGACCTTCGGTCGCCACGGGTTCTATTCCCACTCTATGGGTGTCGTGGACACCCACGAGTGGAAATAGTCCCTGTTGGTCGGCATGCCGACCATTGGGATAGTGAGGGGTCGGGATGGTGGAGGAGGTCATGTGACTGTCGGTCTCCTGACTGCCGGTCACATGAATACCACCCCTCCAGACCCACACTGCTTGTTTCAACATATGAGGCATATTTTTTCCCACTGTCCATGAAAATAAACACATTAACGGAGAAACATCTGACTCTGTTCTCTCATTCATCAGATCTTGTAGTATAGATCCCTCTGGATTCATTATCCTGGACATTTGAACCACCTGTGCTGTCATATAATAAAGTCTTAAGTTGGACAGGCTCATTCCTCCCGGGTTCTTTTCCCTGTAACGTTTTTTTATCGCCACTGTAGCTGGCCTAGCCCCCCATATATATGACGAGATCATACTTTCTATTAATGTAAATATCTTTTTAGGTACATACACCGGAGAGTGCTACAGTACATGGGTACAAGTACTTGGGTAAGATGCTCATTTTAAAAAGATTTATCCTTCCCAGAACGGACAAAGGCAGCTTTTTCCAAACATGATCTTTTTTTTTTTAAAATTTTCAGTTACCGGATTAATGTTTTGTATTACATAATCCGTAACATGCGGTGTAATCCAGATACCCAGGTACTTGAATCTAAGTGTCCATTGCAGACAGTGTGCTACTTGCAACCGCTCCGGTATAAGCCCCAAAATTGGGAGAATATATGATTTTTCCCAGTTTATACATAGTCCTGATAACCCCCAAAAGTTTCAACAATACTGAGCATTTTCCCTATTGATATCTCTGGATTTTCAAGGAATAGCAACATATTGTCTGCGTAAAGTGATATAACATCTTCCTTCCGCTCTATCCGCAGACCACAGATTCCTAGGTCTGCGCGAAAAAGGCAGGCAAGGGGCTCAATAGCCAGTGCAAATAATGCCGGAGACAGCGAGCACCCCTGGCGCGTTCCTCTGGCCAGGTGAAATTAATCTGACACATAGCCATTTACGGATACACGCGCTGTTGGTTCTGCATACATAAGTTTCAACCATCTTAGAAAGCGGGGACCAAATGTGAATGTCTCTAAAACTGTCCAAAGATATTCCCACTCTACTGAGTCGAATGCCTTGGCGGCATCTAAAGATACCACCACGGCATCCGCCCAGCCATAACACCCCCCCCCCCCCCCCACTCTGAAAATGACAGAGCAATCTTTGTAAATTTTGTATTGTTGACTTTCCTGGCATAAAGCCAGTTTGATCTGGGTGCACAATTGACGCTATTGCTAGATTTAATCTCAGAGCTAAAATTTTTGGTCTATATGGCTCTAGACAAGAAGGGTCCTTCCCTGGCTTAGGGAGCACCACTATAATTGCCTCCTTCATGGAGGGCGAGATCAAGCCCCTTTCATATAATGAATTAAATAATTCTATTACATATGGAAAAGAGAATTCCTTACATTTTTTTATAAACTTCGACCGGAATTCCATCAGAGCCCGGAGCTTTAGATGATGGGAGGGAGATAACCGTTTTCTCGATCTCCCCCACCATAAAAGGGGCTTCAAGAGCTTCAACCATCTCCCCTTGATAGTTTAGGCAACTCAATCTGATCTAAATATCCCTTTAGTTGTTCCCCACCAGAGATAACCCTGGTTGAATATAATGAAAGATAATATTCCCTAAATGCATCAGCTATTCCCGACCTTGTGCTACACTCCTGCCCCTGGAGATTACGGACACACAGTCACCCTATTGGCACTTTCCTCTCTAGCCAGAAAGGCCAAGTACTTTCCTCCTACCTCAGCTTGAAAATATTGCATATGTCTGTTAAACAGCAACCTATGTTTTACTTTGTCATGAAGGCAATCCGACCACTCCCTCTGTGCAGCCAGCCACCCTTCCTTAATACTGGGCGAGGCTGACGCTATATATTGAGCCTCTAGTTTTTGACATCTTCCCTCCAGTTGATTTTCCTCTTTCCTAGTTTCCATCTTAATCCTAGCTATCTTTTTGATAAAGGTCCCGCGCATATATGCCTTAAGGACATCATGTTGGATAGTAGGGTCCAGTCCTTCCCCCATTTGGGTCATCCAATATGAATTTAATTTCCAGAATGACGCCCCGTTATTATTTGCTAGTTCTATATTTAAATACACAGGGGAGTGATCGGATATACCTCCAGACAAATACCCAACATCACTAACCATTGGACCAAGACATATAGATACCAAGACCATATCTAAACGGGACAGGGTATGGTATGTTGCAGATTGACACGAGTATTTAGCTATTGTAGAGTTACGTATCCACCAAACATCTATCCAACCTAATTCATCTAGAAGGTTTGCAAACTGAGTTTTTCCAGAGCCTCAAGTACCTACGGCATGCTTTCCGCCCCACCTATACAGATTATTATCCATAACATTGTTATAATCCCCAATAACTGGAGTATCTGGTGATTGATTAATAAATCATGCCGCAGTACTTCGTTGCTAAATGGTTGGGGGATATAGATCGCTAATAAATGCATTAACTTCTGATTGATCTTTGCTCTTAAAAAAATGAACCTTCCCCTTAGATCAATGAGGCTAGTTTCCAGTTCAAACTGTATTGATTTTTTTTTTTTTTTTACAAGGACTGAGAATCCCCTAGCATTATTTGAAAAGGCTGCATGGTACATATGCCATATCCAAGGTTTTTAAAGAGAATGGTTTACTGCCGGTCAGATGTGTCTCGGATAGGCAGATTATATCAGATTTATATTCTTTAATCTGGGCCATAACGAACGCCCTTTCAATTTTATCATTAATTCCCCTAACGTTCCAGCCCAGTATTCTTAATTCTTCTTTCTGCCTAATCATTAGGGCAAAAGAAGAACATTATTACCCGAACATAAATAAACCTTCGGGTACGAGTGTACCATTACACATAAGACCAAGCAGCCTTCACCTTTTAAATACACTAGAGTCAATACCTGCTCTGTTTTTCGCAAGACAATAGCGGATTCACAGAGAGAGAGAGAGAAAAAAAACACCCCACATTCTGCTGGGCAGCACAAACATCTTAAAAAAACATCTCATACATAATTTACCTTCCCACTCCCTCCCCAACCCACCCTGTATATCCACTACCCTTGAGGAATACCTAAATCCCATTACACCCCTCTCAACATTTTCCCACTTTCCTCACTCAGTCACCCACACAGCAAGGGGGATATAGGAAACAAATCCTATAGCTATATGCAGCATAAAATACAAACTCCCTACCCTAGGATATATTCCCTAGAGTTACTAGCCAGCCAGTCTAGTTGTTCACAGTTGCTACTACTCTATCTTTAAACCCTTAAAAAAAAAAAAAAAAATACTACTACAGCATGGGCACATATAAACTCTACAGGTCAGCTTTAATCCATTACTCATATTCAAGCAACCGTAGGCTGCCTTTCCAGCCATTCCTCTGCTTCCTTAGCGGAGGTAAACAGGTGTATATTATTATTATTATACTCAAGCAGGCCGGAAACATCAAAGAGTATTGTATATTCTTTTCTCGCATCCTGCGCTTTACTTGTAGAAATTGGTAACGACTTTTCTGTACATCTTGGGCAAAATCTGGATAGAATGAAACTGTACTATTATCAAACTGAACCAGGGTCCGTACAAGGCGAAGGATAGTGTCTCTATCTCTGAAATGCAGAATTCTGGCAATAAAAGTCCTAGCAGGGGCCCCAGGGGTATGAGACCTGGTAGGTACCCTGCGAGTGCATTCCTCTCAGAATTGGGTGCTAAAAGCTTCCATGGTAAATAGCTTTATTAACCAGTCCTCTAAGAACTTTTCAGGCACGGCCCTTTCCGCCCTTTCAGGTAACCCTACCAGTCATATATTGTTACGTCTTAGTCGTCCCTCCATTTCTGACATTTTAGACTGTATGCCAGCCACTTGGAATGATAGTTCCTCAACTTTATTTTTAAGAGGTAATGATTTATCCTCCAGATCTGATATTCTATTCTCCACCTCACCAATTCTATCTCTCATATTTTGGAAATCCTGACGGAGCAGAGATGCATCTGCTTGGACGTATCCGATTTTCTCAGTGACCCTCTGCTCTGAGGCTGCTATCGCTTTCAGAATTTGTTGAGTAAAGTCAGCGTAGTTACTACCTTCTGCCCCCTGTTCTGACTTTGAGGGAGAAGGGGAGCCTGATACAGTCTTTGTTGTTTGTGATCTTCTTGCATATTTATCCAACTTGGCTGCTGCATTTGCAGCTGCACCTGTCTTCCCCATGCTATTGGTCACTGCGTGCTCTATGCTGCTGCAGGTATTGTAGCCTGGGCTGATATCCCCAGGGTATACTCAAGTGGGCAAGAAATACTAAAAACAGGACCACCCCGGTGATATAAAAATAATATAAGAGCTTAAGATATCCCTGGGCTATTAAGAGCTCCTTAGTAGGTACATACATTCGTTTCAACTAGTAATCTGCCTCACAGCCGCTTGATTGAAACAACTCCTATCGCAGCAGTTCCATCTATTTCATCTGCAACAGTTAATGAAAAGCATATGCACATGAGAAAGTCAAATGCAACTACATTATTTTAGTATAGTACTTCTTCCAAATGATATATCAGCCAGATTTTAAACTGCAGTATTTATAAACGTATTCTGTCAGGTTTTAGCTGCAATTAGCGTTTTTTGTCAGAAAGACACAGTAGCAGCTTCTCAGCCACACAGTTCCACAGTATGTTTGCTAAACCACAGATTTACTCACATGGGTCTAGGATGTTAGTACCTGTAGTCCCCCCTTTTTCAAGGGTCCGTCAGGCATCAAAGTAGTATTAAACCAATATAGGTGGAAGTAGCCGGCACTCTTCTCCCAATGCTCAGAGCTATCACCCGCTATGTAGATGATACCGGGGATCTCTCAGTAGCTGCCACCTGCAGCTCACTGATAAGCACAATTGCGGCAAAAGCCCATTCTCTGTTAAGCAGGAGGATTTTCAGCTGCGGTCACCCAAAGCTTAGTCACTGGTAGAACCGCAAGTCATGGAGGATACAGCAGTTCTTATCAGACCCGCGTCCCGTCAAGGAACACGCGCCCCTGTCTCCTCAGAGCTCCCAAACGTCACAGGGCTTTCAGGGTCTAGTGCCCGCAGTGTCTGTCCGGGTCTCTCTCCATGTAAGGAGCTGTCCTCCTGAGTGACTCCCGAGCTTCACCATATAATACAATGCCGCAAGCACACAGTATAACTCGGGTATACGCAAAATGCAGGGCTGATGTTAATATGTGCAGCCACACGCCTCTCCCGAGATTCAGGGCTTCAGCACAGGACACAGTTCACAAGCAGTGCAGGAGTAATTATAGGGCAGGATGCAGCGGGTCACTGTCACGGCTGCCTGGAGCACATACGCGGGAGGATTCACAGCCGCAGCTGCCCGGAGCGCCTTTACTGAAAGACAGGGAGTTCCCAGGCACAACCGCCCAGAGTACAGTCACCAGTAGGGCAGGGGAGAGCGCATCTGGACTCGTCAAACACGCATCCTATCAGGGAGCGCGTGTCTCCATCTCACAGCGCCAGCCGCCAACACCAGAACCGAAGAGGACACCTTCACTCCCCCTTCATCAGTCTAGCAGAACGGAATCACCTGGCCAGTTCCACGACTTATTAGATGGATAGAACGCCAGGGATCAAAAATGCAGGTCAGGATGTTAGCTGGGAGCTGCAGCCGACACGCTGCTACTCCATGCTGCTCCAAGCACCTCCCCCCAGAAAGAAAATCCAATGTAAGCACTTTGAACCTTACCTGTAGCCTTCAAGTCATAAACTCACCATTCCATCAAAACAGTCAATTTGCTGCTTTTTGATCTGCTTTTTAATAGTGATGAGCGGGTTCGGATCCTCGGGATCCGAACCCGCCCGAACTTCACCTTTTTTGGCACGGGTCCGAGCAACTCGGATCCTCCCGCCTTGCTCGGTTAACCCGAGCGCGCCCGAACGTCATCATCCCGCAGTCGGATTCTCGCGAGATTCGTATTCTATATAAGGAGCCACGCGTCGCCGCCATTTTTCACTCGTGCATTGGAGATGATCGTGAGAGGACGTGGCTGGCGTCCTCTCAGTTTCTATGTTCAGTGGGCTGCAAATTGTGCTGCAAATATCTGTGCTCAGTGTGCTGCAAATATCTGTGCTCAGTGTGCTGCAAGGGCAAATATCTACGTTCTCTGCCTGAAAAACGCTCCATATCTGACTGTGCTCAGTGTGCTAATTGCTTTATTGTGGGAACTGGGGACCAGCAGTATTATATAGTAGGAGGACAGTGCAGAGTTTTGCTGACCAGTGACCACCAGTATTATACGTTCTCTGCCTGAAAAACGCTCCATATCTGTGCTGCTTTGTAGTATATATATATATACTAGTAGGAGGACAGTGCAGAATTTTGCTGACCACCAGTATAACTATATATAGCAGTACAGTACAGTAGTCCACTGCTCTACCTACCTCTGTCATCAAGTATACTATCCATCCATACCAGTGGTGCATTTCAGTTTTGCACAGTTTGCTGACCACCAGTATATACTATATAGCAGTACGGTACAGAAGGCCACTGCTCTACCTACCTCTGTGTCGTCAAGTATACTATCCATCCATACCTGTGGTGCATTTCAGTTTTGCACAGTTTGCTGACCACCAGTATAACTATATATATAGCAGTACGGTACAGTAGTCCACTGCTCTACCTACCTCTGTGTCGTCAAGTATACTATCCATCCATACCTGTGGTGCATTTCAGTTTTGCACAGTTTGCTGACCACCAGTATAACTATATATATATATAGCAGTACGGTACAGTAGTCCACTGCTCTACCTACCTCTGTGTCGTCAAGTATACTATCCATCCATACCAGTGGTGCATTTCAGTTGTGTGCAGTATATATAGTAGTAGGCCATTGCTATTGATATATTACTGGCATATAATTCCACACATTAAAAAATGGAGAACAAAAATGTGGAGGGTAAAATAGGGAAAGATCAAGATCCACTTCCACCTCGTGCTGAAGCTGCTGCCACTAGTCATGGCCGAGACGATGAAATGCCATCAGCGTCATCTGCCAAGGCCGATGCCCAATGTCATAGTAGAGAGCATGTAAAATCAAAAAAAATAAAGCTCAGTAAAATGACCCAATAATCTAAATCAAAATCGTCTGAGGAGAAGCGTAAACTTGCCAATGTGCCATTTACGACACGGAGTGGCAAGGAACGGCTGAGGGCCTGGCCTATGTTCATGGCTAGTGGTTCAGCTTCACATTAGGATGGAAGCACTCATCCTCCTGCTGGAAAACTTAAAAGAGTTAAGATGGCAAAAGCACAGCAAAGAACTGTGCGTTCTTCTAAATCACAAATCCCCAAGGAGAGTCCAATTGTGTCGGTTGCGATGCCTGACCTTCCCAACACTGGACGGGAAGAGGTTGCGCCTTCCACCATTTGCACGCCCCCTGCAAGTGCTGGAAGGAGCACCCGCAGTCCAGTTCCTGATAGTCAAATTGAAGATGTCACTGTTGAAGTACACCAGGATGAGGATATGGGTGTTGCTGGCGCTGGGGAGGAAATTGACAAGGAGGATTCTGATGGTGACTGGTGAGGTGGTTTGTTTAAGTCAGGCACCTCTTTTTTTCTTTGCATCATGTGCTGTTTGGGGACTATTTTTTTAAATCTGCCATCCTGCCTGACACTGCAGTGCCACTCCTAGATGGGCCAGGTGTTTGTGTCGGCCACTTGGGTCGCTTAGCTTAGTCACACAGCTACCTCATTGCACCTCTTTTTCTTTGCATCATGTGCTGTTTGGGGACTATTTTTTTGAAGTGCCATCCTGCCTGACACTGCAGTGCCACTCCTAGATGGGCCAGGTGTTTGTGTCGGCCACTTGGGTCGCTTAGCTTAGTCACACAGCTACCTCATTGCACTTTTTTTTTTCTTTGCATCATGTGCTGTTTGGGGACTATTTTTTGAAGTGCCATCCTGTCTGACACTGCAGTGCCACTCCCTAGATGGGCCAGGTGTTTGTGTCGGCCACTTGGGTCGCTTAGCTTAGTCATCCAGCGACCTCGGTGCAAATTTTAGGACTAAACATAATATTGTGAGGTGTGAGGTGTTCAGAATAGACTGGAAATGAGTGTAAATTATGGTTATTGAGGTTAATAATACTATGGGATCAAAATGACCCCCAAATTCTATGATTTAAGCTGTTTTTGAGGGTTTTTTGTAAAAAAAAAAACACCCGAATCCAAAACACACCCGAATCCGACAAACAATTTTCAGGGAGGTTTTGCCAAAACGCGTCCGAATCCAAAACACGGCCGCGGAACCGAATCCAAAACCAAAACCTGAAAAATTTCCGGTGCACATCACTACTTTTTAATATTAAACAACTTTAGGATGTAAGGGTAAAAAGGGCAAGCATTTCAGTCAGTAATTTATTGTATACTACTTTTCAGTCCACTGGTCTGTGATACACTCTTTTAGTATGTGCATGGATACACAACATTTCCCCTTTTATCTTTTCAATTTAAAGGCTAGAATAGAGTTGCGGACTCTTTTACTCTGAAGAGATTTAGTTAGACACAAGGCGAGGAGCATAGCCAGAACTTTGTGGGCCCCATGGCAACATTTTGAAGGAGTCCCTGTCCTAATGATTCTAGAGAGAAGCCTCTCCGCTGCAGCTGTTAATTTTATGCCCCATGATAGTGTCCCAGTTCAGTTTCTGAACTATGGTAGTGCCTAAGTTAATGTTATGCCTCACAGGAGTGCCCTAGTTTATTTTATGAACATTAATAGTGCTCTAATTCACTTATGTCACATTGTAGGGCTACACATTATGTAACAGTACCCCAAACTCAAATTATGACAGTGTGCCCATTTCATATTATGCCACATTACAGTGCCCCCAGTTCACATAATGCAATATTATGCCGCAGGTCCAGGGGCATAACTAGACATTTTGTAGGCCCTAAGACAAAAGTGTGTAATGGCCCCTATGTACCACCCAATGGTGAAAAAATGTATATAACACATGTAACTGTGATAGGGAAGGTGGGCCCCTCTCAGTCCTGGGCCCCATAGCAGCTGCACTCTCTGCACCTATGGTAGCTATGCCCTTTCACATGGCATCATTTACAGTTAGAGTCAAACTATGGATGCAGATTTGTACATAGACAAACTTTGCTGCAATGCAAGAGTACAAATGCAGTAGTTTTTTTTATCTTTATATATGCATGCCAGGAACACACTGTCTAATTTTGTATGTAGCATGTAAATATTAGACTAGATCAGGGCTGTCTTTTCGGAAGAGCTCAACGGGCAGTTGCTCAAGGGCCCCAGGAGTATAGGGGCCTAGACTGTTAGCTGATGATACCCTTTTTCCAGGGGTACCAGATTTTTGAAAATGGGCCCTGGGGAACCAGATATATCAGAATTCAAAGCAGTGGTCTCTATCCAAGCCTGTTAATTGCTCTTCCCAGCCAGTTATATTGGGTTCTGTTTGAATTAGAGTTTTTCTGAGGGTATACTCCAAAAGATGGGACGCTCCTCTTTTGGTGTATACTGGCAGCTTGTCTCTACTATGCTCAGAATTAGAGATAGCAGCCTTCCAGCAGCTGGTTCCTGCTCTAGTTTTTTTTTTTATCCAAATGAAAGCTAAGAAATCGATTTCTATGAACTGAAAATATCTGCAGTCAAACAACCTACCCTCCCACTGGAAAATTATGAATATTAAACCCACTCCTCCCCTGCATCTTAAACACCGCCTACCACCATGAAAGTCATGTACTGGGGCCTCTTCATTCAGACCAATGCCCATTTCTACAGTTTAGTGTTCTCCTTCCCATCGCATCTCCCACCATCTGTGCAGTAAAGGAGTAAATTAGCAGAAGTTACTGCTCCAGGTCCTACACACTAAGCGGAAGATAAAACACCCCCCTACTGCCCACGGGAGATCAAAGCTGCTGCTGCTGCTAGCACCCCCCCACCCCTACTGCTGGAGGATGTGTAGGGACCCCAGTGCATTGGTTTGCTCTGGGGCCTACACTGCAGTTAAGACGGCCCTGGACTAGGTTTCTTTTTTTTTTTACACAGCAGCTAGATATGTGACAATTGACAGGGGAGGAGTTGAGCACAGAAATGCCATGCAATGGGGTAGAAAGATAAGGTTTGAGGTAAAAAAAAAAAAAGAGGTAGACTAGATGGGCCAAGTGGTTCTGCCATCAAGCTCTACATTTCCCTGCTTTTCTCCACAGGTAGTAGACGAAACACCATCTAGAGAATGGTGCAATCATCTTACTGACCTTATGAGCTTAGACTGGGTCCTATATTGTGTTGAACACAGAAGTATCATACATCACTGTACTGAACAAAATAGTCGAAACTGCAACTAAAAAGTACAATGGGCCTGATTCAGAGGTGGGCGGATGTACAGTAGAACATCGGGTGCAAGCGCCCAATATTCTACATCAGCACATGCGTCTGAGATGCAATGCGCATATAACCTGATGTTTACTGCCTAAGGACCCAAATCGGAATTGTATGGAGATCCGCGCAATTCCGATAGGCGCTCTAGGGTGATGATTGGCGTCAGCTTCTGAGCAATCACTGGGTTACTCAGAAGTACGCTGTCTGACCGATGGTGCGACAGAAGGTGACTTATTAGCAATGCAGACTGCAGTCCCCGTTATCATCAATGACCAATGTACCAAATTCTAAAACTACTGCTGTCCCTGCAAGTTACATTTAATACACAGAAGGGGAAATTCGGTTTCAAATTAAAAAGTCAGTTGCAACACGGATTGTTAATGGTCACAGCACTGCCGTGATTAATAATAAATAGACCCCTATCCAACTAACTTTCAAACCACCAACTTCTGGGGAAGGGGGAGGGGGGTGAATTTTTTCTCTCTCATTTCAGTAATAAATCATATTTGTCTAGAATCTCATAAAGCACAAAATGACTCCTTAATAGTCCCATTACAAAATGCCTTAAAAACTTGGGGAATCCGATAAGTACTATACCTTGTGTGACCTCAATCCTGATTAATTCACCCACTTACTTTACCTCTCGCATAAAAATGAAAAAAACTTTCCACTCTTCAATACACGTGGCACAATTACAAGAAAGAGGAAGGGTTTCATTTTAGAGAACAGAAATTTACAAATGCTATATTTATGTTAATGCTAATCCAAATGTAAATTCCAGCTGTATTTTATAATTTTAATGTCATGAAAAAAATAGGAATTTGATACCTACCAGTAATTCCTTTTCTCGCAGTCCGTAGTGGATACTGGGAAACTGTACTTTAGTACCATGGGGTATAGATCCGGTCCACTGGAGCCTGGCACTTTAAAACCTTTAGTCTGTGTATGCTGGCTCCTCCCCTCTATGCACCTCCTGCCAGACTCAGTCTAGGTAAACTGTGCCCAGTGAGACGGACATACCACGAGAGAAGGAATAAATACAACAGTGGTGAGGCAACAAGCCAACACACAACCATAACCAAAAGGAAGGCGCTAACCAGAACAGAGGATAGCAACACCAACCCAACCAGGATAGTACAGCTATCCCAACAAAATAAAGGGTCTGCAACGGCGGACCAACCAAATACTTACTCAAGCAAGCTGGAATCTAAGCACAAAGGCGGGCGCTCAGTATCCACTACGGACTACGGGAAAATAAATTATCGGTAGGTACCAAATTCCTATTTTCTCTAACGTCCTAGTGGATACTGGGGAACTGTACTTTAGTACCATGGGGAAGGCCCAAAGCTCCCAAACGGATGGGGGAGTGCAGAGACCACTGTAAAACCGCCTGACCAAACTGAAGGTCATCCCTGGCCAAAGCGTCAAACCAACATAATTTCAAAAAGTGTTCGAACCAGACCAAGTAGCTGCTTGGCACAACTGTAAGGCCGAGACACCCCAGGCAGCTGCCCAGGAAAAGCCCACAGACCTCGTCGAGTGGGCCTGAATAGACGTCGGCAAAGGCAGAGCCGCCGAAGTATAGGCCTGTTGAATGGTCAACCTGAGCCAACGAGCAATGGATTGCATGGAAGCCAGACGACCAATTTTGGTGGCATCATAAAGGACAAACAGCTAATCAGATTTCTGAAGACAAGCCGTCCTCTTGACATAAATCTTCAGAGCCCTCACTACATCCAAGGACTCTGGCCCAATGGAAGCATCACACAACACTGGAACCACAATGGGTTGATAGACATGTAAAGCTGAAACCACTTTTGGCCCTGTCTTCATGAAAAACCAAATAAGGGCTCTTACAGGATAAGGCCCACAATTCAGAGACACGTCTTGCAGATGCCAACGCTAATAGCATCACCGTTTTTCATGTGATGCTATGTAAGGGTTCAAACCAGTCCGATTGAAGAATGGACAGAACCACATTGAGATCCCAAGGAGCCGTGGGAGGTACGAAGGGTGGTTGCATATGAAGAACTCCTTTTAGGAAAGTTTTTACTTCTGGCAAGATAGCAAGTTGTTTCTGGAAGAGAATAGAGTGCGCCGAAATCTGGACTTTGATGGAGCCTAAACGTAGGCCCATATCCACTCCCACTTGCAGGTAAAGTAGAAAATTACCAATTCTAAATTCAACGGAGACACCTTTCTACTTTCACACCAGGAAACATACTTTCCAGATACGATGATAATGTTTTAACGTCACCATCTTCCTGGCTTGGACCATGGTGGAAATAACCCAGGAGGAAAGACCTTTTCTTGCTAGAATCTCCCTCTCAACTTCTAAGCTGTCAAACGTAGCCACTGTAAGTCTGGATAGACGAACGGATCTTGTTGAAGATGATCCTTTTGTAGCGGTAGAGGCCAGGGATCCTCCAGAGCCATGGTTAGGAGGTCCAAGTACCACGCGCATCGAGGCCAAGCCGGGGCAATTAGAATTGCTTGAACGCTTTCCCTTCTAAGTCTTTTTAGAACCCTTGGGATTAGCGGTAGAGGAGGGAACAGGTACACAAACTTACTTCCAAGGCGTCGTCAGCGCGTCCACTGCTACAACCTGCGGATCCCTCGTTCTGGAACAGTAACGGCATATCTTCTTGTTGAGACGAGAAGTCATCAGGTCTATCTGTGGACAGCCCCACTGGTGAATTAACTGTTGAAACACCTGAGGATGTAGGCCCCATTTCCTCGGATGGAGGTCATGTCTGCTGAGGAAGTCCGCTTTCCAGTTGTCCACTCCTGGAACGAATATGGCTGAGATGGACCTTGCGTTGGCCTCTGCACAGAAGAGTATTTTTTACACTTCTTGCATCGCTGCTCTGCTTCTTGTTCCTCCTTGTCGGTTTATGTAAGCCACCGCCATGGCATCATCCGATTGAAACTGGATTGCCCGATCCTCAGAAGATGGGAAGCTTGCAGAAGGGCATTGTAAATTTCTTGAGTTCCAGGACGTTTATCGGCAGAATAGATTCCTGACTTGACCATATCCCCTGTAACTGGTCCCCTTGGGTCACAGCCCCCAACCCCGGAGGCTGGTATCCGTTGTCAGTAGAATCCATGATTGGATATTGAAATTGCTGCCTTCTACCAGGTGAGGAACTTGTAGCCACCATAATAGAGAAATCTGGGCTTTTGGAGATAAGGTCACTTCCTGATGCATGTAAAGGTGAGACCCTGACCAATTGTCCAGCAGATCCAGCTGAAATGGCTGGGCATGAAATCTGCCTTATTGGATTGCCTCGTAAGCAGAAACCATCGTGCCCAGCAAACATATGCAAAGATGTATGGACACCTTGTGAGGACGTAGCACTGAGTGGGACCAAATTTTGGATAGCCTAGGCATTGTCCATCGGAATAAACACCTTTTGAGACACTGTATGCACTATCATTCCCAGGAATTGGAGACATTGGGTCAGTCACAGGTAAGATTTCTGGAAGTTTAGAATCCACCCATGATCCGTAAGCAGGTGAGTCGTCAGATCGATGCTGTGCAATAAAGGCTCCCGGAACACAGCCTTTATCAGGAGATCGTCCAAGTAGGGGACTATGTTGACTCCCATCCCGCGCAGTTGCAGCATTATCTCTGCCATGACTTTGGTGAAGACCCTCTGAGCTGTGGATAGGCCAAAGGGCAAGGCCTGAAACTGGAAATATTCATCCAAGATGGCGAACCTGAGGTAAGCCTGATGAGAGGGCCACATGGAATGTGTAGGTAAACATCCTTGACATCTAGCGATACCAAGAATTCCCCCTCCTCCAGACCGGACACTACTGCCCGCAGGGATTCCATCTTGAATTTGAACACCAGCAGATACGGGTTTAGAGACCTCAGGTTTAAGATGGGTCGCACAGAACTGTCAAGTTTTGGAACGACAAAAAGACTGGAGTAAAACCCCCTTTTGTGTAACGAAGGAGGTACTGGAACTACAACCCCTGTCCGCAAAACTTTTTGAATTGCCTCTTGCAACATAACTTTTGCAGTGGGCAAAACTGGTAAGCCCGATTTTAAAAATCTGGGAGGAGGAAGTGCTTGAAATTCCAGTCGGTATCCCTGGGAAATGAGATCCCTCACCCAAGGATCCCAGCAGGACTTCGCCCACACGTGGGTGAAGTGTTGAAGGCGGGCACCCACCTGAAAGTCGCCTTGCTGCTGGGGCCAACCGTCACATGGAAGGCTCAGTGGCAGGGGATCCAGTGGTCTGGTCCAGAGATGCAGCAGGTGCAGGTTTACGGGACTTACCATGAGATCTGCTCAGAGTGGTGGAGACACCCCAGCCCCTGCCTCTGAACCTTGCCACACGAAAGGACTGCAAGGAGGGTCTTCTGTAAGAACGTATAGCAGGTGGCGCAGCCGACGGCAGATAGGTAGACTTACCCGCCGTTGCCTGGGAAGTCCATTAGTTTACGTCGTCCCCAAACAAGGCATCACCTATAAAGGGAAGATTTTCTACACCCTTTTTGGAATCAGCATCCGCTGACCATTGATGCAACAACAGAGCTCTGCGTACCGAAACCGCCATAGCAGTAGTGCGGCCATTTATCTTACACAATTCCTTTATAGTCTCGCTCATAAAATTTGCAGCATCCTGTATGTGTTGCAGCAGAGTAATGACCTCATCCTGGGGCAGATTGTCTAATCCATTAATAATATTATCAAACCACTTAACCATTGCCCTGGAAATCCACCCACAAACTATATAAATTGCCTTGAGAGCGGTCTCAATTTTACAGTCAGCCGGCTCTTTTAGGGATATAGCCCCTGGCACCAGCAGTACCAACTTCTTAGCCAGTCTGAACACAGACGTATCCACTGACGGGGGGGGGTTTCCCATAACTTCCTGTCCTCAGCTGAGAGGGAAAAGGTAGCCAAAAACCTCTGAGGAATTTTAAATTTCTTATCAGGGTTTAACCATGCTTCCCTGGCCAGGGAGTTTAACTCTTTAGACACAGGAAAAGTTGCTGAAGTCTTTGGTCTAACATTAAAGTACAACTCATCTTACCGCAAAAATGAGGGCCTTCACCCCTTGGGACAGAGAGCTATCATCATCCGCATCAGGCTGATCAAAATCAGACTGGAGCACCTGTGGCAGTGAGTGTTTATGTGAAACCAACAGAAGGGGGCTGAGAAGCCTTTCTGGTGTCTGCTGCTTTTGCCAAACAATCAATAGACTGGTTTAACACCTGTCTCTTCTTTTTAGCGGCAGCTAATTTTGAAGTAACATTCTGAATCATGCTTTTAAAATTATCCAGCCATTCAGGTGCCTGTGAACTGTCTCTCTGAGGAGACAAGGAGCACTTTTCACACATGAGAGAGACCACTGATGAAGGGGTAGCGTTACAAGCAGCACACATAACCATGTCCACAGACACCTTGAAACAACTGTAATAGCGTGCATGCAGCCTTGATGATCCACAGCAGCAGGAAATAGCGCCTTCCTGCCTCTGGTCCACCTCCGGGAAGCCACGCCCCTTGCAACAGCGCGCTGTCCCTCACAGTATTATATGGCCCCGAGTAAATTTTACACCTATAACAGCACAGACAAGCCCTAAGGGGCAATGAGCACTGCGGGGCATGAGCCCTGAGCCAGTTTTGTCAGCAGCGGGCACCGCAGCTTGTGGCCTGTGACCACCGCATGACCTGCCGCACCTAACTGGGACCCCGGTGTAACAGTTACCACACCGCGATCTTCAGCATCTGTTAGAGGGTGGCGGCTAGCTGCTGGCCTGGGCACACATACTAACGATGTGTGATCAGCACCTCAGGAGCTTAATGTCCTGTCAGCTGGGATTACGAACCATTAACCCTCAGGAGGTTGGTTCTGTCCCCCCCTCTAAGTCCCACGAAGCAGGTAGCCTGGTTGCCAACCAGACCTACCTCAAAACAATAAACTAAAATAAAATTAAAGGAAACTCTCTGGAGCTCCAGAGAAATGCACCAGGCTCCTTTGGCACATTTTTCTAAACTGAGTCTGGTAGGAGGGACATAGAGGGCAGGAGCCAGCACACACACACACACACACACACACACACACACACACACACACACACACACACACACACACACAATAAAGGTAAAGTACCAGGCTCAGTTCCCCAGTATCCACTAGGACGTTAGAGAAATGGAGGGAACACAAAAAAAAAAGTCTTGGGCAAAAGATGTTTATTTAAAGAACAGCCATTGCTCACTTCCCTTTGAGCCAAGATCCACAAATGGGCTCACAGCTTGATAAACTTATCAATAAATTCTCAGTGTGCAGAGAAAATTGTCACCACAGGATGCAAAATGCTAATTTTTATCCCCTCAGTCTCAAGGGAGAGACTGAAACACAGGGAGGGAGAGAGCACCTTTTTTTTTCTGCCACATACAGTATGTCGGTGACTCACGATCAGGACCTACTTCCTTCATGCCAATTAGCATTTGCTCACTAATAAGAGCAACCAACTGGCACTGCAAGGGAGAAGAGACCTTGGTTGCCAAATCCCCAGTTCCTCTTGGAGAAAATTCCTATAATTGTGTCCATGGCAACTCCAATGTGAAAATACAAAATCAGTAAATGATCTTAACTGGTCAAGCACAGAAAGGCTAACCAATATCTGCACACAGTAAGCAGTAGTGTCGCTCTGCATTGCACCCTTGGAATGTGCTAGAGGAAAACCCTTTACTTCTTTGCTACCTGAAGTTTGGAAACACACCTTAAAGTAGTTAAGAACTGTAGAAATACCTTAATGCACTGTTTTCTCAAAACCTGTGATGCAAATTTAAATATCTGGCATGACCTGGAAAGAGCCAGAACTTACAAGTGTGGAAAACAGTATGTATACATACATTAGCTCTTTCATGTTGCATAATCTGAACTAAATATGAAAGCAATTTGTGAAAAACCATAAAACTACCAGACACTTCTTACAAATGGTAACAAAGGAGTCGCATAATTGGGTGCATCCACTTTTACAACTACAACAGATGTCGCTAAATAGTATCACATCTGCAGAGGGACAAGCCTTTAATTATACACTTGCCAATGGATCCATCCACTTTGCAAAAAGTAAAATAAATGTTTGTTGCCTTGCCATCTGCGGAATATTTGTAATGTACATCTGTAGTAAACTAAATCTTTCCTGAAATGAAATCGTTAACTGGCTCATTAAATCGAATGAGCAGAACTTTGATTTGATAAAATACTTGGCTGACAAACTATTCTTGCTGAAGGGCCTCTGTGTTATGTATGTGTGCACTTACACATTTCCAAACTAATTTATTTCCAACAATAAAAATACAACACATATAGGGGCCATTTTAGAGTTGGACGCATATACAGTATTTGCTACTCACAATATTGTAAGGTTAGAGAAGGGATGTGTTAGTAGTAAATGCTGAAGCCACATTACCCTATTTGTACACAATGAAATTACATATACACAGTGGTGAATAAGGTCTGATTATAGTTATTAATAAATGTAAAATTGTTGAATTTATAAAAATAAAAATGATAAACTAAAATAAAATGAAAAAAATAAGATTTTACTCACCGGTAAATCTACTTCTCGTAGTCCGTAGTGGATGCTGGGGACTCCGTAAGGACCATGGGGAATAGACGGGCTCCGCAGGAGACTGGGCACTCTATAAGAAAGATTTGGTACTATCTGGTGTGCACTGGCTCCTCCCTCTATGCCCCTCCTCCAGACCTCAGTTAGGATACTGTGCCCGGAAGAGCTGACACAATAAGGAAGGATTCTTGAATCCCGGGTAAGACTCATACCATCCACACCAATCACACCGTATAACTCGTGATACTATACCCAGTTAACAGTATGAAATATAACTGAGCCTCTCAACAGATGGCTCAACAATAACCCTTTAGTTAGGCAATAACTATATACAAGTATTGCAGACACTCCGCACTTGGGATGGGCGCCCAGCATCCACTACGGACTACGAGAAATAGATTTACCGGTGAGTAAAATCTTATTTTCTCTAACGTCCTAGTGGATGCTGGGGACTCCGTAAGGACCATGGGGATTATACCAAAGCTCCCAAACGGGCGGGAGAGTGCAGATGACTCTGCAGCACCGAATGAGAGAACTCCAGGTCCTCCTCAGCCAGGGTATCAAATTTGTAGAATTTAGTAAACGTGTTTGCCCCTGACCAAGTAGCAGCTCGGCAAAGTTGTAAAGCCGAGACCCCTCGGGCAGCCGCCCAAGATGAGCCCACCTTCCGTGTGGAATGTGCTTTTACAGATTTAGGCTGCGGTAAGCCTACCGCAGAATGCGCCAGCTGAATAGTGCTACAAATCCAGCGCGCAACAGACTGCTTAGAAGCAGGAGCACCTAACTTGTTGGGTGCGTACAGGACAAAAAGCGAGTCAGTCTTCCTGACTCAAGCCGCCCTGGAAACAAAGTTTCAGGGCCCTGACTACATCCAGTAACTTGGAATCTTCCAAGTCCCCAGTAGCCGCAGGCACCACAATAGGTTGGTTCAAGTGAAAAGCAGATACCACCTTAGGGAGAAACTGGGGACGAGTCCTCAATTCTGCCCTATCCATATGAAAAATCAGATAAGGGCTTTTACAAGACAAAGCCGCCAATTCTGACACACGCCTGGCCGAAGCAAAGGCCAACAACATGACCACTTTCCACGTGAGATACTTCAGATCCACAGTTTTAAGTGGTTCAAACCAATGTGATTTTAGGAAATTCAACACCACATTGAGATCCCAAGGTGCCACGGGAGGCACAAAAGGGGGCTGAATATGAAGCACTCCCTTTACAAAAGTCTGAACTTCAGGCAGTGAAGCCAGTTCTTTCTGGAAGAAAATCGACAGGGCCGAAATCTGGACTTTAATGGAACCCAATTATAGGCCCATAGTCACTCCCGACTGTAGGAAGTGTAGAAAGCGACCCAGCTGAAATTCCTCTGTTGGGGCCTTCCTGGCCTCACACCACGCAACATATCTTCGCCAAATACGGTGATAATGGTTCGCGGTTACTTCTTTCCTGGCTTTTATTAGCGTAGGAATGACTTCCTCCGGAATGCCCTTTTCCTTTAGGATCCGGAATTCAACCGCCATGCCGTCAAACGCAGCCGCGGTAAGTCTTGGAACAGACAGGGCCCCTGCTGCAGCAGATCCTGTCTGAGCGGTAGAGGCCATGGGTCGTCTGATATCATTTCTTGAAGTTCCGGGTACCAAGCCCTTCTTGGCCAATCCGGAACCACGAGTATCGTTCTTACTCCTCGCCTTCTTATTATTCTCAGTACCTTTGGTATGAGAGGCAGAGGAGGGAACACATAAACCGACTGGTACACCCACGGTGTCACTAGAGCGTCCACAGCTATCGCCTGAGGGTCCCTTGACCTGGCGCAATATCTCTTTAGCTTTTTGTTGAGGCGGGACGCCATCATGTCCACCTGTGGCCTTTCCCAACGGTTTACCAACAGTAGGAAGACTTCTGGATGAAGTCCCCACTCTCCCGGGTGTAGGTCGTGTCTGCTGAGGAAGTCTGCTTCCCAGTTGTCCACTCCCGGAATGAACACTGCTGACAGTGCTAGTACGTGATTTTCCGCCCATCGGAGAAACCTTGTGGCTTCCGCCATAGCCATCCTGCTTCTTGTGCCGCCCTGTCGGTTCACATGGGCGACTGCCGTGATGTTGTCTGACTGGATCAGTACCGGCTGGTTTTGAAGCAGGGGTCTTGCCTGACTTAGGGCATTGTAAATGGCCCTTAGTTCCAGAATATTTATGTGTAGGGAAGTCTCCGGACTTGACCATAGTCCTTGGAAGTTTCTTCCCTGTGTGACTGCTCCCCAGCTTCGAAGGCTGGCATCCGTGGTCACCAGGACCCAGTCCTGTATGCCGAATCTGCGGCCCTCTAGAAGATGAGCACTCTGCAGCCACCACAGTAGAGACACCCTGGTCCTTGGAGACAGGGTTATCATTTGATGCATCTGAAGATGCGATCCCGACCACTTGTCCAAGAGGTCCCACTGGAAGGTCCTCGCATGGAACCTGCCGAATGGAATTGCTTCGTATGAAGCCACCATTTTTCCCAGGACTCGTGTGCAGCGATGCACCGATACCCGTTTTGGTTTTAGGAGGTCTCTGACTAGAGATGACAGCTCCTTGGCTTTCTCCTGCGGGAGAAACACTTTTTTCAGTTCTGTGTCCAAAATCATCCCCAGGAACAGTAAGCAAGTGGAAGGAACCAGCTGTGACTTTGGAATGTTCAGAATCCAGCCATGCTGTTGTAGCACTTCCTGAGATAGTGCTACACCGACCAGTAACTGCTCCCTGGACCTCGCCTTTATAAGGAGATCGTCCAAGTATGGGATAATTAAAACTCCCTTTTTTCGAAGGAGTATCGTCATTTCTGCCATTACCTTGGTAAACACCCTCGGTGCCGTGGACAGTCCAAACGGTAGTGTCTGGAATTGGTAATGGCAATCCTGTACCACAAATCTGAGGTACTCCTGGTGAGGAAGGTAAATAGGGACATGCAGGTAAGCATCCTTGATGTCCAGGGATACCATGTAATCCCCCTCGTCCTGGCTTGCAATAACCGCCCTGAGCGATTCCATCTTGAACTTGAATTTTGTTATGTAAGTGTTCAAGGATTTCAAATTTAAAATGGGTCTCACCGAACCGTCTGGTTTCGGTACCACAAACAGTGTGGAATAGTAGCCCCGGCCTTGTTGAAGTAGGGGCACCTTGACTATCACCTGCTGGGAATACAGCTTGTGAATGGCCTCTAGCACAGCCTCCCTGCCCGATGGAGTCATCGGTAAGGCTGATTTGAGGAAACGGGGGGGGGGGGGGGGGGGGGGCGGCGCCTCGAATTCCAGCTTGTACCCCTGAGATACTACTTGAAGGATCCAGGGATCCACCCGTGAGCGAGCCCACTGATCGCTGAAAATCTTGAGGCGGCCCCCCACCGTACCTGGCTCCGCCTGTGGAGCCCCACCGTCATGCGGCGGATTTGGAAGAAGCGGGGGAGGACTTTTGGTCCTGGAAACCTGCTGTGTTGCAGCTTTTTCCCCCTTCCTCTGCCTCTAGACAGAAAGGACCCGCCTTTTCCGCGCCTGTTTTTCTGGGGTCGAAAGGACTGTACTTGGTAATACGGTGCTTTCTTAGGCTGTGAGGGGACATGGGGCAAAAATGCAGACTTCCCAGCCGTTGCTGTGGAAACAAGGTCTGAGAGACCGTCCCCGAATAACTCCTCACCCTTATAAGGCAAAACTTCCATGTGCCTTTTAGAATCTGCATCTCCTGTCCACTGCCGAGTCCATAAACCTCTCCTAGCAGAAATGGACAAAGCACTTATTCTAGATGCCAGCCGGCAGATCTCCCTCTGTGCATCTCTCATGTATAAGACCGAGTCTTTTATATGCTCTATGGTTAGCAATATAGTATCTCTGTCTAGGGTGTCAATATTTTCCGACAGGGAATCTGACCAGGCAGCAGCAGCACTGCACATCCAGGCTGAGGCAATAGCTGGTCTCAGTATAACACCAGTGTGTGTGTAAATAGAAAGCAGGAGGCTATCCTAAAATCTATCAGCAGGTTCCTTTAGGGCGGCCGTATCCGGAGACGGTAGTGCCACCTTTTTAGACAAACGTGTGAGCGCTTTATCCACCCTAGGGGGAGTTACCCAACGTGACCTATCCTCTGGCAAGAAAGGGAACGCCATTAGTAATTTTTTTGAAATCACCAATTTTTTATCGGGGAAAGCCCACGCTTCTTCACACACCTCATTCAATTCCTCAGATGGGGGAAAAACTATAGGTAGTTTTTTCTCCCCAAACATAATACCCTTCTTTGAGGTACCCGGGTTTGTATCAGTAAGGTGTAATACCTCTTTCATTGTCTCAATCATGCCACAAATGGCCCTAGTGGACATTAAATTTGACTCATCGTCGTCGACACTTGCACCAGTATCCGTGTCGACATCTGTGTCTGCCATCTGAGGTAGTGGTCGTTTCAGGGCCCCTGACGGCCTTTGAATCGTCTGGGCAGGCACGAGCTGAGAAGCCGGCTGTCCCGCATTTGGCATGTCGTCAAATTTTTTATATAAGGAGTCGACACTTGCACATAATTCCTTCCATAAATCCATCCACTCAGGTGTCTGCCCCGCAGGGGGTGACATCACATTAATAGGCATCTGCTCCGCCTCCACATAAGTCTCCTCATCAAACATGTCGACACAGCCGTACCGACACACCGCACACACACACAGGGAATGCTCTTACAAGGAGACAGGACCCCACAAAAGCCCTTTGGGGAGACAGAGAGAAAGTATGCCAGCACACACCAGAGCGCTATAATAATACAGGGACTAACTGAATTATGACCCTTTATAGCTGCTTATTATATTAAACTGCGCCCAAATTTAGTGCCCCCCTCTCTTTTTTACCCTTTCCGTAGTGTAGACTGCAGGGGAGAGTCAGGGAGCTTCCTTCCAGCGGAACTGTGAGGGAATAATGGCGCCAGTGTGCTGAGGGAGAAGGCTCCGCCCCTTTTTCGGCAGCCTTTCTCCCGCTTTTTTCTGTATTCTGGCAGGTGTAATTACCACATATATAGCCTCTGGGACTATATATTGTGGTTATTTTGCCAGCCAAGGTGATATTATTGCTGCTCAGGGCGCCCCCCCCCAGCGCCCTGCACCCTCAGTGACCGGAGTGTGAAGTGTGTATGAGGAGCAATGGCGCACAGCTGCAGTGCTGTGCGCTACCTTGGTGAAGACTGAAGTCTTCTGCCGCCGATTTTCCGGACCATCTTCATGCTTCTAGCTCTCTAAGGGGGACGGCGGCGCGGCTCCGGGAACGAACACCAAGGACGAGTCCTGCGGTCGATCCCTCTGGAGCTAATGGTGTCCAGTAGCCTAAGAAGCCCAAGCTAGCTGCAAGCAGGTAGGTTCGCTTCTTCTCCCCTTAGTCCCTCGATGCAGTGAGCCTGTTGCCAGCAGGTCTCACTGTAAAATAAAAAACCTAATTAAACTTTCTTTATAGCAGCTCAGGAGAGCTCCTAGTGTGCCACCAGCTCGGGCCGGGCACAGAAATCTAACTGAGGTCTGGAGGAGGGGCATAGAGGGAGGAGCCAGTGCACACCAGATAGTACCAAATCTTTCTTATAGAGTGCCCAGTCTCCTGCGGAGCCCGTCTATTCCCCATGGTCCTTACGGAGTCCCCAGCATCCACTAGGACGTTAGAGAAAATATATAAAAACACGAACATGTTATTTTCCACTGTATACATTTAATGGTAAATTCTGATGTTAAAATGGACACCAAGTTTTTTTAGCCAATTTATTAACAGTGATATATGGAAACAAAAATTCCATGGAATTGTGGTTAGAACTCTAAGTGTGACATAATTCATACCTCCCAACTTTTAGTTGTGAAGAAGCGGGAAACCTCTGCACAGCGAAGTCGCACCCAGCTGAAAGGGGGCATGGCTTTGGTAAAATGGGGCGTGGCTTTGTGGGAATATAGCGACCGTCTGCCACGCCTTCCTTTTACCTCACAGTGGGGGTATGGCCAGTGCTCTATGACTGCTGGCATGCCCCCAGTCCCTCTGCATCCTGTGAATAGATGCTGTGTGCATGCACACTGCGTCTATTCACGCTGCGCAGTGAGTGACAGGGGTTCTCCCAACTGCTCTCCACACCGCGGGACACTGCAACCCGCAGGTGGGACAGCGGGACAGTCCCAAAAAAACAGGACTGTCCCGCAAAAATCGGGACAGTTGGGAGGTGTGAATAATAGTTTTTTTTTTCTAACACTGATCACAAATGAAAAGGCGTGTTGTGGTAAATAATAATAATAATAATAATAATAATAATAATAATAATTATTATTATTATTGTGCTCAGACTTAACAAAAATGCTCTATTCTTCAGCATTATACCAAACATGTGTTGTTACATATGTATTATTAAAAACAGAATACAACATTTAGAAGTTTAAAAAAATTACCTTTTCGTTACAGTTATAAAGGATATTTTTGTTTGAATAATCCAAAAGAAGAAAACTGCTGAAGGACAAAATTATTAGAGGCAAGCCTAATGTCTTGCGGATAAAATATTTGTAGGTGCTACAGTCCATCAAGATTCCAGAAGAAAATATGAAAAAAAGCATCCATGCATAAAAGTGTAATAATTATGATGTGCAGACATGATAATGGAAAATATTCCAGCCATTGTCTGGTTTTATGTATTAATGTACAGAGTGTAGGTGTGACCTGGACAACTAGTGATGCCTTAACGCATACAACAGAGTCAACAAAATTAATGGACTGGTCATTGCTTCATTGCTACAATCACTTAATGGAATTTCATTACAGTTTAAGTTTGAGTTACAGTACAGTTTTACTGCCATATCCAAAATGCTTGGAACCAGAAGTATTGAGGATATTGGATTATTCCATATTTTGTAATATTTGCATACTATAATGAGATATCTTGGGGATGGGATCCGGGGTGTTTTAACAGAGTAGGGGGCCCCTGTGCAGACTCCAGGTGTGTCCCCTACTCTGCACGCCGCAGTAGTCTTCGGCATTGTGCCGGAGTCTACTGCGCATGTGAGGCCTCCAGAAACATGGTGTCTGCCATGTTCCAGAACCCAATTTCATTACTGCATGGCATCCATTTTGGCCGTGATTTTTGACTCTACTGCAGCACCCGTTGAGGCACTCAGGAAAGGTAAGTATTAAAATAAGAATTTACTTACCGATAATTCTATTTCTCGGAGTCCGTAGTGGATGCTGGGGTTCCTGAAAGGACCATGGGGAATAGCGGCTCCGCAGGAGACAGGGCACAAAAAGTAAAGCTTTCCGATCAGGTGGTGTGCACTGGCTCCTCCCCCTATGACCCTCCTCCAAGCCTCAGTTAGGTACTGTGCCCGGACGAGCGTACACAATAAGGGAGGAATTTTGAATCCCGGGTAAGACTCATACCAGCCACACCAATCACACCGTACAACTTGTGATCTAAACCCAGTTAACAGTATGATAACAGAGGAGCCTCTGAAAGATGGCTCCCTACAACAATAACCCGAATTAGTTAACAATAACTATGTACAATTATTGCAGATAATCCGCACTTGGGATGGGCGCCCAGCATCCACTACGGACTCCGAGAAATAGAATTATCGGTAAGTAAATTCTTATTTTCTCTATCGTCCTAGTGGATGCTGGGGTTCCTGAAAGGACCATGGGGATTATACCAAAGCTCCCAAACGGGCGGGAGAGTGCGGATGACTCTGCAGCACCGAATGAGAGAACTCCAGGTCCTCCTTAGCCAGAGTATCAAATTTGTAAAATTTTACAAACGTGTTCTCCCCTGACCACGTAGCTGCTCGGCAAAGTTGTAATGCCGAGACCCCTCGGGCAGCCGCCCAAGATGAGCCCACCTTCCTTGTGGAGTGGGCCTTTACAGATTTAGGCTGTGGCAGGCCTGCCACAGAATGTGCAAGTTGGATTGTGCTACAGATCCAACGAGCAATCGTCTGCTTAGACGCAGGAGCACCCATCTTGTTGGGTGCATACAATATAAACAACGAGTCAGATTTTCTGACTCCAGCTGTCCTTGCAATATATATTTTCAATGCTCTTACAACGTCCAGTAACTTGGAGTCCTCCAAGTCACTTGTAGCCGCAGGCACTACAATAGGCTGGTTCAGATGAAATGCTGACACCACCTTAGGGAGAAAATGCGGACGAGTCCGCAGTTCCGCCCTGTCCGAATGGAAAATCAGATATGGGCTTTTGTAAGATAAAGCTGCCAGTTCTGACACTCTCCTGGCCGAAGCCAGGGCTAGTAGCATGGTCACTTTCCATGTGAGATATTTCAAATCCACATTTTTTAGTGGTTCAAACCAATGAGATTTTAGAAAATCCAAAACCACATTGAGATCCCACGGTGCCACTGGAGGCACCACAGGAGGCTGTATATGCAGCACTCCCTTAACAAAAGTCTGGACTTCAGGGACTGAAGCCAATTCTTTCTGGAAGAAAATCGACAGGGCCGAAATTTGAACCTTAATAGATCCCAATTTGAGACCCATAGACAATCCTGATTGCAGGAAATGTAGGAATCGACCCAGATGAAATTCCTCCGTCGGAGCACTCCGATCCTCGCACCACGCAACATATTTTCGCCAAATGCGGTGATAATGTTGCACGGTTACTTCCTTCCTTGCTTTAATCAAAGTAGGAATGACTTCTTCCGGCATGCCTTTTTCCTTTAGGATCCGGCGTTCAACCGCCATGCCGTCAAACGCAGTCGCGGTAAGTCTTGAAACAGACAGGGACCCTGCTGAAGCAAGTCCCTCCTTAGAGGTAGAGGCCACGGATCTTCCGTGATCATCTCTTGAAGTTCCGGGTACCAAGTCCTTCTTGGCCAATCCGGAACCACTAGTATCGTTCTTACGCCTCTTTGCCGTATAATTCTCAATACTTTTGGTATGAGAGGCAGAGGAGGAAACACATACACCGACTGGTACACCCAAGGCGTTACCAGCGCGTCCACAGCTATTGCCTGCGGATCTCTTGACCTGGCGCAATACCTGTCCAGTTTTTTGTTGAGGCGAGACGCCATCATGTCCACCATTGGTCTTTCCCAACGGGTTACCAGCATGTGGAAGACTTCTGGATGAAGTCCCCAATCTCCCGGGTGAAGGTCGTGTCTGCTGAGGAAGTCTGCTTCCCAGTTGTCCACTCCCGGGATGAACACTGCTGACAGTGCTATCACATGATTCTCTGCCCAGCGAAGAATCCTTGCAGCTTCTGCCATTGCACTCCTGCTTCTTGTGCCGCCCTGTCTGTTCACATGGGCGACTGCCGTGATGTTGTCCGACTGGATCAACACCGGTTTTCCCTGAAGCAGAGGTTCTGCCTGGCTTAGAGCATTGTAGATTGCTCTTAGTTCCAGAATGTTTATGTGAAGAGACGTTTCCAGGCTCGTCCACACTCCCTGGAAGTTTCTTCCTTGTGTGACTGCTCCCCAGCCTCTCAGGCTGGCGTCCGTGGTCACCAGGATCCAATCCTGTATGCCGAATCTGCGGCCCTCCAATAGATGAGCACTCTGCAACCACCACAGAAGAGATACCCTTGTCCTTGGAGACAGGGTTATCCGCTGGTGCATCTGAAGATGCGACCCTGACCATTTGTCCAACAGATCCCTCTGGAAAATTCTTGCGTGGAATCTGCCGAATGGAATTGCTTCGTAAGAAGCCACCATTTTTCCCAGGACTCTTGTGCATTGATGTACAGACACCTTTCCTGGTTTTAGGAGGTTCCTGACAAGCTCGGATAACTCCTTGGCTTTTTCCTCCGGGAGAAAAACCTTTTTCTGAACAGTGTCCAGAATCATCCCTAGGAACAGCAGACGAGTTGTTGGCATTAACTGGGATTTTGGAATATTCAGAATCCACCCGTGCTGTTTTAGCACTTCTTGAGACAGTGCTAATCCCATCTCTAGCTGTTCTCTGGACCTTGCCCTTATCAGGAGATCGTCCAAGTATGGGATAATTAATACGCCTTTTCTTCGAAGAAGAATCATCATCTCGGCCATTACCTTTGTAAAGACCCGAGGTGCCGTGGACAATCCGAACGGCAGCGTCTGAAACTGATAGTGACAGTTTTGTACGACGAACCTGAGGTACCCCTGGTGTGAGGGGTAAATTGGAACGTGGAGGTACGCATCCTTGATGTCCAAGGATACCATAAAGTCCCCTTCTTCCAGGTTCGCTATCACTGCTCTGAGTGACTCCATCTTGAACTTGAACTTCTTTATGTACAGGTTCAATGACTTCAGATTTAGAATAGGTCTTACCGAGCCATCCGGCTTCGGTACCACAAATAGAGTGGAATAATACCCCTTTCCTTGTTGTAGAAGAGGTACCTTGACTATCACCTGCTGAGAGTACAGCTTGTGAATGGCTTCCAAGACCGTCTCCCTTTCGGAGGGGGACGTTGGTAAAGCAGACTTCAGGAAACGGCGAGGTGGATCTGTCTCTAGTTCCAACCTGTATCCCTGAGATATTATCTGCAGGATCCAGGGATCTACCTGCGAGTGAGCCCACTGCGCGCTGAAATTTTTGAGACGACCGCCCACCGCCCCCGAGTCCGCTTGAGAAGCCCCAGCGTCATGCTGAGGCTTTTGTAGAAGCGGGGGAGGGCTTCTGTTCCTGGGAAGGAGCTGCCTGTTGCTGTCTCTTCCCCCTTCCTCTGCCTCGTGGCAGATATGAATATCCCTTTGCTCTCTTGTTTTTAAAGGAACGAAAGGGCTGCGGTTGAAAAGTCGGTGTCTTTTTCTGTTGGGGAGTAACTTGAGGTAAAAAGGTGGATTTCCCGGCTGTAGCCGTGGCCACCAAATCTGATAGACCGACTCCAAATAACTCCTCCCCTTTATACGGCAAAACTTCCATATGCCGTTTTGAGTCCGCATCGCCTGACCACTGTCGCGTCCATAAACTTCTTCTGGCCGAAATGGACATAGCACTTACCCGTGATGCCAGTGTGCAGATATCCCTCTGTGCATCACGCATATAAAGAAATGCATCCTTTATTTGCTCTAAAGACAGTAAAACATTGTCCCTATCCAGGGTATCAATATTTTCAATCAGGGACTCTGACCAAGCTACTCCAGCACTGCACATCCAGGCTGTCGCTATAGCTGGTCGTAGTATAACACCTGTATGTGTGTATATACTTTTTTGGATATTTTCCATCCTCCTATCTACTGGATCTTTAAGTGCGGCCGTCTCAGGAGAGGGTAACGCCACTTGTTTAGATAAGCGTGTGAGCGCCTTGTCCACCCTAGGAGGTGTTTCCCAGCGCGCCCTAACCTCTGGCGGGAAAGGGTATAAAGCCAATAACTTCTTTGAAATTAGCATCTTTTTATCGGGGGCAACCCACGCTTCATCACACACCTCATTTAGTTCTTCTGATTCAGGAAAAACTATAGGTAGTTTTTTCACACCCCACATAATACCCTGTTTAGTGGTACCTGTAGTATCAGCTAAATGTAACGCCTCCTTCATTGCCAAAATCATATAACGTGTGGCCCTACTGGAAAATACGGTTGATTCGTCACCGTCGCCACTGGAATCAGTGCCTGTGTCTGGGTCTGTGTCGACCGACTGAGGCAAAGGGCGTTTTACAGCCCCTGACGGTGTTTGAGGCGCCTGGACAGGCACTAATTGATTGTCCGGCCGTCTCATGTCGTCAAACGACTGCTTTAGCGTGTTGACACTATCCCGTAATTCCATAAATAAAGGCATCCATTCTGGTGTCGACCCCCTAGGAGGTGACATCCCCATATTTGGCAATTGCTCCGCCTCCACACCAATATCGTCCTCATACATGTCGACACACACGTACCGACACACAGCAGACACACAGGGAATGCTCTTAACGAAGACAGGACCCGACTAGCCCTTTGGGGAGACAGAGGGAGAGTCTGCCAGCACACACCGAAGCGCAATATATATGACAGGGATAGCCTTATAATAAGTGCTCCCTGTATAGCTGCTTTTATAATATAATTTTTGCCACTATTTTGCCCCCCCTCTCTTGTTTTACCCTGTTTCTGTAGTGCAGTGCAGGGGAGAGACCTGGGAGCCGTCCTGACCAGCGGAGCTGTGTAAGGAAAATGGCGCTGTGTGCTGAGGAGATAGGCCCCGCCCCTTTTACGGCGGGCTCGTCTCCCGCTCCTTAGTGGATTCTGGCAGGGGTTAAATATCTCCATATAGCCCCCGGAGGCTATATGTGAGGTATTTTTTAGCCAAATAGGTTTTCATTTGCCTCCCAGGGCGCTCCCCTCCCAGCGCCCTGCACCCTCAGTGACTGCCGTGTGAAGTGTGCTGAGAGGAAAATGGCGCACAGCTGCAGTGCTGTGCGCTACCTTTAGAAGACTGAGGAGTCTTCTGCCGCCGATTCTGGACCTCTTCTTGTTTCAGCATCTGCAAGGGGGCCGGCGGCGAGGCTCCGGTGACCATCCAGGCTGTACCTGTGATCGTCCCTCTGGAGCTGATGTCCAGTAGCCAAGAAGCCAATCCATCCTGCACGCAGGTGAGTTCACTTCTTCTCCCCTAAGTCCCTCGTTGCAGTGATCCTGTTGCCAGCAGGACTCACTGTAAAATAAAAAAACCTAAGCTAAACTTTTCTAAGCAGCTCTTTAGGAGAGCCACCTAGATTGCACCCTTCTCGGCCGGGCACAAAAATCTAACTGAGGCTTGGAGGAGGGTCATAGGGGGAGGAGCCAGTGCACACCACCTGATCGGAAAGCTTTACTTTTTGTGCCCTGTCTCCTGCGGAGCCGCTATTCCCCATGGTCCTTTCAGGAACCCCAGCATCCACTAGGACGATAGAGAAAATATGGGTGCAGTGTGTGCGATGTGGACATTGCATCCATTATAGAAACACCAATGGATGGGACCCTAGTCTACACACAGAATGCATTTATGGTTCATGTGCACCTCATACACATAGCCTGAAAGTAATCTTATACAACATAAAAAAAAAACTTGTGTACATACACTAAATTTATATTTCATATACTCCTTATACACACAGTCAGAAGATACATTTATACAAAGTAATTTGTGCATTAAACACAGTTTGTGTACACTGACCCAACACAAAGCAAGGATGTCACTATCTCATCTCAGTCACGCTGAGAAAACAAAAAATAAGAATTTACTTACCGATAATTCTATTTCTCATAGTCCGTAGTGGATGCTGGGGACTCCGAAAGGACCATGGGGAATAGCGGCTCCGCAGGAGACTGGGCACAAAAGTAAAAAGCTTTAGGACTACCTGGTGTGCACTGGCTCCTCCCCCTATGACCCTCCTCCAAGCCTCAGTTAGGATACTGTGCCCGGACGAGCGTACACAATAAGGAAGGATTTTGAATCCCGGGTAAGACTCATACCAGCCACACCAATCACACCGTACAACTTGTGATCTGAACCCAGTTAACAGCATGATAACAGAAGGAGCCTCTGAAAAGATGGCTCACAACAACAATAACCCGATTTTTGTAACAATAACTATGTACAAGTAATGCAGACAATCCGCACTTGGGATGGGCGCCCAGCATCCACTACGGACTATGAGAAATAGAATTATCGGTAAGTAAATCCTTATTTTCTCTAACGTCCTAGTGGATGCTGGGGACTCCGAAAGGACCATGGGGATTATACCAAAGCTCCCAAACGGGCGGGAGAGTGCGGATGACTCTGCAGCACCGAATGAGAGAACTCCAGGTCCTCCTCAGCCAGGGTATCAAATTTGTAGAATTTAGCAAACGTGTTTGCCCCTGACCAAGTAGCTGCTCGGCAAAGTTGTAAAGCCGAGACCCCTCGGGCAGCCGCCCAAGATGAGCCCACTTTCCGTGTGGAATGGGCTTTTACAGATTTTGGCTGTGGCAGGCCCGCCACAGAATGTGCAAGCTGAATTGTACTACAAATCCAACGAGCAATCGTCTGCTTAGAAGCAGGAGCACCCAGCTTGTTGGGTGCATACAGGATAAACAGCGAATCAGATTTTCTGACTCCAGCCGTCCCGGAAACATATATTTTCAGGGCCCTGACTACGTCCAGCAACTTGGAATCCTCCAAGTCCCTAGTAGCCGCAGGCACCACAATAGGTTGGTTTAAGTGAAAAGCTGAAACCACCTTAGGGAGAAATTGAGGACGAGTCCTCAATTCTGCCCTGTCCGTATGAAAAATTAGGTAAGGGCTTTTATAGGATAAAGCCGCCAATTCTGAGAAACGCCTGGCTGAAGCCAGGGCTAACAGCATTACCACTTTCCATGTGAGATATTTTAAGTCCACAGTGGTGAGTGGTTCAAACCAATGTGATTTTAGGAATCCCAAAACTACATTGAGATCCCAAGGTGCCACTGGAGGCACAAAAGGAGGCTGTATATGCAGTACTCCCTTGACAAACGTCTGAACTTCAGGAACAGAAGCCAGTTCTTTTTGGAAGAATATTGACAGGGCCGAAATTTGAACCTTAATGGACCCTAATTTGAGGCCCATAGACAGTCCTGTTCGCAGGAAATGCAGGAAACGAACCAGTTGAAATTCCTCTGTAGGGGCCTTCCTGGCCTCGCACCACGCAACATATTTACGCCAAATACGGTGATAATGTTGTACGGTTACATCCTTCCTTACTTTGATCAGGGTAGGGATGACTTCATCCGGAATGCCTTTTTCCTTCAGGATCCGGCGTTCAACCGCCATGCCGTCAAACGCAGCCGCGGTAAGTCTTGGAACAGACATGGTCCCTGCTGGAGCAGGTCCTTTCTTAGAGGTAGAGGCCACGGGTCTTCCGTGAGCATCTCTTGAATTTCCGGGTACCAAGTCCTTCTTGGCCAATCCGGAGCCACGAGTATAGTCTTTACTCCTCTCCTTCTTATGATTCTCAGTACTTTTGGTATGAGAGGAAGAGGAGGGAACACATACACTGACTGGTACACCCACGGTGTTACCAGAGCGTCCACAGCTATTGCCTGAGGGTCCCTTGACCTGGCGCAATATCTGTCCAGTTTTTTGTTGAGGCGGGACGCCATCATGTCCACCTTTGGTTTTTCCCAACGGTTCACAATCATGTGGAAGACTTCTGGGTGAAGTCCCCACTCCCCCGGGTGAAGATCGTGTCTGCTGAGGAAGTCTGCTTCCCAGTTGTCCACTCCCGGAATGAACACTGCTGACAGTGCTATCACATGATTCTTCGCCCAGCGAAGAATCCTTGCCACTTCCATCATTGCCCTCCTGCTTCTTGTGCCGCCCTGTCTGTTTACGTGGGCGACTGCCGTGATGTTGTCCGACTGGATCAACACCGGCTGACCCTGAAGCAGAGGTCTTGCCTGACTTAGGGCATTGTAAATGTCCCTTAGTTCCAGGATATTTATGTGAAGTGACGTTTCCATGCTTGACCACAAGCCCTGGAAATTTTTTCCCTGTGTGACTGCTCCCCAGCCTCTCAGGCTGGCATCCGTGGTCACCATGACCCAATCCTGAATGCCGAATCTGCGGCCCTCTAGGAGATGAGCACTGTGTAACCACCACAGGAGACGCACCCTTGTCCTTGGAGACAGGGTTATCCGCTGATGCATTTGAAGATGCGATCCGGACCATTTGTCCAGCAGATCCCACTGAAAAGTTCTTGCGTGGAATCTGCCGAATGGAATCGCTTCGTAAGAAGCCACCATCTTTCCCAGGACCCTTGTGCATTGATGTACTGACACTTGGCCTGGTCTTAGGAGGTTCCTGACTAGGTCGGATAACTCCTTGGCTTTCTCCTCCGGAAGAAACACCTTTTTCTGTACTGTGTCCAGAATCATCCCTAGGAACAGCAGACGTGTCGTCGGAATCAGCTGCGATTTTGGAATATTTAGAATCCATCCGTGCTGTCGTAGTACTACTTGAGATAGTGCTACTCCGACCTCTAACTGTTCTCTGGACCTTGCCCTTATCAGGAGATCGTCCAAGTAAGGGATAATTAAGACGCCTTTTCTTCGAAGAAGAATCATCATTTCGGCCATTACCTTGGTAAAGACCCGGGGTGCCGTGGACAATCCAAACGGCAGCGTCTGAAACTGATAGTGACAGTTCTGTACCACAAACCTGAGGTACCCTTGGTGAGAAGGGCAAATTGGGACATGGAGGTAAGCATCCTTGATGTCCAGAGACAGCATATAGTCCCCTTCTTCCAGGTTCGCTATCACTGCTCTGAGTGACTCCATCTTGAACTTGAACCTTTTTATGTAAGTGTTCAAGGATTTCAGATTTAAAATGGGTCTCACCGAGCCGTCCGGCTTCGGTACCACAAACAGCGTGGAATAATACCCCTTTCCCTGTTGTAGGAGGGGTACCTTGATTATCACCTGCTGGGAATACAGCTTGTGAATGGCTTCCAATACCGCCTCCCTGTCGGGGGGAGACGTTGGTAAAGCAGACTTCAGGAACCGGCGAGGGGGAGACGTCTCGAATTTCAACAATTTGTACCCCTGAGATACTACCTGCAGGATCCAGGGGTCCACTTGCGAGTGAGCCCACTGCGCGCTGAAATTCTTGAGACGGGCCCCCACCGTGCCTGAGTCCGCTTGTAAGGCCCCAGCGTCATGCTGAGGACTTGGCAGAAGCGGGGGAGGGCTTCTGTTTGTGGGAAGAGGCTGTCTGCTGCAGTCTTTTTCCCCTTCCTCTGCCCCGGGGCAGATATGAGTGGCCTTTTGCCCGCTTGCCCTTATGGGGACGAAAGGACTGAGCCTGAAAAGACGGTATCTTTTTCTGCTGCGAGGTGACTTGGGGTAAAAAGGTGGATTTTCCAGCCGTTGCCGTGGCCACCAGGTCCGATAGACCGACCCCAAATAACTCCTCCCCTTTATACGGCAATACTTCCATATGCCGTTTGGAATCCGCATCCCCTGACCACTGTCGCGTCCATAATCCTCTTCTGGCAGAAATGGACATCGCACTTACTCTTGATGCCAGAGTGCAAATATCCCTCTGTGCATCTCGCATATATAGAAATGCATCCTTTAAATGCTCTATAGTCAATAATATATTGTCCCTGTCCAGGGTATCAATATTTTCAGTCAGGGAATCCGACCAAGCCACCCCAGCACTGCACATCCAGGCTGAGGTGATTGCTGGTCGCAGTATAATACCAGTATGTGTGTATATACTTTTAAGGATATTTTCCAGCTTCCTATCAGCTGGTTCCTTGAGGGCGGCCGTATCAGGGGACGGTAACGCCACTTGTTTTGATAAGCGTGTAAGCGCCTTATCTACGCTAGGGGGTGTTTCCCAACGCGCCCTAACCTCTGGCGGGAAAGGGTATAATGCCAATAACTTTTTAGAAATTAGCAGTTTTTATCGGGGGAAACCCACGCTTCATCACACACCTCATTTAATTCATCTGATTCGGGAAAAACTACGGGTAGTTTTTTCACACCCCACATAATACCCTTTTTTGTGGTACTTGTAGTATCAGAAATGTTCAAAACCTCCTTCATTGCCGTGATCATGTAACGTGTGGCCCTACTGGAAAATACGTTTGTTTCCTCACCGTCGACACTGGAGTCAGTGTCCGTGTCTGTGTCTGTATCGACCTGAGGTAACGGGCGCTTTAGAGCCCCTGACGGTGTTTGAGACGCCTGTACAGGTATTAACTGATTTGCCGGCTGTCTCATGTCGTCAACAGTCTTTTGTAAAGTGCTGACACTATCACGTAATTCTTTCCATAAGACCATCCAGTCAGGTGTCGACTCCCTAGGGGGTGACATCACTAACACAGGCAATTGCTCCGCCTCCACACCATTTTCCTCCTCATACATGTCGACACAACGTACCGACACACAGCACACACACAGGGAATGCTCTGATAGAGGACAGGACCCCACTAGCCCTTTGGGGAGACAGAGGGAGAGTTTGCCAGCACACACCAGAGCGCTATATATATACAGGGATAACCTTATATAAGTGTTTTTCCCTAATATAGCTGCTGTATATATTTATATGCCAATTTAGTGCCCCCCCCTCTCTAGTTTTACCCTGTTTCTGTAGTGCAGGACTGCAGGGGAGAGTCAGGGAGCCTTCCTCCAACGGAGCTGTGAGGTAAAAATGGCGCCAGTGTGCTGAGGAGATAGGCTCCGCCCCTTTTTCAGCGGCCTTTCTCACGCTTTTTTATGTAAAAATTGGCAGGGGTTAAATACATCCATATAGCCCAGGAGCTATATGTGATGTATTTTTTGCCATAAAAGGTGTTTTTATTGCGTCTCAGGGCGCCCCCCCCCCCCAGCGCCCTGCACCCTCAGTGACCGGAGTGTGAAGTGTGCTGAGAGCAATGGCGCACAGCTGCAGTGCTGTGCGCTACCTTATTGAAGACAGGACGTCTTCTGCCGCCGATTTTCCGGACCTCTTCCGTCTTCTGGCTCTGTAAGGGGGACGGCGGCGCGGCTCTGGGACCCATCCATGGCTGGGCCTGTGATCGTCCCTCTGGAGCTAATGTCCAGTAGCCTAAGAAGCCCAATCCACTCTGCACGCAGGTGAGTTCGCTTCTTCTCCCCTTAGTCCCTCGGTGCAGTGAGCCTGTTGCCAGCAGGTCTCACTGAAAATAAAAAACCTACTTTAAACTTTTACACTAAGCAGCTCAGGAGAGCCCCTTAGCCTGCACCCGTCTCGTTAGGGCACAAAAATCTAACTGAGGCTTGGAGGAGGGTCATAGGGGGAGGAGCCAGTGCACTCCAGGTAGTCCTAAAGCTTTTTACTTTTGTGCCCAGTCTCCTGCGGAGCCGCTATTCCCCATGGTCCTTTCGGAGTCCCCAGCATCCACTAGGACGTTAGAGAAATCTGTATTTTGACATTTTGGATATGGGAGAACCAACCTATATTTCTAACCAAGAAAATGCACATGTGGAAAATTGATATAGCTATAATCTTTGCCTTTCCAAAACAAAAAATAGACAACGTTATAGTCAAAGATTTTTTAGAGTGGGATATAAACAGATGATCCTGTTGTAGATAGATATAATCAGAATGGCAAAATAATTTATGAGAATGTGCACGGCTCAGAGAGGTTTTCACTGAATGTTTTCGTTCCACCATGTTGAGCCTACAGGGCAGTACACACTTGCAGAGATGTGTGATGAGCGAGGGGGGGGGGGGGAGAGAGGGGGGTTGGGGGGACGCGAAATGAGCAATGTGCTAGATTGTGCCTGCATGCAGGCCAATCTAGCACAGGCGATAGCGACGCGCGGGGCCAAGCATCACTATCACTGTGGGGCATACACATGAGAGATCCGTGCTTAAAATCTAAGCAATCTAGTCAGATTGCTTAGATTTTAAGACAGATCTCTCCGTGTGTACCCCCCTTACTTTGCCAGTTTTTGGGCTGGTCATATCTAAAAATCAATATGTATTGTCAAAAGCATATGGTTTTCTTTCTTGCAGCACACACAACTATACATTGCAGTTTCAGAAGGTTTTATATTTTTAGAAACTATTAGAATATTTGCTACTTCTAATAAATCAATCAATCAATCAATACCACTTTCACACAGAAAAAGCTGTAAATCCCAGCTTTTACCTGTGCTTTGTTGAATCCTGGGTCATTTTGGTAAAAACCAGGGTCGAATGGACTCTATGAGGCAATCCTATTCCCCACAAAGGGTAAGAGTTGCCGTTGCAGCGATGTGTAAACAATGGCAGGAGCACCCCCCATGGCCCCTTCTACTGCCGGGCTTAGACATCTCTGCTCATAGCCCTATGGGGTTGCATCTAAAAATACACCAGTTGTCCGTTCCGTAAGAGTGGCATCTAGCCGCATTTATTCGTATATGCAAATTCATGGCGGGGAATAGGTTTCTCCTTTATATGTATGCTTTTGTAATAAAATCTAAGCCTAAAAATGTAAATGCACTTGTAAAAGATAATTTTTTGGCTAGTTTTCAATATCTTTTATTAAACACATAAAATGTGTATGAATAATATGGTAGACCAACAAATAAGACAATTTTGAATGAGAAAACCTCTGTGTGGTTTTTTTTGTTTTGTTTTTTAACCAAGATGTGAAAGATCGGGGCATTTGATCTCCCCAATCACAAACTGGAAAACAGCATCTTCTGTGTAGTCTTAGGTGTAATTGTCTCTTGATCACATGGAATTGCCACACTTGCAGCTAAAGGGACTATATCCATTGACAGAAGGGACGTTCCTCTTTCTTACAAGTGTGGCCCCACTATGGGGGAAATAGGGCACATATATTGCCCTCTCCATCTATGGAAAATGTAAGATTTCTGTTTTGCACTGGAGGGTAATATTGTCTGGGATCACAAATGAGCACCAGACAATGACTACAAAGAGGCCACTTAAATTTAAAGAGGGGGGTCACCTCTTTCTATATGGGTGCCCATGAATGAATGGAACCTAAGAATGCTGAGACCCCCCGTGACTCCCGTCACAGAGGGTCCCTTCAGCCAATCAGGGAGTGCCACGTCGTGGCACTCTCCTGATTGGCTATGCGCGTCTGAGCTGTCAGACAGCGCATTGCACAGCCGCTCCATTATCTTCAATGGTGGGAACTTTGCGGTCAGCGGTGAGGTCACTCGCGGTCAGCTCAGACGCGCATAGCCAATCAGGAGCGTGCCACGACGTGGCGCTCCCAGATTGGCTGGACAGGAGTCATGGGGGGTCTCAGCATTCGGGGGAAAGGGGTCCCATATGTAAACATGGGTCCCCTTTCAGTCCATGGTCCGGGTATGCGGTTTTTTTTTTAGCCAAGAACGTGGATTACAAAAAAAGAACAGGACACAAGCTACACTGGATTTAGTTGAGTATAATTTTATTTTCAGGTACCCCATGGATTCATCTTGGAGACGTGGACAGAGTCGGCGTGTGAACATAGGTAAGTATGTGTGTGTCGGCATGTATGTAATAAAGTTTTACTTTCACGGTGTGTGTGTACTGTTTTTATTTGGGTATTTTTTGTGCAGTAGAACTACAGGTACCAGCGGGCCCGCTTCCCCCCCCCCCCGCATGCTGGTACTTGTGGTTCTCCAAGTACCAGCTTGCGGGGGAGGCTTGCTGGGACTTGTAGTTCTGCTGCAAAAAACAATATTCTTTTCTTTGACACAAGGCTATCAGCCCCCCATCCGCAGCCCATGGATGGGGGGGGGGACAGCCTCGGGCTTCACTCCTGGCCCTTGGGTGGCTGAAGGGGGGGACCCCTTGATTTAAGGGGTCCCTACTCCTCCAGGGTACCCCGGCCAGGGGTGACTAGTTGGGGATTTAATGCCACGGCCACAGGGACCGATATAAAAGTGTCCCCCGGCTGTGGCATTATCGCTCCAGCTAGTGGAGCCCGGTGCTGGTGTTAAAAATACGGGGGACCCCTACATCTTTTGTCCCCCGTATTTTTTGCACCAGGACCGGACGCAGGGCCTGGTTCTAAAAATACGGGGGATCCCCTGTCAATTTTTTCCCCGTATTTTTACAACCAGGACCGGGTCAAAGAGCCCGAGGCTGGTTATGCTTAGGAGGGGGGACCCCACGCATTTTTTTTTCTTGATTTTAACCCATTCCCCCCCTTTCCCACTGAAAACCATGCTCTCTCTATTTTAGTCAGTTAAAAAAAAATCTTTAAAAAAATATATAAATAATAATTGTGTCTCCTAATAGACAAACCAAGTACATAATACCTTCTAATATAAATAGATATGCTATTAGCAATAAAAAAAACACAAAAAAAAGCATGGTTTTAATTTTTTTAATAGATTCCGCCAGCAAAGTGAGGCGGAATGAAATTGACGAAATTACTGTCGAAAAGCACTGTTGTCGAATCGACATTCTTCAATTGAATATACTTTTGTCGAAAAGCCGCATTTTTACCACTGCAGACATGTCGAATTTAAAAAATGTCGAATTACAAAAAGTCGAATCTGAAAGTCCGTTTTTTTGTCGAAAAGTACTGTATTGCATTGTCGAATCCAATTCGACATTTTTTTTGTAAAAAATGCCCCGTTTTTCGACTTTTGCGGCAATTCGACCGCAATTGCATATACCCCTTAGTCTCTCATATCGCAACCTATGCATTCATTTTTTTTTCTTGTAGTGCAGGATAAGCCCAGATACGCCTGAGACGTCCCCCATGCCAAGCAAGTCAATGTGTCAGTGACCTGCAGCCTCCTCCTAGGCTTCCAACTGTTACTAGTCAGACAATGATACAGTCAGTTATCGAGCAATACATTATTTACTAATTAAATAATGTGTGGTTTTGCTGAGCCAACATTGAGCCTGCCAACATTTTCAGTGTACAAAATAAGAACAACTCCGACAACACCACAATCCACCTTGTTTAAAGTAACAACAGATCACGTACCCATTGACAAACGAAAATCTGACTTTTTGGTAAGCTTTTTCTACTATGACACATCACTGTGAGGTCACTTCTTAAGTTATCTTACATTTTTGTAGCTCTCTGCAGAATCCGGAAGCATTTTGAAATATTTTCCCATGTTCCATTACACCAATCTATGGCCCTCATTCCGAGTTGTTCGCTCGCAAGCTGCTTTTAGCAGCTTTGCACACGCTGAGCCGCCGCCTACTGGGAGTGAATCTTAGCTTATCAAAATAGCGAACGAAAGATTCGCAATATTGCGAAAAGACTTCTCTGTGCAGTTTCTGAGTAGCTCGAGACTTACTCTGCCAGTGCGATCAGTTCAGTGCTTGTCGTTCCTGGTTTGACGTCACAAACACACCCAGCGTTCGCCCAGACACTCCTCCGTTTCTCCAGCCACTCCTGCGTTTTTCACAGAAACGGCAGCATTTTTTCACACACTCCCATAAAACGGCCTGTTTCCGCCCAGAAACACCCACTTCCTGTCAATCACATTACGATCACCAGAACGAAGAAAAAACCTTGTAATGCCGTGAGTAAAATACCTAACTGCATAGCAAATTTACTTGGCGCAGTCGCACTGCGGACATTGCGCATGCGCATTAGCGACTAATCGCTCCGTTGCGAGAAAAAAATAACGAGCGAACTCCTCGGAATGCCCACCAATGTTCTTTTGTGGGTGACAATTACTCCTACACACAAAAACGTCACAGTCACAAACTCAAAAGAAAGCACACTTTACTCCAGTAAGCAGATTGCTAAGTGATTACTTGGCATTTTACTTCTTAAACATAACTTTATCTAAAGTATGTTACTATACAGTATCATTAAGCAGCACATTGTACTGGTACCATCCCAAGTCCCCAGGCACACTGTACCGAACGTCCATCACATAGCACAAAACCCCCCCTACATTAAACAGCTTTCTATGGAATGCATCTGCTGGAAAATGGCAGTACTTCCATGTGCAAGAACAAAATTAACATTGGCCAGAGCCATTTTCTCTTCAATAGTGAGGATTTCACGGTCATATTGGTGAGAAGAGTGGTTCTTACCACTAGAATAGTGTTTTAGACCAATGTGCTAGGGATGTTGCATCAATGGGAACCAGTTCTACAGATTCAGAGTTGATGTACTGTGAAAGGGCCATCTTTCACAGCACCATCTTCATAGGGGAAACAAGGGAAATCAATGTTGTAGTGCTTTAGCTGCCATATAGACAAAGATTAGTATACCCCTGAGTTAAACATCTACTAACGGAATCAACATTTTTGACTTTGGCAGTGGATAACACTATCATTCTCCTCTATATGACCCAAGAGAACTTAGAATTTGCTTGGTCAACCAATCTGCATACATTGGAAAATTCTCTTAGAAATTAGAAAGTGTTCCCTTGCATTCCAGGTATCAATTTTAAAAGAAATTAAATTAGAAAGTACATTCTGCAAGTGTAGTAGTATTATTATCATCATCATCCATATACATCAACACAAAGCATGGTCTGAAAATTCTAAAAATATTTGAATGTTTACCTTGCGCTAGTCTCTCTAGTCTCTTTCCATGCTCTGGTGGTATAGAATACCTTTGGAGAAAAAATAAAAAAAGATGAAGTTTACCGCACTGCTTTTACAATGTGTATCTAGTTTTATAACAGATTCGCTAAACATTTAAGCCTAGGAATCTTCATGCTTTGTTTTGCATGAAAACACACTGATTAATAAGAGCTCTACTAAAAAAAGACTGATGCTAGTTATGTACACAGTTTGAAATGTCCACCTCACTCCATATACCTGCATTCAGTGCCAGATTAAGGTCCTCATGGGCCTGAAGCTGAAACTTATGCAGGACCTATTACATACCTCCCGACTGTCCCGGCAGGGAGGGCATAGAGAGATGCGGAGCGGCATGGACAGCATAGAGAGACAGGGTATAGAGGAAGGGTATAGAGACGCAGGGCGGTAGGGAAGGCATAGAGACGCAGTACAGTAGGGAGGGCCTAGACGCAGTGACGTGCGGTGGGGTGAGGCAGAGCCTTTCCTGTCATACTTACGTTTGTACAAGAGTTTTGATTGTATAAAGTATATGAAAAAATAAGAATTTACTTACCGATAATTCTATTTCTCGTAGTCCGTAGTGGATGCTGGGAACTCCGTAAGGACCATGGGGAATAGCGGCTCCGCAGGAGACTGGGCACAAAAGTAAAGCTTTAGGACTACCTGGTGTGCACTGGCTCCTCCCCCTATGACCCTCCTCCAAGCCTCAGTTAGGATACTGTGCCCGGACGAGCGTACACAATAAGGAAGGATTTATGAATCCCGGGTAAGACTCATACCAGCCACACCAATCACACCGTACAACCTGTGATCTGAACCCAGTTAACAGCATGATAACAGAGGAGCCTCTGGATAGATGGCTCACAACAACAATAACCCGATTTAGTTAACAATAACTATGTACAAGTATTGCAGACAATCCGCACTTGGGATGGGCGCCCAGCATCCACTACGGACTACGAGAAATAGAATTATCGGTAAGTAAATTCTTATTTTCTCTGACGTCCTAGTGGATGCTGGGAACTCCGTAAGGACCATGGGGATTATACCAAAGCTCCCAAACGGGCGGGAGAGTGCGGATGACTCTGCAGCACCGAATGAGAGAACTCCAGGTCCTCCTCAGCCAGGGTATCAAATTTGTAGAATTTAGCAAACGTGTTTGCCCCTGACCAAATAGCTGCTCGGCAAAGTTGTAAAGCCGAGACCCCTCGGGCAGCCGCCCAAGATGAGCCCACCTTCCTTGTGGAATGGGCTTTTACAGATTTTGGCTGTGGCAGGCCTGCCACAGAATGTGCAAGCTGAATTGTATTACAAATCCAACGAGCAATAGTCTGCTTAGAAGCAGGAGCACCCAGCTTGTTGGGTGCATACAGGATAAACAGCGAGTCAGATTTTCTGACTCCAGCCGTCCTGGAAACATATATTTTCAGGGCCCTGACTATGTCCAACAACTTGGAGTCCTCCAAGTCACTAGTAGCCGCAAGTACCACAATAGGTTGGTTCAGATGAAACGCTGAAACCACCTTAGGGAGAAAATGAGGACGAGTCCTCAATTCCGCCCTGTCTGAATGGAAGATCAGATAAGGGCTTTTACAGGATAAAGCCGCCAAATCTGACACGCGCCTGGCCGAGGCCAGGGCCAACAGCATGACCACTTTCCATGTGAGATATTTTAACTCCACAGATTCAAGTGGTTCCAACCATTGTGACTTTAGGAACCCCAAAACTACATTGAGATCCCAAGGTGCCACTGGAGGCACAAAAGGAGGCTGTATATGCAGTACCCCTTTTACAAACGTCTGAACTTCAGGAACTGAAGCTAGTTCTTTCTGGAAGAAAATTGACAGGGCCGATATTTGAACCTTAATGGACCCCAATTTTAGGCCCATAGAAACTCCTGTTTGCAGGAAATGCAGGAATCGACCTAGTTGAAATTCCTCCATCGGGGCCTTACTGGCCTCGCACCACGCAACATATTTTCGCCTAATGCGGTGATAATGCTTTGCGGTTACATCCTTCCTGGCTTTGATCAGGGTAGGGATGACTTCATCCGGAATGCCTTTTTCCTTCAGGATCCGGCGTTCAACCGCCCTGCCGTCAAACGCAGCCGCGGTAAGTCTTGTAATAGATAGGGTACTTGATGGAGCAGGTCCCTTTTTAGAGGTAGAGGCCACGGGTCCTCCGTGAGCATCTCTTGAAGTTCCGGGTACCAAGTCCTTCTTGGCCAATCCGGAACCACGAGTATAGTTCTTACTCCCCTCCGTCTTATAATTCTCAGTACTTTTGGTAAGAGAGGAAGAGGAGGGAACACATACACTGACTGGTACACCCACGGTGTTACCAGAGCGTCCACAGCTATTGCCTGAGGGTCCCTTGACCTGGCGCAATACCTGTCCAATTTTTTGTTTAGGCGGGACGCCATCATGTCCACCTTTTGTTTTTCCCAACGGTTTACAATCATGTGGAAGACTTCTGCTGAGGAAGTCTGTTTCCCAGTTGTCCACTCCCGGAATGAACACTGCTGACAATGCTATCACATGATTTTCCGCCCAGCGAAAAATCCTTGCAGCTTCTGCCATTGCCCTCCTGCTTCTTGTGCCGCCCTGTCTGTCTACGTGGGCGACTGCCGTGATGTTGTCCGACTGGATCAGCACCGGCTGACCTTGAAGCAGAGGTCTTGCTTGGCTTAGGGCATTGTAAATGGCCCTTAGCTCCAAGATATTTATGTGAAGTGATGTCTCCAGGCTCGACCACAAGCCCTGGAAATTTCTTCCCTGTGTGACTGCTCCCCAGCCTCGCAGGCTGGCATCCGTGGTCACCAGGACCCAGTCCTGAATGCCGAATCTGCGCCCTCTAGAAGATGAGCACTCTGCAACCACCACAGGAGAGACACCCTTGTCTTTGGTGACAGGGTTATCCGCTGATGCATCTGAAGATGCGATCCGGACCATTTTTCCAGCAGGTCCCACTGGAAAGTTCTTGCGTGGAATCTGCCGAATGGAATTGCTTCGTAGGAAGCCACCATTTTTCCCAGGACCCTTGTGCACTGATACTTGGCCTGGTTTTACTAGGTTTCTGACTAGTTCGGATAACTCCCTGGCTTTCTCATCCTGGAGAAACACCTTTTTCTGGACTGTGTCCAGGATCATCCTTAGGAATAGAAGACGTGTCGTCGGGATCAGCTGTGATTTTGGAATATTAAGAATCCAAGCGTGCTGCCGCAACACTACTTGAGATAGTGCTACCCCGACTACCAACTGTTCCCTGGATCTTGCCCTTATCCGGAGATCGTCCAAGTAAGGGATAATTAAAACTCCCTTCCTTTGTAGGAGTATCATCATTTCGGCCATTACTTTGGTAAAGACACGGGGTGCCGTGGACAAACCAAACGGCAGCGTCTGAAACTGATAGTGACAGTTCTGTACCACAAACCTGAGGTACCCTTGGTGAGAAGGGTACATTGGGACATGGAGATAAGCATCCTTGATGTCCAGAGACACCATATAATCCCCTTCTTCCAGGTTTGCCATCACCGCTCTGAGTGACTCCATCTTGAATTTGAACCTTTGTATGTAAGTGTTCAAGGATTTCAGATTTAAATTAGGTCTCACCGAGCCGTCCGGCTTCGGTACCACAAATAGCGTGGAATAATACCCCTTTCCCTGTTGTAGGAGGGGTACCTTGATTATCACCTGCTGGGAATACAGCTTGTGAATGGCTTCCCATACCGCCTCCCTGTCGGAGGGAGACGTCGGTAAAGCAGACTTTAGGAAACGGCGAAGGGGAGACGTCTCGAATTCCAATTTGTACCCCTGAGATACCACCTGAAGGATCCAGGGGTCCACCTGTGAGTGAGCCCACTGCACGCTGACATTTTTGAGACGGGCCCCCACCGTGCCTGAGTCCGCTTGTAAAGCCCCAGCGTCATGCTGAGGACTTGGCAGAAAACGGGAGAGGGCTTCTGTTCCTGGGAACTGGCTGTTTGCTGCAGCCTTTTTCCTCTCCCTCTGCCACGGGGCAGAAATGAGGAGCCTTTTGCCCGCTTGCCTTATGGGGCCCAAAGGACTGCGCCTGATAATACGGCGTCTTCTTATGTTGAGAGGCTACCTGGGGTAAAAATGTGGATTTCCCAGCCGTTGCCGTGGCCACCAGGTCTGTTAGACCTACCCCAAATAACTCCTCCCTTTTATAAGGCGATACTTCCATATGCCTTTTGGAATCAGCATCACCTGACCACTGTCTTGTCCATAACCCTCTTCTGGCAGAAATGGACAGCGCACTTACTCTTGATGCCAGTCGGCAAATATCCCTCTGTGCATCACGCCTATATAGAAATGCATCTTTTAAATGCTCTATAGTCAGTAATATACTGTCCCTATCTAGGGTATCAATATTGTCAGTCAGGGAATCCGACCAAGCCACCCCAGCACTGCACATCCAGGCTGAGGCGATTGCTGGTCGCAGTATCACACCCGTGTGAGTGTATATACATTTTAGGATATTTTACTGCTTTCTGTCAGCAGGTTCCTTAAGGGCGGCCGTATCCGGGGACGGTAGTGCCACCTGTTTAGACAAGCGTGTGAGCGCTTTATGCACCCTAGGGGGTGTTTCCCAACGTGCCCTATCCTCTGGCGGGAAGGGGTATGATGCTAATAACTTTTTAGGAATTAACAGTTTTTATCGGGGGAAACCCACGCATCATCACACACTTCATTTAATTCCTCAGATGCAGGAAAAACTACAGGCAGTTTTTTCTCACCCAACATAATACCCTTTTTAGTGGTACTGGTATTATCAGAAATGTGTAAAAACATTTTCCATAGCCTCAATCATGTAACGTGTGGCCCTACTGGAAGTCACATTCGTCTCTTAATCGTCGACACTGGAGTCAGTATCCGTGTCGGCGTCTGTATCTGCCATCTGCGGTAACGGGCGTTTTAGAGCCCCTGATGGCTTTTGAGACACCTGGACAGGCACAGGCTGAGTCGCCGGCTGTCTCATGTCATCCATCTTTTGTAAAGAGCTGACACTGTCACATAATTCCTTCCATAAGCTCATCCACTCAGGTGTCGACTCCCTAGGGGGCAGGGCCGGATTAACAATGGGGCGGGTGGAGCTGCAGCTCCAGGCCCCCCATGAAAATAGGCCCAGACGATGCTATTAAACATTGCTGACAAGAAAAAAATATATTTTTCTGTCATCAGTGGCCGTCTAAAGCCCTGGCCACCCCTCTCCTAGCAGCCTTCACCCCACTCCGTGCCCACATACACTATAGCGGCACCGGCATATATGTTTTACATGCACTGCAGCCAGCATAGTAGTGCACTCCCTGTGCCTTTTTGCCGGAACCAGTGCTAAGAGCAGAGGCTGGCTGTGGGCGGATCAAAACAGGAGGAGGCAGTCTAGCCCCTCCCTGCCACTTACGTTTCCTCAGTGTCCTTTTACCGCCTCCTCACTGAAGCTGCTGTTGCCGGGGCTCACCGTCACGATCTAGGGACCGGCCCCGGCGTGAAAACTGCAGGGATATCCGCTGTTGCCGCCACCGCCGCCGCCAATGACAGCAGGTACCTGCTACCGCAGAAGGTCACCTGTACGGGGTGAGGTAGGAAGGAGACACTGCTAGCTGTACGGGGTGAGGGAGGAAGGAGGCATTGATGGCTGTACGGGGTGAGATAGGAAGGAGGCACTGATGGCTGTACGGCGTGAGGGAGGAAGGAGGCACTGCTGCCTGTATGGGGGATGGAGAACAGAGGTACACAGTGCCACCTGTACGTGGGGTGGGGTTGGGGACAGGAGGTACACCTGATGCCTGTACTGAAGGGATGGGGGGGGGGGTAAGGCATTCCTTTCTCAGACCTCTCTCACACACTTCTCGTGTCTCTCATCTCCCCCTTTTCTCTAACGTCCTAAGTGGATGCTGGGGACTCCGTCAGGACCATGGGGAATAGCGGCTCCGCAGGAGACAGGGCACAAAAAGTAAGCTTTTAGGATCACATGGTGTGTACTGGCTCCTCCCCCTATGACCCTCCTCCAAGCCTCAGTTAGGTTTTTGTGCAATCTAGGTGGCTCTCCTAAAGAGCTGCTTAGAAAAAGTTTTTTAGGTTTTTTTATTTTCAGTGAGTCCTGCTGGCAACAGGCTCACTGCATCGAGGGACTTAGGGGAGAGAATTTCAACTCACCTGCGTGCAGGATGGATTGGATTCTTAGGCTACTGGACACCATTAGCTCCAGAGGGAGTCGGAACACAGGTCTCACCCTGGGGTTCGTCCCGGAGCCGCGCCGCCGACCCCCCTTACAGATGCTGAAGATTGAAGGTCCGGAAACAGGCGGCAGAAGGCTCTTCAGTCTTCATGAAGGTAGCGCACAGCACTGCAGCTGTGCGCCATTGTTGTCACACACTTCACACCAGACGGTCACGGAGGGTGCAGGGCGCTGCTGGGGGCGCCCTGGGCAGCAATATATAATACCTTTTATGGCAAAAGAATACATCACATATAGCCATTAAGGCTATATGTATGTATTTAACCCATGCCAAATGTCTAAAACTCCGGGAGAAAAGCCCGCCGGAATAGGGGGCGGGGCTTATTCTCCTCAGCACACAGCGCCATTTTCCTGCTCAGCTCCGCTGTGAGGAAGGCTCCCAGGACTCTCCCCTGCACTGCACTACAGAAACAGGGTAAAACAGAGAGGGGGGGCATATTTTGGCGATATTTTTATATATTTAAGCGGCTATAAGGAACAACACTTATATAGGGTTGTTCCCATATATATTATAGCGCTTGGGTGTGTGCTGGCAAACTCTCCCTCTGTCTCCCCAAAGGGCTAGTGGGGTCCTGTCTTCGATAAGAGCATTCCCTGTGTGTCTGCTGTGTGTCGGTACGTGTGTGTCGACATGTATGAGGACGATGTTGGCGTGGAGGCAGAGCAATTGCCGATAATGGTGATGTCACCCCCCAGGGAGTCGACACCGGAATGGATGGCTTTGTTTATGGAATTACGTGATAATGTCAGCACATTACAAAAATCAGTTGACGACATGAGACGGCCGGCAAACCAGTTAGTACCTGCCCAGGCGTCTCAGACACCGTCAGGGGCTGTAAAGCGCCCTTTACCTCAGTCGGTCGACACAGACCCAGACACAGACACTGAATCTAGTGTCGACGGTGATGAAACAAACGTATTTTCAAGTAGGGCCACACGTTATATGATCACGGCAATGAAGGAGGCTTTGCATATCTCTGATACTACAAGTACCACAAAAAGGGGTATTATGTGGGGGGTGAAAAAACTACCTGTAGTTTTTCCTGAATCAGAGGAATTAAATGATGTATGTGATGAAGCGTGGGTTAACCCAGATAGAAAAATGCTAATTTCAAAAAAGTTATTAGCATTATACCCTTTCCCGCCAGAGGTTAGGGCGCGCTGGGAAACACCCCCTAGGGTGGATAAGGCGCTCACACGCTTATCGAAACAAGTGGCGTTACCGTCTCCTGATACGGCCGCCCTCAAGGATCCAGCTGATAGGAGGCTGGAAACTACCCTGAAAAGTATATACACTCATACTGGTGTTATACTGCGACCAGCCATCGCCTCAGCCTGGATGTGCAGTGCTGGGGTCGTCTGGTTGGATTCCCTGACTGAAAATATTGATACCCTGGATAGGGACAGTATTTTATTGACTATAGAGCAATTAAAGGATGCTTTCCTTTATATGCGAGATGCGCAGAGAGATATTTGCACTCTGGCATCGAGAGTAAATGCGATGTCCATATCTGCCAGAAGGAGTTTATGGACGCGACAGTGGTCAGGTGATGCGGATTCCAAACGACATATGGAAGTATTGCCGTATAAAGGGGAGGAATTATTTGGCGTCGGTCTATCGGATCTGGTGGCTACGGCAACTGCCGGAAAATCCACTTTTTTACCTCAGACCCCCTCCCAACAGAAAAAGACACAGTCTTTTCAGCCGCAGTCCTTTCGTTCCTATAAGAACAAGCGGACAAAAGGACAGTCATATCTGCCTCGGGGCAGAGGAAGGGGTAAGAGAGGGCAGCAAGCAGCCCCTGCCCAGGAACAGAAGCCCTCCCAGGGTTCTGCAAAGCCCTCAGCATGATGCTGGGGCCTTACAAGCGGACTCTGTACATACAAAAATTCAAGTTCAAGATGGAGTCACTCAGAGCAGTGATAGCGAATCTGGAAGAAGGGGACTTTATGGTGTCCCTGGACATAAAGGACGCTTACCTGCATGTCCCAATTTGCCCTTCACATCAAGGGTACCTCAGGTTCGTGGTGCAAAACTGTCATTATCAGTTTCAGACGCTGCCGTTTGGATTGTCCACGGCACCTCGGGTCTTTACCAAGGTAATGGCCGAAATGATGATCCTTCTACGAAGAAGAGGCGTATTAATTATCCCTTACTTGGACGATCTCCTGATAAGGGCAAGATCCAGAGAACAGCTGGAAGACGGAGTAGCACTAACCCAACTAGTGCTGCAACAACACGGGTGGATTCTGAATTTTCCAAAATCTCAGTTGACCCCGACGACACGTCTGCTGTTCCTGGGAATGATTCTGGACACGGTTCAGAAAAAGGTGTTTCTTCCGGAGGAGAAAGCCAGGGAGTTATCCGAACTTGTCAGGAACCTCCTAAAACCAGGGACAGTGTCTGTGCATCAATGCACAAGAGTCCTGGGAAAGATGGTGGCTTCTTACGAAGCGATTCCATTCGGCAGATTCCACGCACGAACTTTTCAGTGGGATCTGCTGGACAAATGGTCCGGATCGCATCTGCAGATGCATCAGCAGATAACCTTATCGCCACGGACAAGGGTGTCTCTTCTGTGGTGGTTGCAGAGTGCTCATCTGTTAGAGGGCCGCAGATTCGGCATACAGGACTGGGTCCTGGTGACCACGGATGCCAGTCTGAGAGGCTTGGGAGCGGTCACACAAGGAAGAAACTTCCAGGGAGTATGGTCAAGCCTGGAGATGTCTCTTCACATAAATATACTGGAGCTAAGAGCGATTTACAATGCTCTAAGTCTGGCAAAACCCCTGCTTCAGGGTCAGCCGGTGTTGATCCAGTCGGACAACATCACGGCAGTCGCCCACGTAAACAGACAGGGCGGCACAAGAAGCAGGACAGCAATGGCAGAAGCTGCAAGGATTCTTCGCTGGGCGGAAGATCATGTGATAGCACTGTCAGCAGTATTCATTCCGGGAGTGGACAACTGGGAAGCAGACTTCCTCAGCAGACACGATCTACACCCGGGAGAGTGGGGACTTCATCCAGAAGTCTTCCACATGATTGTGAACCGTTGGGAAAAACCAATGGTGGATATGATGGCGTCCCGCCTCAACAAAAAACTGGACAGGTATTGCGCCAGGTCAAGAGATCCTCAGGCAATAGCTGTGGACGCTCTGGTAACACCGTGGGTGTTCCAGTCAGTGTATGTGTTCCCTCCTCTGCCTCTCATACCAAAAGTACTGAGAATTATACGGCAAAAGGGAGTAAGAACTATACTAGTGGCTCCGGATTGGCCAAGAAGAACTTGGTACCCGGAACTTCAAGAGATGCTCACGGAGGATCCGTGGCCTCTACGTCTAAGACGGGACCTGCTTCAGCAGGGACCGTGTCTATTCCAAGACTTACCGCGGCTGCGTTTGACGGCATGGCGGTTGAACGCCGAATTCTAAAGGAAAAAGGCATTCCAGAAGAGGTCATTCCTACACTGGTAAAGGCCAGGAAGGAGGTGACTGCACAACATTATCACCGCATTTGGAGGAAATATGTTGCGTGGTGTGAGGCCAGGAAGGCCCCCACGGAGGAATTTCAACTGGGTCGATTCCTACATTTCCTGCAAACAGGATTGTCTATGGGCCTCAAATTGGGGTCCATTAAGGTTCAAATTTCGGCCCTGTCGATTTTCTTCCAGAAAGAATTGGCTTCAGTTCCTGAAGTCCAGACTTTTGTAAAAGGAGTACTACATATACAGCCCCCGGTTGTGCCCCCAGTGGCACCGTGGGATCTTAATGTAGTCTTGGATTTTCTAAAATCCCATTGGTTTGAGCCGCTCAAATCGGTGGAGATGAAGTATCTTACATGGAAAGTAACCATGCTACTGGCCCTGGCTTCAGCCAGGAGAGTATCAGAATTGGCGGCTTTATCATATAAGAGCCCATATCTGATTTTCCATACGGACAGGGCAGAACTGCGGACGCGTCCTCATTTTCTGCCTAAGGTGGTGTCAGCGTTTCACCTGAACCAGCCTATTGTGGTGCCTGCGGCTACTAACGAGTTGGAGGATTCCAAGTTGTTGGACGTGGTCCGGGCATTGAAAATATATATTTCAAGAACGGCTGGAGTCAGAAAGTCTGACTCACTGCTTATATTGTATGCACCCAACAAGATGGGTGCTCCTGCTTCTAAGCAGATGATTGCTCGTTGGATTTGTAGCACAATTCAACTTGCACATTCTGTGGCAGGCTTGCCACAACCTAAATCTGTCAAGGCCCATTCCACAAGGAAAGTGGGCTCATCCTGGGCGGCTGCCCGGGGAGTCTCGGCATTACAACTCTGCCGAGCTGCTACTTGGTCAGGGGCAAACACGTTTGCAAAATTCTACAAATTTGATACCCTGGCTGAGGAGGACCTTGAGTTCTCTCATTCGGTGCTGCAGAGTCATCCGCACTCTCCCGCCCGTTTGGGAGCTTTGGTATAATCCCCATGGTCCTGACGGAGTCCCCAGCATCCACTTAGGACGTTAGAGAAAATAAGAATTTACTTACCGATAATTCTATTTCTCGTAGTCCGTAGTGGATGCTGGGCGCCCATCCCAAGTGCGGATTGTCTGCAATACTTGTACATAGTTATTGTTACAAAAAAATCGGGTTGTTATTTGTTGTGAGCCGTCTGTTCAGAGGCTCCTACGTTTGTCATACTGTTAACTGGGTTCAGATCACAAGTTATACGGTGTGATTGGTGTGGCTGGTATGAGTCTTACCCGGGGTTCAATATCCTTCCTTATTGTGTGCGCTCGTCCGGGCACAGTACCTAACTGAGGCTTGGAGGAGGGTCATAGGGGGAGGAGCCAGTACACACCATGTGATCCTAAAAGCTTACTTTTTGTGCCCTGTCTCCTGCGGAGCCGCTATTCCCCATGGTCCTGACGGAGTCCCCAGCATCCACTACGGACTACGAGAAATAGAATTATCGGTAAGTAAATTCTTATTTTCTGTGTGTGCCTCTCTCTGCCCCCCTCTCCCTGTCTGTCTCCCTCCTTCTCTTTGTCACCCCTTCTCTCTCTCTCTGTCTCCCCCTTTTTCCTCTCTCTCTCTCTCTCTGTGTCTCCCCCCTTCTCTCTCTGTATCCCTCCTCTCGCTCTGTCTCCCCCTTCACTCACTCTCTCTCTATGCCTCACCCCTTCTGCCCCTCCCTCTCTCTCCCTCCCTCTCTATGCCTCTCCCCTTCTGCCCCTCCCTCTCTCTCCCACCCACCCTTCTCTCTCTCCCTCTCTCTCCCCTCTTTCTCTCTCTCTCTCTCTCTCCCTTCTATCTTACTGTGTCCCCCTTCTCACTTTCTGTTTCCAATCTTCTCTCTCTCTCTCTCCCTCTCTCTCTCTCTCTCTCTCTCTCTCCCCATTTCCCCCCTTTCCATCATCTCTCTCTATCTCCCCCCATCTTTCTCTCTCTGTCTCCTTCCTTATCTCTCTTTCTCCCCCTTCCCTCCTTCTCTCTGTCTCCCCCTTGTCCTTCTCTTTCTCTCCTCATTCTCTCTCTCTCTCTCTCTCCCTTCTCTCTCCCCTTCTCTCTCCCCTTCTCTCTCTCTCTCTCTCCTCTTCTCTCTCTTCCTCCTCTCACTCTCTCTTCCTCCTCTCACTCTCTCTTCCTCCTCTCACTCTCTCTTCCTCCTCTCACTCTCTCCGCTTTCTCTCTCACCTTTCGATCTTTCTTTCTCTCTCTCTCCCCCCCTCTCCCTTCTCGCTTGCTCTCGCTCTCTGTCTCCCACTCCTCTCTTTCACTCCATCTCCCCTTCTCTCTCTCTCTCCATTTCCCCCTTTCTCTCATCTCTCTCTGTCTCCCCCCTTCTTTCTCTCTCTGTCTCCTTCCTTATCTCTCTGTTTCCCCCTTGTCCTTCTCTCTGTCTCCTCATACGCTCTCCCTGTCTCCCCCCTTCTCTCTCTCTCTCTTCTCTCCCTCCCCTTCTCTCTCTCTCCCCCCTTTTCTGTCTCTCTCTCTCCCCCTTCTCTCTCTCTCTCTCTCTCCCCCTTCTCTCTCTCTATCCCTCTCTCTCTCCCCCCTTCTCTCCCCCCCTTTTCTCTATCTCTCCCCCCTTCTCTCTCTCTCTTCCTCCTCTCACTCTCTGTCTCCCCCCTTCTTGCTCTCACTCACCTTTCGATCTTTCTCTCTCATCCCCCTCTCCCTTCTCGCTTGCTCTCGCTCTCTGTCTCCCACTCTTCTCTCTCTCACTCTGTCTCCCCTTCTCTCTCTCTCCCCTTCTATTATATTTCTTCTATTTCTTTGTCTCCCACCCTCTCTCTCTCTTTTGTCTCCCCCTTTCTCTGTGTGTGGGTGTGTCACCCACCCTTCTTTCTCTCTGTCTACCCCTTTCTCTCTCTCACTCTTACACTTCTCGTGCTCTCTGTGCCCCTTCCCCCCTTCTCTCTCTCCCCTTTCCCTAATGTAAGTATGCCAGATAGGGTTAGGGTTAGGCTGCATGTGGGGAGAGTTAGGGTTAGGCTGAGGGAGGGTTAGGGAGAAAGTAAGGGGTTGAATTAGTTTACATACCAAGAAGTGTTGGGATTCTGACTGTTGGGATGCCACTGTTGGTATTCTGACCACCGGCATCCTCACGGTTGAATCCCGTACCCAACCCATAAAGGGGCACATATATGCATATGCACATACAGACATACAGAAGCACATACAGTCAGGGGCACATACGGACATGTTGCTCGGGGGTAGGTGCGACGAGGGGGTGGATCCCAGTGGCGGTAGTGATGGGCGGAGGTGCATGTGCATGCGATGTACTCAATTATTGAATTGCGAATTTGGCCGACATTATCACACTACATACGCGTCGTCAGATGTGGATGGTGATAAATCGGCCCCATAGCCAAATACACAGGCATAGGAACATATGGACATAGGGGAGCACATATGACATAATGACACTGCCGCAAAACTGGTAACACCCTCTGGTGGCACACAATAGGCCCTTCAGCAATTTCAGCTCCAGGCCTATGTGGACCTTAATCTGGCACTGCTAGGGGGTGACATCTCTGTTACAGGCAATTGCTCCGCCTCCACATCATTTTCCTCCTCATACATGTCGACACAATGTACCGACACACAGCACACACACAGGGAATGCTCTGATAGAGGACAGGACCCCACTAGCCCTTTGGGGAGACAGAGGGAGAGTATGCCAGCACACACCAGAGCGCTATATATATATATATATACAGGGATAACCTTATATAAGTGTTTTTTCCCCTTATAGCTGCTGTATTGTTATACTGCGCCTAATTAGTGCCCCCCTCTCTTTTTTAACCCCTTTCTGTAGTGTAGTAACTGCAGGGGAGAGCCAGGGAGCTTCCCTCCAACGGAGCTGTGAGAGAAAATGGCGCCAGTGTGCTGAGGAGATAGGCTCCGCCCCCTTCTCGGCGGCCTTTTCTCCCGTTTTTCTGTGGAATCTGGCAGGGGTTAAAATTCATCCATATAGCCCTGGGGGCTATATGTGATGTATTTTCGCCAGCCAAGGTGTTTTTATTGCTGCTCAGGGCGCCCCCCCCTAGCGCCCTGCACCCTCAGTGACCGGAGTGTGAAGTGTGCTGAGGAGCAATGGCGCACAGCTGCAGTGCTGTGCGCTACCTTGGTGAAGACAGGATGTCTTCTGCCGCCGATTTTCCGGACCTCTTCTTGCTTCTGGCTCTGTAAGGGGGCCGGCGGCGCGGCTCTGGGACCGGACTCCGAGGCTAGGCCTGTGTTCGGTCCCTCTGGAGCTAATGGTGTCCAGTAGCCTAAGAAGCCCAATCCACTCTGCAAGCAGGTGAGTTCACTTCTTCTCCCCTTAGTCCCTCGATGCAGTGAGCCTGTTGCCAGCAGGTCTCACTGAAAATAAAAAACCTAAAACTAAACTTTCACTAAGAAGCTCAGGAGAGCCCCTAGTGTGCACCCTTCTCGGCCGGGCACAAAAATCTAACTGAGGCTTGGAGGAGGGTCATAGGGGGAGGAGCCAGTGCACACCAGGTAGTCCTAAAGCTTTACTTTTGTGCCCAGTCTCCTGCGGAGCCGCTATTCCCCATGGTCCTTACGGAGTTCCCAGCATCCACTAGGACGTCAGAGAAATATAATGAATATGTTTGAAATATCTTCTTTGCATTATTCTAATCATTTTTATAGCCAAAACTCTGGAGTAAAAAGTCTATGGCAGGTGAGGCAGTGCCTCACCTGTCTATCTTTTCTGCGCATCTGAGATCAAAACTCACCAAATTTCCAGGAGTTTATACTGCTGCACCTGTGTATAATGCCCAGATGTACTCTTTGGTTCATATTTTGTGAGTAAATCTGGCTCTGGTGCTAGCTAGTGCCTCCTTAGCCTTTTAGCTCACCGCACGTCCCTGCACGCGGGGCGGTAGGGAGGGCATAGAGATGTGGGGCAGTAGGGGGGCATAGAGAGATGCGGGGTGGTAGGGAGGGTATAGAAACATGCGGCGGTAGGGAGGGCATAGAGAGATGTGGGGTGGTAGTGATGGCATAGAGATGCGGGGCGGTACAGAGGGCATAGAGAGATGCGAGGTGGTAGGGATGGCATAGAGACGCGGGGCGGTAGGGAGGGCATAGAGACGCGGGGCAGTAGGGAGGGCATAGACACGGGGGCGGTAGGGAGGGCATAGAGACGCGGGGGCGGTAGGGAGGGCATAGAGACGCGGGGCGGTAGGGAGGGCATAGAGACGTGGGGCGGTAGGGAGGGCATAGAGACGTGGGGCGGTAGGGAGGGCATAGAGACGCGAGGCGGTAGGGAGGACTTAAAGACGTGGGGAGGTAGAGGGCATAGAGAGATGTGGGGCGGTAGGGAGGGCATAGAAATGAGGGGCGGTAGGGAGGGCATAGAAATGAGGGGCGGTAGAGAGGGCATAGAGAGACGCGGGGTGGTAGGGAGGGCATAGAGACGCGGGGCGGCATGGACAGCATAGAGAGTGGGGCAGCAGGAAGGGTATAGAGATGCGGAGCGTTAGGGAAGGCATAGAGACGCAGGGTGGTAGTGAGGGCATAGAGACACGGGCTGTAGGGAGGGCATAGAGACGAGGCAATAGGGAGGGCATAGAGAAGTGGGGCGGTAGGGAGGGCATAGAGAGATGTGGGGCATTAGGGAGAGCATAGAGACGAGGGCCAGTAGGAAGGGCATAGAGAGACACGGTGTGGTAGGGAGGGCATAGAGATGCGGTGTGGTAGGAAGTGTATAGAGATGCGGGGCAGTAGGGAAGGCATAGAGAGACGAGGTGCGGTAGGGAGAGCATAGAGACGCGGGGCGGTAGGGAGGACATAGAGAGACGCGGTGCGATAGGGGTGACAGAGAGACGGGGCGGTAGGGAGGGTATAGAGATGCGGGCCGGTGGGGAGGGCATAGAGAGACACGGTAAGGAGGGTATAGAGAGACTGGAATATAGAGATTTAGAGATGCAGTATTTTTCTTGGGCTGTGTGCCTGACACAAGTCCCCAATGAGGAAGTTGAGGGAGGAGAGGAAGTAGTAGTGGAGGGGGTGGACTCTGGGAGCAGAGACAATAGTGAACAGAAAGATGAATGGATCCTGCCCCATAAACTATGGAGGTCCTGGTGGATGTGACCGGCGCAGAAGTGGTGACACCCTGAGCACATGTACATCACTGGGTTGGGGTGGGGGCTTGTTACTATGTGTGCCCACCACCCCAAGTTTGCACCGGAGCACTCACCTGCAAAATCTGTGCTGCGTCCAAACATCACCTCCGGCTCTGCCTTTTCCTTCTCCATCTCTGGTCTTTCAGGCAGAAGGTCAGGTGCTGGGATGTGGAGTCCGGGGACCTGGGCTTGCCGGTGGCGGGGAGGCACCATGTGAAAGTGACATCAAGCGCGAGGAGAAGGCGCCGGGTCTCAGTGAGTATGCGGCGCAGAGAGGGCTATGAAAGCCTTCCGCTGCGCCGCTATCACAAATGGGCTGCAGCATCAGTTGTCATACTGGCGCTGCGGCAGGAGAGTGGGGGGTGTTAATGCCGGAGTGGCAGGGGGCACTGACAGCAGGGCCTAGGAGACTGCTGTAAAAGGATTTAATTTCCTAATTACAGCAAAGTCTTGCTGCAGCAGAGGCAGTGGGCCTATTTTGGGGTGTGGGCCTGGAGCTGCAGCTCCATCCGCCCCATTATTAATCCGACCCTGCCTGCATAGTGTGGGTGCCTTACCTTAATATCCCTTTCTTCTGTACTGGCCCCAATCCCAAGTGCAAAAGAAGATGGTATCACAATGTGCACTGCTGGATTTACTATCACCGTTTTACATTGTTACTCGCTTTAGTGATTAGAAAAACATTCTAAAGTCCCAGCATAGTATCTTAACTCTGCACACCCCATTTTCCTTAAACTGGGCATACACTATAAAATTATCTGGCAGATTATCTGCCAGAACTGGCTGGTTGGAATGAAAATCTGGTAATGGATGAGAGCAAATGACAATCGACCATATGCTCCCAAACACTGAAACAAGTACAAAAACGGTTGTTCATGCAGATTGACTAAAGTCGTGACGACAGGTTTTGTCCATTTTCCTTTTTTTATTAGCAATGTAAATTGTCATTTGCTCTCAATCATTACGAGATTTTCATTCCAACCAGCCAGATCTGTCAGATAATCTCCTAGATAATTGTATAGTGTATTCCCGGCGTCAGCATTTTTACCCATGTAACTACACAAATAACAGGTTACTTTGTATGCAGGCATTTATATGTATAGGTAGATCAATACCTTATTCCTTATATTTTAAAGCCATAATTTATTAGACCAAAAAGAAAGTAGCATAGAAGTAACGTTGTGTACATATTAATCATGTAGTACCATACTACCACCTTAAAATTGGTGACAGGTTCCCAGTCCTGTATTCATTTATTTATTTTTTGCTCTCTACTTATTCCATCGATTATAATGATGTAAATCACCCAATGTATTCTTGTTTTTCAAACATATACAAATAGATAGCTCGCCCGAGACCAAACAGCACATGTCACATCTCAAAATGTGTTCCCTCAGCAGGCGGGATGCACAGTACTATGCTGAGCTATTTAAAAATAATTTTACCCTTGAATGAAAACAAAGATTCGCCTACAGGAATGTATTTTCATGCATGTGTTCATCAGTTGAATTTTTCAGATGGGAAATCAATAGATTAAACATACTGTAGAAGTAGTGTCTCTGCCAAATGAGAAAGAGAATCCGAATCTTGTATTGTATGGTAAAGGTGAAGAAAAAGCACCAAGGGAAACTGGTATAAAAAGGAAAGAAAAGAAAGCATCCGTAACTCACTATTGCAGCCAGAGTAGAAAGGAGGGAACACCAAGTATTGGTTTGTGTCCAGGAAGTATTGAGTGCAGTGACAATTCTATAATGGATTGGAGACATCCCTAATGACTGTTCAATAAATCTTTAGGCAAGTCTTTTCATTTAACGTAAAAATAAAAAAAGTGTAAACAGTATTTCAAAGCTTAGCCTTCTTGTTAAACAGACATCAATAAGCATAAAAAAACTAATTATATATATATATATATATATATACACACACACACACACATATATATACACACACTAATTATATTTGGTAAAAGCTAGGTTTTGCTGTGTGTTACATTTCTTGCACCGTTTTACCAATGAACTTATAGCTTACTGTACTCAGGAATAATATGCACAGCATTCATTCATCTCATAGATGTGTGTATATATATCCACCTTACCTTTGCAGTTCAACACAAATATGAGAGTGGGGATTACTAGCAAGGAAGGCATTATGATTGAAACAATTCATATTCAAGGCTATGGGATCCATTTATCAAATTATATTTGTGGCTAATTAGCCGCAAATATTAGGTATCTCCTGAATGTAAGAAGGAGGATACCTTCTGCGATCCCTCCATTGCCCCCCACAGCCGCATTTCCATAGGTTTCTATGGGGGGATGCAATGCTGCCTGTTTTACCAATATCCGGAATGTGACGAATGCCTGATATTGGTCCCAGCGGCTCCAGCAGCTACTGCCCTCTGAAGACGGCAGTAGCCCATTGTACACATCACATCCCTAGCCTGAAAGTTGTCGCTCTGAGCAGACTGCGCCTGCAGGTGGAGAGATGTAACAAGTGCAGAGCATTAGATATGAGAGATGCCTGTCCAAGCTTAAATCTAAAATGCAATGTAAAAATAAAGCTGTCTAACATTTGTGGGCTACATGCACAAGCAGCCATTATTTACCCTGCATCAGGGGCAAATAAAGGGCCTAATTCAGACCTGGTCGCTGCAGCAGCAGCGTACGCAGGCTGAAGCCCAGCTAAGTGAGCACACGTGCAGCAGCCGCACTGCGCGTGCGCACACTGTGAGAACGGCATCTCATTTGTGCGATAGCCTCCGCCTGATTGACAGAGAGGAGAGGGCCCGTGTGCAGGCCTCCTCCTCTCTGGCAGAGAGTAGACTCTGGTTGTACGCAAGTAGACTCCGGGCAGTATGGACGGTGTAATGGTTAGCACAGTGCCGTAACTAGCCATTTTAGCGCTGTGTGCAAGAAACGCCCCTTCTATGCTAAACAGGGGTAGTGCGCGCCGTAGGTACACAAAAAATATATAGGGGTGTGGCTTCATGGGGAAGGGGTGTGGCCACAAAATAATACAAATTCATATTATGTTGCACAGTAGTCTCTATTATTCAAATGACGCCACACAGTAGTGCCACTACACCAGGAAGAGACTCTTTTGCACATTATGGCAGACAGATTCCCCTTTTTACACATTACGACAGGCAGAGTCATCTTTTTACACATTACGACAGGCAGAGTCATCTTTTTACACATTACGGCAGGCAGAGTCATCTTTTTACACATTACGACAGGCAGAGTCATCTTTTTACACATTACGGCAGGCAGAGTCATCTTTTTACACATTACGGCAGCCATTCCTCCTTTTCACGCATTACGGCAGCCAGTCCCACTTTTTACACATTACGGCATCCAGTCCCCTTTTTTACACATTAAGACAGTCAGTCCCCATTTTTACACATTACGGCAGCCAACGTTCTCTTATTACACATTACGGCAGACAGCATCCACTTTTTATACATAACGGCAGACAGCGTCCCCTTTTTACACATAACGGCAGACAGCATCCCCCTTTTTACACATTACGGCAGACAGTCCCTACACACACACAGCTTGTCCCATCCAGTGACTACACACACACACAGCCTGTCCTCTCCAGTCACACCACACACACACAACCCTCCCCTCCCCTGGTACCCGCTGTTACCTCCAGGAGAGTAGTAGAGATGGACGCAGACAGACCAAACAGCAAAGGTGGGGGGGTGGCCTAATCGTGGACCCATGGCCACGCCCCCTTTCAGCACCAATAGGCGGCCTGGGAGAGGAGGAGGCACAGGACCGGACATACAGCAATCTCATCCAGCGTCCTGATCCGCTGCTGCAGCTACAGTACTTCTGCAGACAAACACTGAGCAGCGCGGACCTGCAGGTGTTGCCGGCGGCCCTGCGCCCTCAGTGCACATGCGCTGTGTGCCAGGCACTGCCAGCACACACCTAGTTATGGCACTGGGTTAGCATTACTGCCTCAAAGCACTGAGGTCATAGGTTCGATTCCCACCATGGTCCTAACAGTATAGAATTTGTATATCCTCCCCATACTTATGTGGATTTCCTCCAGGTACTCCGGTTTCCTCCCTCCCACAATCCCCATAAAACTGGTAGGTTAACTGGATCCCAACAAAATTAATCCTAGCATGAATGTGTGTGCATGTACACGTGGTAGGGAATATAGGGGGTGATTCAGAGCTGATCGTAGATGTGCTAAAATTAGCACATCTATGATCAGATTCTCTGACATGCGGGGGGCTAGTCCACCCAGCATGTCAGGCCCTACCTAAACCCCCCCCCCCACACACACACACACACACACACACACACAGATGCAAAAACATCTCACTGCGGTGATGCTTTCGCACCCACCGAGTAGCTACCTGCCATCTGCGTTGTCCAGACTGTGCCCTCCCCAGCGCGTTCTAATGCCCCACCCCGCAACCGCCTCTGCCTGTCAATCAGGCAAAGGCGATCGGACCAGTGAGATGCTTTCACATCTCACTGGGTGCGCGAGCGCACTCAACAAAGGGCTTCAAAATTAGGCCCATAGATTGTAAGCTCCACTGGGGCAGGGAATGATGTGCAGGCCAAATATTCTCTGTAAAGCGCTGCAGAATATGTGTGCACTATATAAATAACTGTCAATGAATAATAAATAAATGCCAGAGTCTACTGCGCTGCGCAGGTTTCCGGGATATGACTTTCGTGCCTTGTTCCTGGGTACCTCTCTATTTCACATTGTTCCAGTGATCTACAGTATGTCTGCACCGCTGGTCACTGTTGCGGTACTTCGTAAGTAGAATTATACGAGTGCAGGGTGTGCAGTGTGGGTCCCCCCTGGGCCCAGGGGCCTGTGTGCATTGGAGACCTTGCACACATTATAGATATGCCTATAGCCTCATACACACTAGACGAGAAAGTAAAATATATTGCATAGAAGGTCCATTCTGAGCAATATCTTCTACTATCTCGTCTAGTGTGTACACTCAACATTGTTGATGATGCGTGGGATGCCCCTTCCCACGTCTGAACAGTTAAGACGAGGGAAGACGAGGGCCATGCTGCAACATGGCCCCCGCTCCTCCCCCTGCCGGCATCAGTAAGTGTGTATGTAATGCAGTGAAATGCTATCCTCCCGCTGCCGACTCTGCATCTCCTGATATGAGATGGGAAACCAGAGAAACATCCAGTGAGTATTCTGGGGATGTCTCTTAGCCTGTAATGATCTATGATATTCTGTACTTTTTAGGATGCTGTGGGCTGCCTTGCTGGCTGGAGGCTGCTTTTTCTGGTGCCCCATCACAGAAACTGGGATACACAGGGATAGTAACCATTCTCAGAGACATTAGTGTTCACAATGCAACTGAGTCATTCCACAAAACTCTGCTCCCTCGGAATACTAGAGGACAGGGAGGAGGAGGAGCAGTATAGCAGTACAAGTATACATCCCTAGCAATGAGCATTACTCTTGGCAATGAGCATGCATCCCAGAGCATGAAACCCCTAGCAACGAGCACACATCCCAGAGCATGAGACCAAGCGCATGAGACCCCTGGCAATGAGCAGGTAATTTAAAAGTAATTAGAAGCTTTACTGTAGGGCATAATGTATCACAGGCATTGCGGTGTGTGGCATAATATGATACAGGGGGCATAATATGGTGAGAGGGGCACTACTGTGTGGGGCTTAATATGGTGGAATGTTTTGTTTTTTTCCTGTGGTGGCTGAGGTCTGTTGTTGCAGGGTCAAAAAACTGGAGTGTAAAGGTAGTCTTCTCATGCGAGGCCATGCACATATTAGTGAGGCCATGCCCCCTTGCTGGGAGCGTGCACAAAATACTTTTTTTTTATGTCTATGGGGGGGGGGGTTTAATGCTCGCACTTGGAGCCCTGGTGATAATAAACAATACTCTGCTCTTAAAGGGAGGCAGTAATATGAAAGACAGATCCACTCTAATTATAGTCCAGATGCATATTATGCATGCACATGTTGGGTGCCTTGTGTGCACAGCCTAATATCAGGCACCCCTAATCAGGCAGGATATACCCCCCCTCATGCCAGCTGCAGCACATTTCCTGACCACACAACACTCTGTACAGGCAGAGCTGCGCTGCCTGATTAAAGAAGACTTCCTGGCTGCCATGCTGTGCGCCGCATCTCCTGCTGACTCACCTACCACTTCAATAGATGTGGTGGGTAGGCAATGCAAGACAGCGACTCACTTAGCCTGCCTTCTCCTCCCATGGTGCTGGTGGTGGGAATGAGATAACGCAGAGAGGTCATCGTACAGACATTTATTAATACCATAATCATAGAATGGATTGAAGATTAAATCCTTATTGCGAGAAAAATTATTTGCGATTATTAACCATGTGGATTTTGCAAATTTTGGGATTCTACGTCTTCCGCTCTGAGCTTTAGAGTATGCCTATCACCTATATTTCATTTGAAGGTACACTGGACTCCTTAATTTCCATGTGGCTGCAACCTTACTGAGAACCTCTAGTAGTGGAGTGGTATAGATCTTATTTCCCTACAAGTTTGTAAACTCTGCCTATGTTTGGCAGCATGCAGCGCTTAGTGGTTTAGCTTTCACCTGCCACTGCAGGACACACCCCTGAGTGGCAATAAATATACCAATAGGTGGAGTTAGCCATGCCCTTTGGTTGGAGCTCGACACGCTAACTCAATAATGCCGTGCACTACCAACTATAATCTCCTTGAAACTAGTTTTCAAAAGTAGGCAAGAAAATCCTTAAATAAATCCTTAAATAAGACAGCTGCTTTTCATGAGCATACTGTACAACAATAAGTGTATTTGAAGAACATTTACACAATTTACCATGACTTTGGCTCCCCAAAGTGTAGATAGTTTATGCTGTATAGATCCATATCTTCAGTATGCCATGCAAATGTAGTTTTCCACATGCCAAAGTAGAGATAAGGAGTATTGACACCTTCAATAGATATCCCACATTCTTCTCCTACAACATCCAGGATGGTGTTTAAGCGAGAAATATTCCATTCATTAATGTCCTATGATTAAAGTGGAAAAAAGGAAGGTCAGTTTTCCTATATACAATTTCTAAATATGACATTTAAAACAGCATATGACGGTACAGGAAAATTACTTAAAACAGAAATGTGGATGGTAAATTCTATCCATTAGTTTTGCATCTTGTAGCCCCAGATCAACAATTAAACTTTAGGCCTACACCCATAGGCTTTCTCAGTCCTGTTGAATCCCAATAATGTGACTGAATATGATCTATTAGATAAAAGTTATAATTAATGTTGAGCCAGATAAGCACTGTAGCAGAATATAATACAGAAAGTATAAACGATACACTCTAATGTTAAGGGTCCTACACACCTAGCGACCCTCCGCCGAGCTGCCCGACGGCCGATACGGCAGACGGGCGACCCAGCGGCAGAGGGGAGGTGACGGAGAGAGTGAAATTTCTTCACTACCCCGTCACCCAGCTCCATATGTAGTAATTTTGTGGTTTCATTTAGTGTAGATGTAACCAAACATTAACTCAAAAAGAATTTACTAATGATAATTTTGCAATTCACACCGTATGGAACAAGTTAGACCAGCTCTCAGTTATTACAATAAGTCTACTATCCTAATCTTCATGTGGCCTAGATAAAGCGTGTTTACCGGCCCAAGTACAGTAGTTCCAACGTGTTTTGTCTTAGCAGCAAGACTTCATCATGGGAAAGTATTACTGCTAAGATGAAATGCGCTGGAACTACTGTACCTGGACTTCCCCCATGGACAGATAAGATCATATATTTTTCTTATATCTTGTACGTGTGTTGGTTTTTTTACCATTGGTCTCTCATTGCTAAATAAAATTGTATTTATACTATATACTACCCTAAGTTAAGGACCTTTATTCTGGGACTAATACGCTGTTAAAAGTGCAGGCACACAGTGCTGCTTCATGCTATGCTTGCTGTATTTAAATACACACTATGGGGGGTATTCAATTCATGTCTGATCCTTTCCGACAGAAAGGATCCAACATTTCAGTATTGGCCGTTCTCGACAATGTCAATCCGACTTGTGTTACAGTCGGATTGACATGGTCGGAAACAGGGGTAAAACCTGTCAGATTTGGCTGCGAATCTGACAAAACATGTGGATCAGACGGAATTGCTGACCTGTCGGAAAAAACGGCAGCCCGGTTGAATAGGTCGGAACGCTATCAGACCTAAAGTCGGAAACTGCTGTCTTTCCAACAAGACGGCAGTTCCGACTTGAAGTGAATACTCCCCTATGTTGCTTTTTCCTTTTATTACATACTAGCTGGTATACCCGTTCTTAGCACGGGAGTTTCTGATTTTCACGGTTGTAAATATGAGTGTTAAAAATTTGGCAAATCTATAGAGATGTAAATTTGAGTAAGTAAATATAAATCCATGGTTCTTGGCGTTACCCGAGGAGCATTTTTGTAGTTTATTAAATTCTACACACTGGAGGTGCAATCCAAATTTTGATCCGATTGTCCATTAGGCCGTTATTGTTCACGCAAGCCACGCATCGGTATATTCAATATATTCTTATATTCTTGACAAAGGTCCCATATGGGTCTGAAAAGTTAATACTACTATTGTACTACTGATGGTCTGATCAATAAAAAAAACTGTGTGATGAAGACTGGTAAGTGTTCCTGTTTCTACTGACTCTATACTGGAGTGGACTGGTTCTGGTGACCTGTTCCATATGTGCATGCAACACCAGCAATTACTTTGGAAGCATGAGTGTGGAATAAATATAAATATATATATATATATATATATATATATATATATATATATATATATATATACACATACATACATATACACACACATTATATTATAATATATATATATATATATATATATATATATATATATATACACACATACACACAAAATGCTGTCCTGGCAAGCGGCGGCACTCAGAGTCTGATCTCAGTCGATTAAGGTGCAATAGTGCTTTTAATCAATCACGGTGTACGACATTTTGGGGCCACAACGCTCCTTCTTCAAGGTGATACCTTGAAGAAGGGGCGTTGTGGCCCCTAAACGTCGTACATGGTGATTGATTAAAAGCACTATTGCACCTTAATCGACTGAGATCAGACTCTGAGTGCCGCCGCTTGCCAGGACAGCATTTTGTATGTATCATTTCCGGAGGGCACTGGAGCTATATTATTTATGACAGTGAGTGCCGATTCAGTGTAATTATATATATATATATATATATATATATATATATATACACACACACATACATATATATATATATATATATATATATATACATACACACACACATACATATCTATATATATATATATATATATACACACACACATACTGTATATACATACATATACACACACACACACGTACCCATTAATACACAAACATAAATGTGGTCGACAGCATTTTAACCTGTCAGCATTACAACTTTTAATTAAGTTTAATTAGCAAGGTTCCTGCATTTTAGATCACACTTTGATAAGAGCACTATTGGAAGGTAAGACCTTGATAACTTTATATAATGTGATTATATTTAGAGATGAGCGGGTTCGGTTTCTCTGAATCCGAACCCGCCCGAACTTCATGGTTTTTTTCACGGGTCCGAGCAGACTCGGATCCTCCCGCCTTGCTCGGTTAACCCGAGCGCGCCCGAACGTCATCATGACGCTGTCGGATTCTCGCGAGACTCGGATTCTATATAAGGAGCCGCGCGTCGCCGCCATTTTCACACGTGCATTGAGATTGATAGTGAGAGGACGTGGCTGGCGTCCTCTCCATTTAGATTATAAGAGAGAGAGATTTACTGGAGCTTAGGACTAGGAGGAGTACTGTAGAAGTGCAGAGAGTTTACTAGTGAGTGACCACCAGACAGTGCAGTTTATTTAATATATCCGTTCTCTGCCTGAAAAAAGCGATACACACAGTGACTCAGTCACATACCATATCTGTGTGCACTGCTCAGGCTCAGCCCAGTGTGCTGCATCATCTATATATATTACATATCTGTCTGACTGCTCAGCTCACACAGCTTATAATTGTGGGGGAGACTGGGGAGCACTGCAGTGCCAGTTATAGGTTATAGCAGGAGCCAGGAGTACATAATATTATATAGTGAGTGACCACCAGACAGTGCAGTTTATTTAATATATCCGTTCTCTGCCTGAAAAAAGCGATACACACAGTGACTCAGTCACATACCATATCTGTGTGCACTGCTCAGGCTCAGCCCAGTGTGCTGCATCATCTATATATATTATATATCTGTCTGACTGCTCAGCTCACACAGCTTATAATTGTGGGGGAGACTGGGGAGCACTGCAGTGCCAGTTATAGGTTATAGCAGGAGCCAGGAGTACATAATATTATATTAAAATTAAACAGTGCACACTTTTGCTGCAGGAGTGCCACTGCCAGTGTGACTGACCAGTGACCTGACCACACTGACCACCAGTATAGTTAGTAGTATACTTATATTGTGATTGCCTGAAAAAGTTAAACACTCGTCGTGTGACTTCACTTGTGTGTTGGTTTTTTTTTTTATTCTATAAAAATAAAACTCATTCTGCTGACAGACAGTGTCCAGCAGGTCCGTCATTATATAATATATAATATATACCTGTCCGGCTGCAGTAGTGATATATATATATTTTTTATATCATTTATCATCCAGTCGCAGCAGACACAGTACGGTAGTTCACGGCTGTGGCTACCTCTGTGTCTGCACTCGGCAGGCAGTCCGTCCATAATTGTATACCACCTAACCGTGGTTTTTTTTTCTTCTTTATACATACATACTACTACGACATCTCTTTATCAACCAGTCTATATTAGCAGCAGACACAGTACAGTACGGTAGTTCACGGCTGTGGCTACCTCTGTGTCTGCACTCGGCAGGCAGTCCGTCCATAATTGTATACCACCTAACCTTTTTCTTTGCATCATGTGCTGATTGGGGAGGGTTTTTTGGAAGGGACATCCTGCGTGACACTGCAGTGCCACTCCTAAATGGGCCCGGTGTTTGTGTCGGCCACTAGGGTCGCTAATCTTACTCACACAGTCAGCTACCTCATTGCGCCTCTTTTTTTCTTTGCGTCATGTGCTGTTTGGGGAGGGTTTTTTGGAAGGGACATCCTGCGTGACACTGCAGTGCCACTCCTAGATGGGCCCGGTGTTTGTGTCGGCCACTAGGGTCGCTAATCTTACTCACACAGCTACCTCATTGCACCTCTTTTTTTCTTTGCGTCATGTGCTGTTTGGGGAGGGTTTTTTGGAAGGGCCATCCTGCGTGACACTGCAGTGCCACTCCTAGATGGGCCCGGTGTTTGTGTCGGCCACTAGGGTCGCTAATCTTACTCACACAGCTACCTCATTGCGCCTCTTTTTTTCTTTGCGTCATGTGCTGTTTGGGGAGGGTTTTTTGGAAGGGACATCCTGCGTGACACTGCAGTGCCACTCCTAGATGGGCCCGGTGTTTGTGTCGGCCACTAGGGTCGCTTATCTTACTCACACAGCGACCTCGGTGCAAATTTTAGGACTAAAAATAATATTGTGAGGTGTGAGGTATTCAGAATAGACTGAAAATGAGTGTAAATTATGGTTTTTGAGGTTAATAATACTTTGGGATCAAAATGACCCCCAAATTCTATGATTTAAGCTGTTTTTTAGTGTTTTTTGAAAAAAACACCCGAATCCAAAACACACCCGAATCCGACAAAAAAAATTTGGTGAGGTTTTGCCAAAACGCGTTCGAACCCAAAACACGGCCGCGGAACCGAACCCAAAACCAAAACCCGAAAAATTTCAGGCGCTCATCTCTAATTATATTACAGATGTTAGGGACCCATGTTATGAAGTCACCTGGTCGCAGTACACGGGCCTGCCTATTTGCGCAAATGTGTGCTGAGAACTTCACTTATACTCCATGTATACTCCAGGGTTTATCTAAATAATTCTTACTATCAGTGTTCCTAGAGCTAGGAGTGTGCATCTGCTTTTCTCTTCCTCCATTAAACATGATCGTAAAGCATCATGTTTAAAGTAAAAAAATAACTTAACAACCATGTCAGCATTATGCTGTCAACATGTATAGTCAATATAAATAGTTCCATATATATGTCTAGGGCACCCTATAGTTTAGTATATTCGTAAAACAATCTATGCTCTTACTTATAAAGTGTGAGTTCGTAAAAATTTACATATATTTTATATAATTTAAATAAAAGCTTATCTGCCATCAGTTTTGTTGGGGAAAACCCCTCTTTGATCTCTGTAAGTTTTTACCTCAAGAAAAAAAACAAATCTGAAATCACGGCGAAAACCACATTGCGTATAATTTACAATATAAGATAAATCTGTAATGTATAATCAGTAATGCCCAGACAAGAAAACCAATTAAAAACAGCTTATCTCAAATGTGCAGGTAAGCTCAGCCCACAAGTATGGCTCAAGAACAGCAAGATCAAAAAAGGTTTCCAAGCCTTCAACAGCTGATTTGAATGGTCTCTTACAATTTGCCATTCCATAAGGGACCTTATATGGTTTAATATGAAAGATACAGATCTATCACTACATTACTTAATACTGTCTGGCATTGTTAAAGTGTTCCGTTTCAGTGTTTTCTTCTCGTTTTTAAACACATCCTTGCGACACAAAGTTTGACAAAACAGTGCAAGAACAAGGGAATAGTCTATACCTCAGATTGTTCAGCACAGTACTGTACTCAATACTGCAACTCTCCTTTTTTATACCTTGCATACACATCCTTATAGGACTTGCCTTACATAAGAACACCTACTTAAGTCCAAATATACTTCTTCTGTCAAGGTGCAGATGCGTGTATGGAGTTCCGAAGCATGTGCTGTGCAAAGATGCAAAACACGCTCCACTGGCAGGTGTCTGTTCAACTCTGCACGATTAGCCCATACTGTATGTCAATTGTGGTGCTTAACTGCCAACACTCTTCCACTTGTTAGCAGGGTTTGTTAATCAAACTTTTGAACATTCTCTTTAATTACAATAACTATTAATAAATATAAATAGAGAGTGTTTTAGTGATTTTTTTTTCATTCACATTTTTCCACATTGTAATGCTTTTCATTAGCCTACACGGTGGCTAGTTCTGTCCTGCTTTTCAAGATGTCTGAAGATTTACATGGCTTCTGGATTACAAGACATCTTCATGCATTAGTCTTACCATAAGAAACTGTACAGCCAACTTTGGACTTAAATTTAAGAAGCGCACTGGATACCCACTGCAAATTGCCACTGGTATTGAAATAATGAACCTAGAGCCTGCCCACTCCAAAGCATTGGGAATGGGATGCAGACGCCAGGAGGTGGGCGAGTACAACAAAGCCCCTTGCGGGCTTACTGCCCTCGCCACAGGATCTATACCCGCTCTATGGGAGTCGTGGACACCCATGAGTGGTAACAGCCCCTGTGAGCATGGCGGCATTGTCAGTGGTCGGGATTTCGGCGTCTGTACCTGACCGCCAGGATCCCGACGACCGGCAATTTAACTACATCCCACTCCAAAGCACACAGCTTTGCTCCCGTCTTGGAAGAAACTTTTGAAAACTAGAAGTGTGCTTAGGTTTGTATATAAGCAGAAGAATCTTAAGAGGTGCATTGGGCAAAAGCGTCAACAACATGACATCAGAAGTCCAACATCTTTAGAAAAACTCTTAAATAAAGTTTCACAATTTTTCTTCTGAAATGCTGCTCATTTTATCCTCATTAATTTCTTAAATCAGTGGTTCCCAAATGCGGACTTCAAGACACCTCTACAGTCCAGGTTTTAGGGATATCTCTGCTTGTGCCCAGGTGGTATAATTAAACTGAGGTACTAATTAAGTCACCTGTTCCTAAGCATAGATATCCTTAAAATCTGGACTGTTGCAGTGCCTTGAGGACCACGTTTGGGAACCATTGGCTTAGATGACTCAGGATAGTATTGGGACATCAGGTTTTCCTTTATTAGATGGGGAGGGAAAACAGCTGTGCACCATTTGGCAAAGAAAGAAACACCCCTAAAACTGAACATCCATTTATCTAACTTATTTAATATAATTGCGCAAATGAAATTTAATGTTTCTATTGCTTCGTAAATTTAGGAGGACTAGTATACCCATTAACTAAAAAACCATTCATGGAACTCCTATACTCAGCCCAATTCCTCTTTCCTACTGTTACACTTCTACTCACTCACAAACTACACCATTCTGGTTGGCAAATCACACTTTTTGTCAGAAATTTAGAACACAATTCAGGCAGAAAGAGCCAATAAGGAATGTGCTCTGCACCTTGGTTGTTTTGCAACTTGCTGGTTTTACAGCTTAACTATTATATATAATTTATATGCCAGGCCTAATGGGCAACAATCTTAATTGCTGGTTTTACAGTTTAACTATTATGTATAATTTATATGCCAGGCCTAATGGGCAACAAGCTTAATTTTAACCGTTCAGCCTGATATAAAGTAGAACTCCAACATGGTTTGCTCCCAGAAGCAGTCACCAAACATATTGTAAAAATATCAAAATAAATCTAAAAAAAAAAAACCTCACACGAAAACGTCATTTAGCTCTTAGGGGGAAATTCAGTTATGGGTGGATGATCGCACTGGGCTGAATCAGTGCAGCAGTATCCGCACTTTAAGCAGCCTTCATCTCGCAAAACTGCTGCTCCCTCAGTTGGGCGAAGGGTGCTAGGTGCTGTGCTGCTGCTGGCGTTAAACGCAGCTGCAACTACAATTTGCACCCTTTGCCCATAATTGAATTCCTCACTTAAACTTTATTTGTAAAATTGGAAATGTAGAAATACATTTATAATGCCTTCTATTGGATGTAGATTTGATACAGGCTGTATATTAATAAGCCACTAAAAAGATCAAGAGAACATGCTGCCTTCTGCCTATCCTGACAATTGGCCTTATATCACCACTCAGGAGCATAGGAACGGCTATAGGCAAAGTCATTCCCAGAATGCTCTCTGCATTTATTTCACCCTAAAGTCCCGCACTGAGGATCCTGAGGATTCTGCCATAATAGGTTGCCACCATTTTCAAATTAAGCAGTCTTACCATGAAGAGGCGTCACTTGCACTGGTGACAGCCGGTGCGGCAACCCCGAGCGCCCGAAAAAATCACGGAGAGGGTGTGGCATCAAGGGAAATAACGGGGGGAGTGAGCATGGCCTACTTAGAAAGGCTTCTCAGGCAGCGCCCGGTTTCATTACTCTGGGAGGCATGCCCAGCATCCCTGGAGATGCTGGCTGCCCCTGGTGACTGGGCTCTATGCAGTGTTGGCTCCACCTCTATAACAGGAGCATGTTACACTGCAGCACCTGGCTCCTGTCACTGTGAAGAAACCGGTGTTTTTGTGACACCTCCTCCGAGGGTGACACTCGGGTTCGGGATGCACCTCTCTTCTGACGCCACTGTTACCATCCGATCCTTAACGATCACTAAATTATGTGACTGCCAAAATATTCTCTGCAAAGCACTTTGGAATAGGTGTGTGTGTGTGTGTGTGTGTGTGTGTGTGTGTGTGTGTGTGTGTGTGTGTGTGTGTATATATATATATATATATATATATATATATATATATATATTCAAGAAATAAGGATGCACTCACCAGACTTCTTCAAAAGTACAAAAACGAGCCTTTAATGTCACCAGCACATACTCACAAGGTCATGGTCAACGTTTCGGCTCACCACAGAGCCTCTTTCAAGACCAGATTACCAGATGCCATCTCCCTTGCACTGATCTAAATGCATGGGCCATATATACCCTCAATGTGGTCACACCCCCTCACTCACCAATTAACTCCAAAAGTTATCAATCTATAGGGTTAAAGATGCCAGCAGCATAGCACACTAAAAGCAATCCAGCACAGATTTCCACATATGTCAAAAACCCAGAGCGGGCTCAAAAAAGCACCTTGTTGCCAGTTAAAACATTCAAAGTCCGCCGGTGGAACGCACGCCGGACTCCTGGAACGCACCAGACTTCCGGTTAGGTGCGCGTCACTTCCTGTGTCTGATCATATAGACCCGGAAGAACGCACGCGCGGGCTGTGAAGCGCATCGCGCTTCCTATCCAGCCAGCGTCACTACCTTTATGTAATACACTATCTAATCAGCGTTGCTAGGTAACGGTCCGGCCGGCAATAAACATGAACAATGTCACTCCACAAGTCAATAGCATACCCAAAATATAAACAAATACTGGACTACCCTCCACAATCACATTCACAGTGCCGAACAAAGCTACCAATGTTCAAAGACATGGAAATCATCACTAGGCTATCTAGTCCATAACCACACATATATACCAAACCGCCTCTATTACTTATATAATAAGGCTATAAAAGGTACCTGCCAACCTCATACATATAATCGACCCACCTGCAGACAGTACTCCTTGATGCTAGCAACTAGTGTATAATACCTGAACCAAACTACTCTATGTGCTTTGCTGCTTATATCACGGAATCATAATCAAAGCCTTCTATAGCAACCCAGTAATCCACAAGCGTGGTATATATGGCCCTATCAGGACAATGGTCACAAACATGAAAGTATTATGCTAATTAAATTAACACTAAACATAGAACACATATCAAGTGCACAAAAAATATATGTACAGTGCACATTATTGTGAATAAATCACATCAATACATGAATTAAAACAAAAAAACAAAAACATGGATCAGAGGATATGACAGCCGACACACTACAATGGTCAGAACACCCCAGCACTGTCAAAAACCAAAAAAGTGAAAAAATGAAAAAGAGAAAAGAATTATACATAAACCCTAGTTAAACTAGGGGTTACCAAAAAACATGAAAATATGAAAATTACGGCTAGTCAGAGGAACAATCTGAACAACCATCATAGAAACATGTGTAACGGGTTCTGTTCATTTAAGCCCTTTGGTGATGATGTCCCCAAGAAATGAATCCAATATGCTTCTCTCTTTAACAGCACCTTATCCCTATCACCTCCCCTAGGCAAAGGGGGAACCCAGTCGATCATCATGGAAGGCAGGGTAGAGGGTTGATGTTTATGTTGCAGGAAATGTGCAGCAACTGGTTTATCAGTCTTGCCTGTAGAATATGCCAGATGGCTGGACGACCGGTGCGGATTCATTCTTTCACGGAACGTCCGGACCGTCTTGCCAATATAAATTTTCCCGCATGGGCAAACCAGATAATAAACAACATGATCCATAGTGCATACCAGATGATGTCTTAGTTTTATCTTTGTCCCATACAGTGGGTGGTTGAAGAATTGTCCCGTAACCATGGATCTGCATGTAGTGCATTGGAGGCACTTAAAACAACCAGGGCGTTTATCAAGCCATCGAGTACGGTCCACTGGGCCAGGCTTCATCGTCGGTCTTAGTAGTATGTCTTTCAGGTTCTGACCCCGTCGTATACTAAATAGGGGAGGCATCGGTCCGAGAGATTTAAATCTTGGATCAGAACAGACAATCGGCCGACTTTTGCACTGACCTTAGTCTGGTGTTGCAGCTGGTTTTAAAAATCAGACGACTAGACTCACTGGCTTGTTTAGATGAATTCTCGCCCACAGAATAGATTCTACGTGCCTTCGCAAGGCACCTCAAGACATCATTTTTCTTATATCCACGGCCCAAGAATCTCTCAGCACACTCCTGTAATTGACACTCAGTTCTTTCAGCGTCAGAATCGTTCCTCAGAACCCGAAGAAATTGTGAGACTGGTAAATTGGATTTTAGTTTATCCGGGTGATGGCTCGTAGACCACAGCAGCATATTCCTGTCAGTTGGTTACGGTACAAGGTAAACTCCAAATGGGGGGGCTTAATGAAAACAGTGACATCCAAAAAGTTAATCGTGTTGTTACGAATGCTAGCAGTGAATCTAATAGGGGTGTTCAAACCATTGAGTGCGTCAACCATAGCATAAAATGAAGTTGTTGTGCCTTTCCAAATCATGAAAAGATCATCTATAAATCTTTTGTAATATACTAGCTGATCAGCGCAAACTGGAACAATAAATTCATTCTCGTACTTTGCCATATATAAATTAGCGAACCCCGGGGCCAAATTTGACCCCATCGCTGTCCCAGTACGCTGCATAAAATATCTGCCCTGATATTGAAAATGGTTAAGAGACAGCACTAAACGAATCAAATCCAGCAAAAACTCAATGGGGGGCCCTTCATAAGGCCCTTTCAACAATGCTTCACGTACTGCCGCTAAACCTTCTTCATGAGGGATCACCGTATACAATGAGCTGACGTCAAGAGTCGCCAACAAACAATCAGAGGAGATATTGTCCAGAGCACTTATACCTCCAAGAAAGTCATTGGTATCATGTAAATAGCTCCTCGTGTTCTTTACACACAGTTGCAAAAAATGATCCACAAAAATCGCCAATGGTTGCAAAAGGGAGCACCACGCTGAAATAATGGGGCGTCCAGGCGGCTTAGTCAACGATTTATGGATTTTCGGGAGGGTATAAATTATCGGACACACTGGAAATTTAACAGTAAGATAGTTGTACACATCCTCATTAATCCAGTTATGTTGAAAGGCTGAACTAAGTACAGAATCAACCTCCTTCTTAATACCCGGAATAGGATTGAACTCAACAGATTCATAGGTATCTTTATCAGCCAATTGTGAACAGATCTCCTTATCATAGTCAGCGAAATTCTGCAGTACTACTGACCCGCCCTTGTCGGCGTTCCGTATAACAAGATTATTATTGTTCCTTAGGCCTCCTAAGGCCACCCATTCATTGCTAGAAAGATTCGAATAGTGCCTATCATCTTTGGGTGTTACTTGTGTCACATCAGAATCAGCATTGTTGGAAACCGGATCATAATTACTTGGATTCCGAAATACCTTGGATACAGTAGAAACAGTTTCTTTACGGTTAAATCCTGACCTATCAGGATGGTTATCAAAGAATTCACGTAGCCTAAGTTGTCTACCCATTTTGTAATGTTCAACAGACCACTCAAACGAATTAAATTTGTTGGTCGGTACAAAGGACAAACCTTTAGTGAGTAAATATGTTTCAGCTTCAGTAAGCTAATGATCGGAAAGGTTAAATATTAAGTTTTTGACCCCTTCCTGCTCCTTCCCTGACTTTTTTGATTTTTTGTGCCCCCCCCTCCCCGCCGCGAGTGGGGCCTCACGTACCCTTCTCTAATTTGGATCTTGTGTCTGGGCCTAAAAAAGAGGACGATGATGATGTCCCAGAGGGTGGCAAAGTATCGGCAAAATCGGAGTCAGAAGAAGAATATGATTTATGTTTAAAAGTACCATCAAATCTACCACCACGCCCCCTAGTTCTATAAGGACGATTGGGTCGAAAGGTGTCAAGGCTCCCCCCAGAGAGCCATCTGTAGACTGAATGCTTCTGGTAGTCTAGTTCGACAGTATCCCACTTATTTCTCTTAAAAGATATCAACTATGAGGTTGGCAGGTGCCTTTATAGCCTTATTATATAAGTAATGGAGGAGGTTTGGTATATATGTGGTGTGGTTATGGACTAGATAGCCTAGTGATGATTTCCATGTCTTTGAACATTGGTAGCTTTGTTCGGCACTGTGAATGAGATTGTGGAGGGTAGTCCAGTATTTGTTTATATTTTGGGTATGCTATTGACTTGTGGAGTGACATCGTTCATGTTTATTGCCGGCCGGACCGTTACCTAGCAACGCTGATTAGATAGTGTATTACATAAAGGTAGTGACGCTGGCTGGATAGGAAGCGCGATGCGCTTCACAGCCCGCGCGTGCGTTCCACCGGGTCTATATGATCAGACACAGGAAGTGACGCGCACCTGACCGGAAGTCTGGTGCGTTCCAGGAGTCCAGCGTGCGTTCCACCGGCGGACTTTGAATGTTTTAACTGGCAACAAGGTGCTTTTTTGAGCCCGCTCTGGGTTTTTGACATATGTGGAAATCTGTGCTGGATTGCTCTTAGTGTGCTATGCTGCTGGCATCTTTAACCCTATAGATTGATAACTTTTGGAGTTAATTGGTGAGTGAGGGGGTGTGACCACATTGAGGGTATATATGGCCCATGCATTTAGATCAGTGCAAGGGAGATGGCATCTGGTAATCTGGTCTTGAAAAAGGCTCTGTGGTGAGCCGAAACGTTGACCATGACCTTGTGAGTATGTGCTGGTGACATTAAAGGCTCGTTTTTGTACTTTTGAAGAAGTCTGGTGAGTGCATCCTTATTTCTTGAAGATATATTTGGGACTTTGTCTGGACTGGACTTTGCTCTGGATTTGGCACCCCAGCTGTTGTATGAAAAGGATTTGTGAGTGCGGCTTCCATATCCTCATTATGTTTTGGGACTATATGTCTCTAAGCTGGCACCCTATGATATCGGAGGACATTTTATGAATACTAGCGATCATATCTTTTTTTGACATTTAAGTGATAGCTTAAACCTTTTGCAGTGGATCTCCCAAACTTGCACTGTCTTAAAAAAAAAAAAAATTTGTATGTTTTTTTCTTTTTTGGATCAGAGGATGTGGGCATAGGACGTTATTTAAATTAACAAGTGGTTTGAATATGTCACTTACCCTGGTCAGTCTCACTGATGATGAAGTTGAACGTGTGTTATTTAATCAAGTAGACTTTGATGGTTTGCCTGCACAGACACCCAGTGATTTGTATCATAAGTTACACAGGTTGCGTAGGAGGGAGGTTGATCTTAACCTACATGGACAGTTCCTGTCTGAATATTTTAGAAAAAAGAGAATTCCACGTGGCTTTAGGATTGCCAACACACCCACCATTGGACGGAAGAATCCTTCGGTCTGTGTCAAATGGTGTGGTGTGTTGAATAAGTGCTCCCTGGATTTACTTGTTCTGGTCATTGAGGAGGTTGGGGTAGAACTGAAAAAGGTAAAAGCTGAAATTGAAGTGTTTGAGAGGGAACACACTGCTCCACTTAAGACTGATAAAACTGAGAATTGGCTAGAGAAGATCAATGACCAGATAGATAAATATAGACAGGAGTTGATATCTTTTAAGAGAAATAAGTGGGATACTGTCAAACTAGACTACCAGAAGCATTCAGTCTACAGATGGCTCTCTGCGGGGAGCCTTGACACCTTTCGACCCAATCGTCCTTATAGTACTAGGGGGCGTGGTGGTAGATTTGATGGTACTTTTAAACATAAATCATATTCTTCTTCTGACTCAGATTTTGCCGATACTTTGCCACCCTCTGGGACATCATCATCATCGTCCTCTTTTTTAAGCCCAGACACGAGATCCAAATTAGAGAAGGGTACGGGAGGCCCCACCCGCGGCGGGGGGGGGGGGCACAAAAAATAAAAAAAAAAAGTCAGGGAAGGAGCAGGAAGGGGTCAAAAACTTAATATTTAACCTTTCCGATCATCAGCTTACTGAAGCTGAAACATCTTTACTCACTAAATGTTTGTGCTTTGTACCGACCAACAAATTTAATTCGTTTGAGTGGTCTGTTGAACATTACAAAATGGGTAGACAACTTAGGCTACGTGAGTTCTTTGATAACCAACCTGATAGGTCAGGATTTAACCGTAAAGAAACTGTTTCTACTGTATCCAAGGTATTTCGGAATCCAAGTAATTTTGATCCGGTTTCCAACAATGCAAGTCTACGGACTTTCATGAGGCTGGTAAATTCTGATGTGACACAAGTAACACCCAAAGATGATAGGCACTATTCGAATCTTTCCAGCAATGAATGGGTGGCCTTACGAGGCCTAAGGAACAATAATCTTGTTATACGGAATGCCGACAAGGGCGGGTCAGTAGTACTGCAGAATTTCGCTGACTATGATAAGGAGATCTGTTCACAATTGGCTGATAAAGATACCTATGAATCTGTTGAGTTCAATCCTATTCCGGGTATTAAAAAGGAGGTTGATTCTGTACTTAGTTCAGCCTTTCAACATAACTGGATTAATGAGGATGTGTACAACTATCTTACTGTTGAATTTCCAGTGTGTCCGATAATTTATACCCTCCCGAAAGTCCATAAATCATTGACTAAGCCGCCTGGACGCCCCATTATTTCAGTGCGGGGCTCCCTTTTGCAAACATTGGCGATTTTGTGGATCATTTTTTGCAACCGTGTGTAAAGAACACGAGGAGCTATTTACGTGATACCAATGACTTTCTGGGAGGGATAAGTGCTCTGGACAATATCTCCTCTGATTGTTTGTTGGCGACTTGACGTCAGCTCATTGTATACGGTGATCCCTCATGAAGAAGGTTTAGCGGTAGTACGTGAAGCTTTGTTAAAAGGGCCTTATGAAGGGCCCCCCATTGAGTTTTTGCTGGATTTGATTCGTTTAGTGCTGTCTCTTAACCATTTTCAATATCAGGGCAGATATTTTATGCAGCGTACTGGGACAGCGATGGAGTCAAATTTGGCCCCGGGGTTCGCTAATTTATATATGGCAAAGTACGAGAATGAATTTATTGTTCCAGTTTACGCTGATTAGCTAGTATATTACAAAAGATTTATAGATGATCTTTTCATGATTTGGAAAGGCACAACAACTTCATTCTATGCTATGGTTGACGCACTCAATGGTTTGAACACCCCTATTAGATTCACTGCTAGCATTAGTAACAACACGATTAACTTTTTGGATGTCACTGTTTTCATTAAGCCCCCCCATTTGGAGTTTACCTTGTACCGTAAACCAACTGACAGGAATATGCTGCTGTGGGCTACGAGCCATCACCCGGATAAACTAACATCCAATTTACCAGTCTCACAATTTCTTCGGGTTCTGAGGAACAATTCTGACGCTGAAAGAACTGAGTGTCAATTACAGGAGTGTGCTGAGAGATTCTTGGGCCGTGGATATAAGAAAAATGATGTCTTGAGGTGCCTTGCGAAGGCACGTAGAATCTATTCTGTGGGCGATAATTCATCTAAACAAGCCAGTGAGTCTAGTCGTCTGATTTTTAAAACCAGCTGCAACACCAGACTAAGGTCAGTGCAAAAGTCGGTAAAGAAAAATTGGCCGATTGTCTGTTCTGATCCAAGATTTAAATCTCTCGGACCGATGCCTCCCCTATTTAGTATACGACGGGGTCAGAACCTGAAAGACATACTACTAAGACCGACGATGAAGCCTGGCCCAGTGGACCGTACTCGATGGCTTGATAAACGCCCTGGTTGTTTTAAGTGCCTCCAATGCACTACATGCAGATCCATGGTTACGGGACAATTCTTCAACCACCCACTGTATGGGACAAAGATAAAACTAAGACATCATCTGGTATGCACTATGGACCATGTTGTTTATTATCTGGTTTGCCCATGCGAGAAAATGTATATTGGCAAGACGGTCCGGACGTTCCGTGAAAGAATGAATCAGCACCGGTCGTCCATCCATCTGGCATATTCTACAGGCAAGACTGATAAACCAGTTGCTGCACATTTCCTGCAACATAAACATCAACCCTCTACCCTGCGTTCCCTGATGATCGACTGGGTTCCCCCTTTGCCTAGGGGAGGTGATAGGGATAAGGTGCTGTTAAAGAGAGAAGCATATTGGATTCATTTCTTGGGGACATTATCACCAAAGGGCTTAAATGAACAGAACCCGTTACACATGTTTCTATGATGGTTGTTCAGATTGTTCCTCTGACTAGCCGTAATTTTCATATTTTCATGTTTTTTGGTAACCCCTAGTTTAACTAGGGTTTATGTATAATTCTTTTCTCTTTTTCATTTTTTTGGTTTTTGACAGTGCTGGGGTGTTCTGACCATTGTAGTGTGTCAGCTGTCATATCCTCTGATCCATGTTTTTGTTTTTTTGTTTTAATTCATGTATTGATGTGATTTATACACAATAATGTGCACTGTACATATATTTTTTTGTGCACTTGATATGTGTTCTATGTTTGGTGTTAATTTAATTAGCATAATACTTTCATGTTTGTGACCATTGTCCTGATAGGGCCATATATACCACGCTTGTGGATCACTGGGTTGCTATAGAAAGGCTTTAATTATGATTCAGTGATATAAGCAGCAAAGCACATAGAGTAGTTTGGTTCAGGTATTATACACTAGTTGCCAGCATCAAGGAGTACTGTCTGCAGGTGGGTCGATTATATGTATGAGGTTGGCAGGTACCTTTATAGCCTTATTATATAAGTAATAGAGGAGGTTTGGTATATATGTGTGGTTATGGACTAGATAGCCTAGTGATGATTTCCATGTCTTTGAACATTGGTAGCTTTGTTCGGCACTGTAAATGAGATTGTGGAGGGTAGTCCAGTATTTGTTTATATTTTGGGTATGCTATTGACTTGTGGAGTGACATCGTTCATGTTTATTGCCGGCCGGACCGTTACCTAGCAACGGTGATTAGATAGTGTATTACATAAAGGTAGTGACGCTGGCTGGATAGGAAGCGCGATGCGCTTCACAGCCCGCGCGTGCGTTCCACCGGGTCTATATGATCATTCACAGGAAGTGACGCGCACCTGACCGGAAGTCTGGTGCGTTCCAGGAGTCCAGCGTGCGTTCCACCGGCGGACTTTGAATGTTTTAACTAGAGATGAGCGGGTTCGGTTTCTCTGAATCCGAACCCGCCAGAACTTCATGTTTTTTTTCACGAGTCCGAGCGACTCGGATCTTCCCGCCTTGCTCGGTTAACCCGAGCGCGCCCGAACGTCATCATGACGCTGTCGGATTCTCGCGAGGCTCGGATTCTATCGCGAGACTCGGATTCTATATAAGGAGCCGCGCGTCGCCGCCATTTTCACACGTGCATTGAGATTGATAGGGAGAGGACGTGGCTGGCGTCCTCTCCGTTTAGACACTTGATTTACTAATTTTGGGGAGCATTAGGAGTACTCAGTAGTGTACAGTGCAGAGTTTTGCTGATAGTGACCAGTGACCACCACTTTTATTTATAATCCGTTCTCTGCCTGAAAAAAGCGATACACAGCACACAGTGACTCAGTCACATACATACCATATCTGTGTGCACTGCTCAGGCTCAGGCCAGTGTGCTGCATCATCTATATATATTATATATCTGTCTGACTGCTCAGCTCACACAGCTTATAATTGTGGGGGAGACTGGGGAGCACTACTGCAGTGCCAGTTATAGGTTATAGCAGGAGCCAGGAGTACATAATATTATATTAAAATTAAACAGTGCACACTTTTGCTGCAGGAGTGCCACTGCCAGTGTGACTAGTGACCAGTGACCTGACCACCAGTATATAATATTAGTAGTATACTATCTCTTTATCAACCAGTCTATATTAGCAGCAGACACAGTACAGTGCGGTAGTTCACGGCTGTGGCTACCTCTGTGTCGGCACTCGGCAGCCCGTCCATAATTGTATATACCAGTGACCTAACCGTGGTTTTTTTTTCTTTCTTTATACATACATACTAGTTACGAGTATACTATCTCTTTATCAACCAGTCTATATATTAGCAGCAGACACAGTACAGTGCGGTAGTTCACGGCTGTGGCTACCTCTGTGTCGGCACTCGGCAGCCCGTCCATAATTGTATATACCAGTGACCTAACCGTGGTTTTTTTTTCTTTCTTTATACATACATACTAGTTACGAGTATACTATCTCTTTATCAACCAGTCTATATATTAGCAGCAGACACAGTACAGTGCGGTAGTTCACGGCTGTGGCTACCTCTGTGTCGGCACTCGGCAGCCCGTCCATAATTGTATATACCAGTGACCTAACCGTGGTTTTTTTTTCTTTCTTTATACATACATACTAGTTACGAGTATACTATCTCTTTATCAACCAGTCTATATATTATCAGCAGACACAGTACAGTGCGGTAGTTCACGGCTGTGGCTACCTCTGTGTCGGCACTCGGCAGCCCGTCCATAATTGTATATACCAGTGACCTAACCGTGGTTTTTTTTTCTTTCTTTATACATACATACTAGTTACGAGTATACTATCTCTTTATCAACCAGTCTATATATTAGCAGCAGACACAGTACAGTGCGGTAGTTCACGGCTGTGGCTACCGCTGTGTCGGCACTCGGCAGCCCGTCCATAATTGTATATACCACCTAACCGTGGTTTTTTTTTCTTTCTTTATACATACATACTAGTTACGAGTATACTATCTCTTTATCAACCAGTCTATATATTAGCAGCAGACACAGTACAGTGCGGTAGTTCACGGCTGTGGCTACCTCTGTGTCGGCACTCCGCAGCCCGTCCATAATTGTATATACCAGTGACCTAACCGTGGTTTTTTTTTTCTTTCTTTATACATACATACTAGTTACGAGTATACTATCTCTTTATCAACCAGTCTATATATTAGCAGCAGACACAGTACAGTGCGGTAGTTCACGGCTGTGGCTACCTCTGTGTCGGCACTCGGCAGCCCGTCCATAATTGTATATACCAGTGACCTAACCGTGGTTTTTTTTTCTTTCTTTATACATACATACTAGTTACGAGTATACTATCTCTTTATCAACCAGTCTATATATTAGCAGCAGACACAGTACAGTGCGGTAGTTCACGGCTGTGGCTACCTCTGTGTCGGCACTCGGCAGCCCGTCCATAATTGTATATACCAGTGACCTAACCGTGGTTTTTTTTTCTTTCTTTATACATACATACTAGTTACGAGTATACTATCTCTTTATCAACCAGTCTATATATTAGCAGCAGACACAGTACAGTGCGGTAGTTCACGGCTGTGGCTACCTCTGTGTCGGCACTCGGCAGCCCGTCCATAATTGTATACTAGTATCCAATCCATCCATCTCCATTGTTTACCTGAGGTGCCTTTTAGTTGTGCCTATTAAAATATGGAGAACAAAAATGCCACTCCTAGATGGGCCCGGTGTTTGTGTCGGCCACTAGGGTCGCTAATCTTACTCACACAGCTACCTCATTGCGCCTCTTTTTTTCTTTGCGTCATGTGCTGTTTGGGGAGGGTTTTTTGGAAGGGACATCCTGCGTGACACTGCAGTGCCACTCCTAGATGGGCCCGGTGTTTGTGTCGGCCACTAGGGTCGCTAATCTTACTCACACAGCGACCTCGGTGCAAATTTTAGGACTAAAAATAATATTGTGAGGTGTGAGGTATTCAGAATAGACTGAAAATGAGTGTAAATTATGGTTTTTGAGGTTAATAATACTTTGGGATCAAAATGACCCCCAAATTCTATGATTTAAGCTGTTTTTTAGTGTTTTTGGAAAAAAACACCCGAATCCAAAACACACCCGAATCCGACAAAAATAATTCGGTGAGGTTTTGCCAAAACGCGTTCGAACCCAAAACACGGCCGCGGAACCGAACCCAAAACCAAAACACAAAACCCGAAAAATTTCAGGCGCTCATCTCTAGTTTTAACTGGCAACAAGGTGCTTTTTTGAGCCCGCTCTGGGTTTTTGACATATGTGGAAATCTGTGCTGGATTGCTCTTAGTGTGCTATGCTGCTGGCATCTTTAACCCTATAGACTGATAACTTTTGGAGTTAATTGGTGAGTGAGGGGGTGTGACCACATTGAGGGTACATATGGCCCATGCATTTAGATCAGTGCAAGGGAGATGGCATCTGGTAATCTGGTCTTGAAAAAGGCTCTGTGGTGAGCCAAAACGTTGACCATGACCTTGTGAGTATGTGCTGGTGACATTAAAGGCTCGTTTTTGTACTTTTGAAGAAGTCTGGTGAGTGCATCCTTATTTCTTGAAGATATATTTGGGACTTTGTCTGGACTGGACTTTGCTCTGGATTTGGCACCCCAGCTGTTGTATGAAAAGGATTTGTGAGTGCGGCTTCCATATCCTCATTATATATATATATATATATATATATATATATATATATATATATATATATATATATACACACACACACATATATATATATATATATATATATATATATATATGTATACTTACATATATATATATATATATATACATATATATATATATATATATATATATGTACATTCAGTATTTACAGTATATGCATATTTTTAAATATCTACATGTAAGAACTTTGTCCTCCCATTTTTATATATGAAACTTTTATTTAAATAAAATATGTTACAGTCTTGTATCGGGCTATAAGATTAACTACTCCAAGTCGGAGGCTATGCTGCTCCATGTGTCCCCCCCCCTTCCCCCCCGAGAAGGCTGAAACCCTCCGAACTAAATTCAAATTTAAATGGCAACCCACAAAACTCAAATATTTGGGGATTTATTTGACTTCCCACTACGACTCTCTCTTTCGTGAAAATTTCCCACAACTTCTCTCCAAGACGCAATCTGATTTGTCGTCTTGGAATAATCTTATCTCGTGGATGGGCAGGATTATAGCGGTCAAAATGAATATAATCCCCAAATGGCTATCTCTTCCAGACCCTCCCTGTAGCTGTCCCTGCTGCCTTCCTTTGCAATATCCAGAAAGCCCTTGTCCGTTTCATTTGGAATCACAGCCCCCCCCCCCCCCCCCGCATTGCTGCCAACACTCTGAAAAGGCCGGTCTCCGCCGGCGGCAGGGGTCTCCCCGATATTAAACTCTATTATCTGGCCTCTCATTTCTCCCAAATTGTCACCTCCTATGCTCCTTCTGGTTCTGCTTCCTGGCTAGATATTGAATCAGCTTATATTAACCTTCCAGACCTAACCCCCTTGTGGGGCTTATCTCCCACTTCCCGACCCCCCACATCCAAGCTACTCCCCACTATCAAATTTAATCTTAAACTCTGGGACTGTTACTCTGTGAAGATGAATCTTACCTCCTTTCCCTCGCCCTTGACCCCTTTTTGGCAGAACCCTCTGTTTCCTCCGGGATCCTCGACCACGAGATTCCGTACATGGACTCTGCTTGGTCTTAAATTCCCTGCTGATTTTGCCAAACGGGGCCAATGGTTACCCCTATCTGATCTTCCACAGATGACCCCTTCACGGACACTCAACCCTTTTCAATTCCTACAAATTCGCCACTTTTTATCTTCTTTGCCCTCCTCCGCTCTACTTCGGGACCTTACCCCTTTTGAAAATATATGTAAAAACCATCACCTCTCCAAAGGCGTAATATCCCAGCTTTATTCCCTCCTCCTAGACTCCACCCTTCCCTCTTCCAGGTCCCACGAAATTGCCTGGGAACGAGATCTTGGATCTCCCCCGGAGGACGAGGACTGGGACGACATGAGACTGGGGACAGCTAAGAGCTCTATTGCTACCACTGTCAAACAGACGGCATACAAGATTTACTATCACTGGTACTATACTCCGGATAGCCTCAATAAACTATTCCCATCTGCCTCTCCTAACTGTTGGAGGGATTGTGGTTACAGGGGTACTATGCTACATATATGGTGGGCCTGTCCAATCATCGTTCCCTTCTGTATCTTAGTCCATGCCCTCCTGAATTCCCTTCTGGATTCCCCGGTGCCGTAAGATCCCTGGATTTTTTTGCTATGTTACCCTCCCCCGATACTAGATAACTTTTCCAAAAAATTGGCTACTCACATTTTAACTGCGGCAAAATCGCTGGTCGCTCTTAATTGGAAAAATGCTTCTCCCCCTTCTCAAAGCCAAAATATGGCACATTGCAGCTATGGAGAAGATCACATATTATCTTCATGATCGAACGCACACTTTTGATCAGGCTTGGACCCCCTGGTTTCTTGCAGAGTGTAGATTAACACCTCCTCCCTCCTGTTAGCTCCCTCCGCGGACCCATGGGCGACAACCGTTACTTTTTCTCCTTCCTCTTTCCTTCGCTCTCTTTTTCTTTGGAAGATCTCAAAATATCTAATAATATATGACTGAATTATGGTTCCCCCCATCACTCCCTACCCTCTCCCCCTCCCCCTAAATTTGCTGCTTTTCTGATGATTGTTTTTTTCTTCCGATTGTTGTTTTTTCTTCTCTAAAAATAATATGGTTTATGTTGGACAGTGGTTCTATAACCGTCTGTCCTTCTCCTCGTTGTATTGCTTTTCCAGTTTGTTTCACCATACAAAATAAAGAATTTAAAAAAAAAAAAAAAAATGTTACAATTTTACTTGGGCTTTCTCATCCACTTTTTAACCTAATTTCTATTACCTCAATATTTTCTTGCTATAGACTTGACACGACCAGTCACTGATATCTCTATTCACCTGGTTTACGTTCCATTTGCACAGTAATCTACCATTGCTGCACATTTAGAGGTTAGCCGACACCCTTAAATTTAGGGAGCGTCTATCCAATAGACTAAATTTTAATAACCCATACTGCTGCTAGAAGACACCTCACAAGTGGCTCTGTACCCCTTCCATATAGATTATATATACAGGTTGAGTATCCCATATCCAAATATTCCAAAATACAGAATATTACGAAAAATTTAATTTTTTGAGTGAGATAGTGAAACCGTTGTTTTCTGATAGCTCAGAGTACACAAACTTTGCTTAATACACGAAGTTATTAAAAATATTTTATTAAATGACCATGGAGTATCTGTACACTAACTATATACCCAATACATAAAGTTCCCCTTGGAGTTCCAGCATACCATGTCAGTTTCATATAGAAGGCTTCTTTTTCAGCACAGCTCAGTCAAAAGAAAATGCCCCTTGGCTAGTATTAGAGTGTGCAAAGAAGAAGGATCATACGGGGAGGGAAAAACCTATGATCAATATAGTGCATTAGATTTTACACTAAACAAGAATTCCCTAAAATGAGACAGGCTTGTTGTTTCTAACCTATCTTTTGAGCTGGAGATTTCTGCAGACATGAATGGATTCCATTTAAAAGGATCTTAGTCTGAGCTCTAATGCCTTCCTATAAGCTCTTATTACTACAAGATAACCCAACTGGCAGACACCAGTATCGCTAGAGCACAACTGGAAGCCTTCAGTACTACTAGTAATGCTGAAGGGGAAATAGGTGTTAAAAGTGCTGGTTTTAAACCAGGCATATTTCTTCATATAAAAATTGACCCTAATTTCTAAGCAATGTATAGATTAAAAGAACCTAACCAAACAAGACTGCACTCTGTTTATTCCACAAAAATCAAGAGAAGTACTACTGAGGCCTTGTGTCACGCATTTCAAAGGAACTTTAAGAAAATATTCCTTGGATTTTTATTTATTTTATTTTTTTCATTAAAGATTGTAAAATTGCCAATCACTGGTCATCTAACAAGCTCTGGTGGTCTAACCAAAATAAGACTACCCGCTGACTTAAATATGTCACAGAAGTGGGCAGAAATCATAAATTAATATCAAAAGAACCAATATGCATCACTTAATCAGATTTGGAAAAGCCAAGTCAAAATAAATCCAAATGAAAAGCTCAATTCTAAATCCAAATGAAATGCTGTGAGGGGACTATGTGAGCTTTTCATACAGTAGAAGCCTTCAGACAACATATAATCTGAAACTGGAGAGCTGCATGTCTACTCTCAGGAAATTAATGTTGTTATACAGTTATATTAAACACTTACATGAAGCTATTTCTGCAAAGGAGCAAAAAACTTATAGAAAATGTGAATTTATAGCCTCGTATGTGAAAAATAAAAAGGGATATTTCCAGAGTTTTGTTAATAAATTGTGCTTGATCTACATACAGTACGTTTTGCCATTAATATATTCTCTCTTTTGCATACCAAAAGACAAGTCATTGACATAGTAATGCCTTATACCTCCTACTAATAATAATAATACTGATGTTTTTAACGCTGGCAAGAACATGTAAATAGGTCCGACAACTAAACATATGGTTTCCAAAGTTTGCATCCCAACTGCCAATGTTACTTGCGTTCAAGCGCCCTGCATTCTAGTTTTTTTAAACCCACTTAACATAAATGGGGCAAACCTCAAAAACTTCCATTAATGCAAGTAAAAGCGCTATATATCAAATATTTCATATTCATGTTTTTAAACACCATTGAGTATAAGTTTTACCTGCAAATACAGCAAGCTATTAGACTGTAGACGAGACAAAGATATCAAAAATGTGATAATCTGGGTATCCAAGCGAGTGAAATTAAACTCATTAGAATGGAAATAATCAGATATGATTTAATATTTTATGTTGGAATCTCCTTAAAAAGCTATTCGAGACTGAATTCTTCTTGCGACACACTATAAATGTAACTGTCTCCCAATAAATTCACTCAAACTGATATGGAAACAGGAACAGAGTATGTGAAATTGTAACGAAGACACACCCTCCAGTGATTGCTTTCTGTCTGTGGCTTCTGCATTTAGATAAATGTTTAGAAAATTAAGGTTCCAAAATAGGTACTTCTCAAGAATGACATTTATTATGCAAATGAACGTCTGACTAAAATATAATGAACACAGGAAAAGCATAATTTCAGCTTGTACATTGATAAAGCGTTCTACATGAAATAACTATCTGTGCAAGGGCACCACCTTGTGGAAAATTTAAATTTATCTGCAAAAATGGACAGAGAAAACATTAAAATTCTATTTGTTTTTACGTTTTAGAATAATAAAAAGCGCCCAGTTAAATCAACATCACAGTCTCCCGTAGGACTGTACAAAAGCCTTTCATCTATTTTAATTTGACTATCATTAAAAAGGAAAAGTTTCTATCCTATTACGCCTCAGTAATCACTATACCTTTATCTCTGCTATGCGAATATTTAATATTAAAATTTAACATTAAAATTGTACTTAATATGTTATTAAATAACAAATGTATATATATATATATATATATATATATATATATATATATTTATTATACAACAGCGCTTTTATTCTGCTCATCATCTGTTTAACAAGCACAGGCACATTAAATAAAAATGCCATCTTATGTAGTGGTTTCCAGCAGGTCTAGTAGTTGGCATCCCTGCAGACGGCCGGCATGCAATCCCAACACCTGTCAGAATGCAGAGACAAAAAATCTAGAAAATAAGTGCCAGAGAGAGTTAAGGTTGCTGTAAATAAGGGGTACCTGTCAGATTACGGCAGTTGGGATCTCTATTCTGACCGCCAGCATACTAACTGCCGGAATCCCGTAGAAATATTGGGGGGAATTCAAAAGTTTGAAAAGTCGGTTGGGTGTCTGTTTTTTTCCTGTCTATTAGATAGGTAAAAACAGACACCCAACTGACTTTTCAAACAACTGAATCTCCCCCATTATGTCATAGCTGTCTGGGCAAGCCTGATCAAACGAGTAACTTTTAGTACGAGAAGAGACCGCTCCATCATGTATATTACAGCTATCATCTTGTGCAAACTTCAATAACACACTGAAAATAAAAATAAATAGAAATAAGAATTTACTCACCGGTAATTCTATTTCTCGTAGTCCGTAGTGGATGCTGGGACTCCGTAAGGACCATGGGGAATAGCGGCTCCGCAGGAGACTGGGCACAACAATAAAGAAAGCTTTAGGTCTAACTGGTGTGCACTGGCTCCTCCCACTATGACCCTCCTCCAGACTTCAGTTAGGATACTGTGCACGGAAGAGCTGACACAAGAAGGAAGGATTTTGAATCCCGGGTAAGACTCATACCAGCCACACCAATCACACCGTATAACTCGTGATACAATAGCCAGTTAACAGTATGATAACAACTGAGCCTCTCAACAGATGGCTCAACAATAACCCTTTAGTTAAGCAATAACTATATACAAGTATTGCAGACAATCCGCACTTGGGATGGGCGCCCAGTATCCACTACGGACTACGAGAAATAGAATTACCGGTGAGTAAATTCTTATTTTCTCTGACGTCCTAAGTGGATGCTGGGACTCCGTAAGGACCATGGGGATTATACCAAAGCTCCCAAACAGGCGGGAGAGTGCGGATGACTCTGCAGCACCGAATGGGCAAACTCTAGGTCCTCCTCAGCCAGGGTGTCAAACTTGTAGAATTTTGCAAATGTGTTTGACCCCGACCAAGTAGCTGCTCGGCAAAGTTGTAGAGCCGAGACCCCTCGGGCAGCCGCCCAAGTAGAGCCCACCTTCCTCGTGGAATGGGCTTTCACTGATTTAGGATGCGGCAGTCCAGCCGCAGAATGTGCAAGCTGAATCGTACTACAGATCCAGCGAGCAATAGTCTGCTTTGAAGCAGGTGCACCCAACTTGTTGGGCGCATACAGGATAAATAGCGAGTCGGTCTTTCTGACTCCAGCTTTCCTGGAAACATATATTTTCAGGGCCCTGACTACGTCCAACAACTTGGAAGCCTCCAAGTCTTTTGTAGCCGCAGGCACCACAATAGGTTGGTTCAGATGAAACGCTGATACCACTTTAGGGAGAAACTGGGGACGAGTCCTCAATTCTGCCCTATCCATATGGAAAATCAGATAAGGGCTTTTACATGACTAAGCCGCCAATTCTGATACACGCCTGGCCGAAGCCAAGGCCAACAACATGACCACTTTCCACGTGAGATATTTCAAATCCACGGTTTTAAGTGGCTCAAACCAATGTGACTTTAGGAAATCCAACACCACGTTGAGATCCCAAGGTGCCACTGGAGGCACAAAAGGGGGCTGAATATGCAGCACTCCCTTAACAAAAGTTTTAACTTCAGGTAGTGAAGCCAGTTCTCTCTGGAAGAAAATCGATAGAGCCGAAATCTGGACCTTAATGGAACCCAATTTTAGGCCCATAGTTACCCCTGACTGTAGAAAGTGCAGGAAACGGCCCAGCTGAAATTCTTCCGTTGGGGCCTTCCTGGCCTCACACCACGCAACATATTTTCGCTATATGCAGTGATAATGGTTTGCGGTTACTTCTTTCCTAGCTTTAATCAGCGTAGGAATGACTTCCTCCGGAATGCCCTTTTCCTTCAGTATCCGGTGTTCGACCGCGATGCCGTCAAACGCAGACGCGGTAAGTCTTGGAACAGACAGGGCCCCTGCTGCAGCAGGTCCTGTCTGAGCGGCAGAGGCCATGGGTCCTCTGAGATCATTTCTTGAAGTTCCGGGTACCAAGCTCTTCTTGGCCAATCCGGAACAATGAGTATAGTTCTTACTCCTCTTCTCCTTATTATCCTCAGTACCTTTGGTATGAGAGGAAGAGGAGGGAACACATAAACCGACCGGTACACCCACGGTGTCACTAGAGCGTCCACAGCTATCGCCTGCGGGTCTCTTGACCTGGCGCAATACTTTTCTAGCTTTTTGTTTAGGCGGGACGCCATCATGTCCACCTGTGGCCTTTCCCAACGGTTTACAATCAGTTGGAAGACTTCTGGATGAAGTCCCCACTCTCCCGGGTGGAGGTCGTGCCTGCTGAGGAAGTCTGCTTCCCAGTAGTCCACTCACGGAATGAACACTGCTGACAGTGCTAACACGTGATTTTCCGCCCATCGGAGAATCCTTGTGGCTTCTGCCATCGCCGTCCTGCTTCTCGTGCCGCCCTGTCGGTTTACATGGGCGACCACCGTGATGTTGTCTGACTGGATCAGTACCGGCTGGTTTTGAAGCAGGGGTTTTGCCTGACTTAGGGCATTGTAAATGGCCCTTAGTTCCAGAATATTTATGTGCAGGGAAGTCTCCTGACTTGACCATAGTCCTTGGAAGTTTCTTCCCTGTGTGACTGCCCCCCAGCCTCGAAGGCTGGCATCCGTGGTCACCAGGACTCAGTCCTGTATGCCGAATCTGCGGCCCTCTTGAAGATGAGCACTTTGCAGCCACCACAGCAGAGACACCCTTGTCCTTGGAGACAGGGTTATCAGACGATGCATCTGAAGATGCGATCCGGACCACTTGTCCAACAGGTCCCACTGAAAGGTTCTTGCATGAAACCTGCCGAATGGAATCGCTTCGTAGGAAGCTACCATTTTTCCAAGGATCCGCGTGCAGTGATGCACAGACACCTGTTATGGTTTTAGGAGGCCTCTGACTAGAGATGACAGCTCCTTGGCCTTCTCCTCCGGGAGAAACTTTTCTCTGTTCTGTGTCCAGAACCATCCCCAGGAACAGTAGACGTGTGGTAGGGACCAGCTGTGACTTTGGAATGTTTAGAATCCAGCCGTGCTGTTGTAGCACTTCCCGAGATAGTGCTACCCTGACCAACAACTGCTCTCTGGACCTCGCCTTTATCAGGAGAACGTCCAAGTACGGGATAATTAAAACTCCCTTCTTTCGAAGGAGTATCATCATTTCGGCCATTACCTTGGTAAAGACCCTCGGAGCCGTGGATAGACCGAATGGCAACGTCTGGAATTGGTAATGACAATCCTGTACCACAAATCTGAGGTACTCCTGGTGAGGATGGTAAATGGGGACATGCAGGTAAGCATCCTTGATGTCCAGTGATGCCATGTAATCCCCCTCGTCCAGGCTTGCAATAACCGCCCTGAGCGATTCCATCTTGAACTTGAATTTTTTTTATATATGTGTTCAAGGATTTCAAATTTAAAATGGGTCTCACCGAACCGTCCGGTTTCGGTACCACAAACATTGTGGAATAGTAACCCCTTCCTTGTTGAAGTAGGGGCACCTTTACTATCACTTGTTGTGAATACAGCTTGTGAATTGCCTGTAACACTGCCTCCCTGCCTGAGGGAGTGGTTGGCAAGCCAGATTTGAGGAAACGGCGGGGGGGGAGACGTCTCGAATTCCAGCTTGTACCCCTGAGACACTACTTGAAGGATCCAGGGATCCACCCGTGAGCGAGCCCACTGATTGCTGAAATATTTGAGATGGGCCCCCACCGTACCTGGCTCCGCCTGTGAAGGCCCAGCGTCATGCTGTGGACTTAGAGGAAGCGGGGGAGGACTTTTGCTCCTGGGAACTGGCTGTATGCTGCAGCTTCTTTCCCCTACCTCTGCCTCTGGGCAGAAAGGACGCGCCTTTAACCCGCTTGCCCCTATTGGGCCGAAAGGACTGTACCTGATAATACGGTGCTTTCTTTGGTTGTGAGGGAACATGGGGTAAAAATGTAGACTTCCCAGCTGTTGCTGTGGAAACGAGGTCCGAGAGACCATCCCCGAACAACTCCTCACCCTTATAAGGCAGAACTTCCATGTGTCGTTTGGAATCTGCATCTCCTGTCCACTGCCAAGTCTATAACCCTCTCCTGGCAGAAATGGACATTGCACTAATTTTGGATGCCAGCCGGCAAATATCCCTCTGTGCATCCCTCATGTATAAAAGTGCGTCTTTTATATGCTCTACGTTTAGCAATATAGTGTCCCTGTCTAGGGTATCTATATTTTCTAACAGGGAATCTGACCACGCAGCAGCAGCAGCACTGCACATCCAGGCTGAAGCAATAGCCGGTCTCAGTATAACACCTGTGTGTGTATATATAGATTTTAGGATAGCCTCCTGCTTTCTATCAGCAGATTCCTTCAGGGCGGCCGTATCCGGAGACGGTAGTGCCACCTTCTTTGACAAGCGTGTGAGCGCTTTATCCACCCTAGGGGATGTTTCCCAGCGTGACCTATCCTCTGGCGGGAAAGGGTACGCCATTAGTAACCTCTTAGAAATTACCAGCTTTTTATCAGGGGAAGCCCACGCTTCTTCACACACTTCATTTAACTCTTCAGATGGAGGAAAAGCTACTGGTAGTTTTTTCTCTCCAAACATAATACCCTTTTTTGTGGTACCGGGGGTAACATCAGAAATGTGCAACACATTTTTCATTGCCTCAATCATGTAACGTGTGGCCCTACTGGAAGTTACATTAGTCTCATCGTCGTCGACACTGGAGTCAGTATCCGTGTCGACATCTGTGTCTGTCATCTGAGGTAGCGGGCGTTTTAGAGCCCCTGATGACTTTTGAGACGCCTGGGCAGGCACAGGCTGAGAAGCCGGCTGTCCCACATTAGGTATGTCGTCAAACCTTTTATGCAAGGAGTCGACACTGTCGCGTAATTCCTTCCACAGCACCATCCACTCAGTTGTCGACCCCGCAGGGGGTGACATCACGTTTACAGGCATTTGCTCCGCCTCCACATAAGCCTCCTCATAAAACATGTCAACACAGCCGTACCGACACACCGCAAACACACAGGGAATGCTCTGACAGAGGACAGGACCCCACAAAGCCCTTTGGGGAGACAGAGAGAGAGTATGCCAGCACACACCAGAGCGCTATATAACACAGGGATCCCACTATAAATGAGTGTTTTCCCTTATAGCTGCTTTTTTATATATCATATATATATATATATATATATATATCTATACTGCGCCTAAATTTAGTGCCCCCCCCCTCTTTTTTACCCTTCTGCAGTGTTCAGACTGCAGGGGAGAGACAGGGAGCTTCCTTCCAGCGGAGCTGTGAGGGAAAAATGGCGCCAGTGTGCTGAGGGAGATGGCCCCGCCCCTTTTTCGGCAGACTTTCTCCCGCTTTTTCTGGAATACTGGCAGGGGTAATTTTACATCTATATAGCCTCTAGGACTATATATGTTGTAGATTTGCCAGCCAAGGTGTCATATATTGCCCTCAGGGCGCCCCCCCCCCCCCCCAGCGCCCTGCACCCATCAGTGACCGGAGTGTGAGGTGTACATGAGGAGCAATGGCGCACAGCTGCAGTGCTGTGCGCTACCTTGGTGAAGACCGAAGTCTTCTGCCGCCGATTTTCCGGACCTCTTCGTTGCTTCTGGCTCTGTAAGGGGGACGGCGGCGCGGCTCCGGGAACGAACACCAAGGTCGGGTCCTGCGGTCGATCCCTCTGGAGCTAATGGTGTCCAGTAGCCTAAGAAGCCCAAACTACCACCTGTTAGGTAGGTTCGCTTCTTCTCCCCTTAGTCCCTCGCTGCAGTGAGTCTGTTGCCAGCAGATCTCACTGTAAAATAAAAAACCTAAATATACTTTCTTTCTAGGAGCTCAGGAGAGCCCCTAGTGTGCATCCAGCTCAGCCGGGCACAAGATTCTAACTGAAGTCTGGAGGAGGGTCATAGTGGGAGAAGCCAGTGCACACCAGTTAGACCTAAAGCTTTCTTTAGATGTGCCCAGTCTCCTGCGGAGCCGCTATTCCCCATGGTCCTTACGGAGTCCCAGCATCCACTTAGGACGTCAGAGAAAATAAATATGAGGGACGTGGCCTAGCACTGGAGGAGAGCAGTCGCAGCTTCCCTCAGCTCCTGCTTCTGCACCATCAAAAAACCCTCCTGGCCGGCTTTACCCTAGCCCTACGCCCCAATTTACTTCCCTAACTCCTCCCCTAACCCCCTGCCACCATCCAGACAGCGCCGCAGAGCTGGGGAGCATCATGGATGCTCCCGCGGGTTGTGGCCTATACATCAGCCTGAACTCGGTGCCTCAATTTTTGCGCCAACCCACCGGACTTCCAGACACTCCGTACCGACAGAGGCTGGGCCTGCTCCATCTCCCCTGCACTTTCCGGCTACATCATCATTCGTGGAGAACCCCGAGTGCCCTGCTGACGCTCACCTCAAGCCTGCAGCCCGGCTTGGAGTACCCGGAACTGCCCCACTGGAGACTGGCACTGACCGGCGACCATCTTACCTTTGCCGCTGTGGTGCTGCATGCTGATGCGTGGGGGAAACGGGTTCTACACTGCCGGCGCGTGAATAGACCAGTAAGGTGTCTTCCCCTAACTCTGTGTGGCCCATCCGATACCCCCGGCAACCGGAGACCATGCACACTCATGGGGCTGCCTGAGTCGCAGTCGCAGATTGGAGCCTGCTCCTGTGCTTTCAGCCGCGGACTCCATTTCCCAGCCGCCCACTCCGCCAGATATTGGCACCAAGGTCCGCACAGAGCCACAATAAGGTCTATATATCACTCACCACAACATAGGATATGCAAGGAACCTGCTCCTGTCTCCTGATTTGCTAGTGTCATTATAATACTGCTGCTGAAACTCTCATATCTGCCCTGAGCGGATCTTCACCACTGTCCGGTTGCTCATTACTGACCCACTCTGCCTGCTAGCTCACTATCTCCCAGAGTCCATTACTCTCCAGTTTGCCTATTGGGACTTGTGTTTTATTCTATGCTCACCCTCTATACCCCACATGCTGGACTTTTATACTACTGGTACATTCAGACTCTGCAGGAAGGATTTATTCCGTCACCTGTCCTCTACACTACCTGCCTCTTTTTGCTTATTATTCATTGAGGCTATATACAAGTTCTCTGTGTCGTCTCTACCTCCCCCTATACACGAGACTGCTCTATATCTTACTGCACCCTCCATTGTGCTGATCGAGATGTGGCGACTTAACGGCTAAGATACTCCATATGTGAGAACCGTTACACTCTTTACACTTCCTACTCTCTGCGTACTCCTGTTGCCCCACTGCTTCGGCACATCTGCATGGAAAAGTTCCTAATACCCACGTCAATGATGTCCGCAGGTGCTATATTGCCGCCTCGGGACGACACTCCCTGTGGGAATTGCTCTGACTCGGATCACTCGACCTCCCGCTCTACCTCTCAACGCTCATGCAAATCCAGACTGCCTGTCAAACAACTGAAAATGAAGCATTAAGATCTAGTGGCTGTCTTAGGACCCCTTTTGGACAAGGAAGCCATCGAATCCACTTTGACCCAGCTCAACCAACACTCTAGCCACCTCAATGAAGCAGAACAGCAGATATAGTCTCTAGAAGATGGCCTAACAATGGCTCAGCGTACTATACGAGCCAAACAGTTAGAGATATCCGGCCTCTCAGAGACGGTCGACGACCTCGAAAATCGCAGCATCCGACACAATTAAAGGGTCATCAGCATCCCAGAATCAATTAAAGGTCCCGAACTTGTGGATCTCCTTTCATCAGGCATCCCAGATTTATTGGGCAAGGATCTAAAGGGAGTCCCACTTCTTATTGAGAGAGCCCATAGGGTCGGGCCTGATTGGAAAAATTCTGCTGGACGTCCTCGCCCTGTCATAATGAGGATCCTGAATTACGCGGATAAGATGAAACTCCTTGACCATTATCGCAGGACCGCCAGATTATCTTTTAATGGCGACCGCCTCATCTTTCCGGACTTCTCTGCTCTCGTAGCCACTAAACGCAGAGAGTTTGCTCCCATCTGCAAACACCTCTTTGATTCTAAGGTTAAGTTTTCGCTAATCTACCCAGCCCGCCTCTGGGTTTTCGAGGATGGCAAACCGCTGTTCTTTGATGATCCTGAGGAGGCAAAGCTGCACTTCTCGCAACCTGACACCTGACTTTTGACTCACCTTACTCACTTGCAGTTTATTGTCCTGGATATACATTCGGGTCTGGCATGCGGAATGCTGTATATGTGATATATGCCCACTCCTAGTCCATTTCCTGTTTATTTACCATCTTTGATGTCTCTGTTATTGTTTTTACGTTTTTCATGTTGTGTCTGCCTAGGCCGGGCCCCCTTTCCCTCCTGAGGTGTCCTCCCCCCGCTCGCTGGGACGGGGAGGGGCCCTATCTCACCTTATTCATATTTACTTTAATGTTTCCAACAGTGGGTGTAGGCTAGAATGGCATCTGTTGCCTCCCCACAATCTCATATAGACGGAGATTCACGTGACAGCTTACTTCGTATTGTCTCTTGGAATGTAGAGGGGCTCAATCACCCAGTTAAACGGAGGAAAGTGACGTCTCACTTGAAACGCATGTCCCTTCATATTGTGTTTCTTCAGGAGACACATTGACTAGAGGACCCTAGAAATTCCTTTACGGGCCCCTTGGTTTGGGGAATGTATTTCAGCCCCATACCATTCTAAGTCCAGAGGAGTAGCTATCCTCTTCCACTCCTCCTTATAATATTCTATCCGTAAAAAGTTTCTTGATCCTGAAGGAAGATTTATTTTGCTAGATGTATCTGTTGACAACACTGTATATACCCTACTCAACGTCTATGCACCTAATGTATCCCGATTCCTTTTTTGCAGCTCTTCTAATGACATTCCTCACCTGGGGCAGAAAAAATTTGATTGTAGGCGGGGACTTTAATGTGGTGGTCGACCCATCCATGGACAGATCCAAAGTAAGTACTCAAACTGCTGCTCCTCTGTCATCTTCTGCCCTCTTTCTGTACGCAACTCGACTTACTTGACCCGTTGCGCATACTTCACCCTACCTAGAAAGACTTCTCTTTCTATTCTCATCCTCACTCATCTCATTCCCGCATTGACTATATCTTTACTTCTACCTACCTTTTTCCCAAGGTTGCCCTCGCATCAGTTGCTGACATTATCATTTCTGACCACGCCCCAATATCTTTGCATATTCAATTGACTTTGTCTCATCATTCTTCCCCATGCTGGCGCTTACACACATACCTACGCCACTCCACTGACTTCCTTCTACACCTCACACAGTCCTGGCTTAATTATACCTTAGATATTAGTGACCATAGTTCAGATTCACCACTATTTTGGGGTACTGCTAAGGCGGTACTTAGGGGACATGTTATGTCTTACACTCACTCCAAAAAGGAAAAAATTCTCTTCACAACTGCAGACATTAAGTGTGAGGCTCACCTCCTCTTATTGGCAATATAAACAACACGACACCCCTGCTCACAAGGAAGCTTATCTTTCAGCCAAACACATTTATGACACTTTCCTCACTGAACGAGCTCAACTACTTATGATTACCAGCGAAACAGGTTTCATAGATGGGGCAACAAAAATCGGGCAAATTGTTGGCTAATCTGATTAAAGGACCCAAGTCCCATACATGGGTGAACGCCATTAATATTTCAGGGAACATAGTCTCAGACCCTGACGCTATTTGCGCTGAATTTATGCTATTCTATCGCTCCCTCTATGCTAAGGGCCCTGATATTATTGATACTGGACGCTCTTTTCTTGAAGAGTCCAATCTTCCCATCCTCTCCCAAGAAGAAAGGGACCTCCTTGAGAGCTCGATCACAACTGAGGAATTATTGAAACTTTTAAAAGCCTGCCAAATAATAAAAGCGCTGGCGGTTTTGGTGCGGAATTTTATAAAATGCTGCGAGATGATTTAGCTTTCACCCTTGCATCCCTCTATAATCATATCCTCACCTCCAAACAGACCCCGATTAGGTTCAATGAAGCCAAGATAATTGTCATAGTGAAACCCGGTAAAGACCCTTCCTTACCTAGCTCTTATAGGCCGATTTCCCTCCTTAATCAGGACTTTAAGATTCTGACCAAACTAATGGCTAATCGCCTGCAACAGTGTCTCTCTTGCATTATTTCACCTGCGCAGTTGGGATTCATTAAACAGACAATTGGTGCGAGGTATTAGAGCTGCTTTAGCTGCTATCACCCACTCTCGCACTCACATCATTGTGAATAACTTTCTCATTAACCTCGACGCTGAAAAGGCCTTTGAAAAGATTGCTTGGTCTCATCTTAACAGAGTCTTACATTATCAGCGTTTAGTAGAGAAATTTTGTGGCCTTGTTAATTCCCTCTATACAGACCCTAATGCGCAGGTGATGGTAAACAATATCTCCTCAACTCCCTTTAATCTTGAAAGAGGGACTAGACAGGGATGCCCTCTTTCCCCCCTTCTCTTCAATCTAGCTTTAGAGCCCTTTCTGTGTTATATTATTAATCTATCTGTCTTTCAGGGTATAAAAATAGGTACTCAAGAATTGAAAATCATAGCGTTTGCGGATGACACTCCTTTTTACCTCTAACCCTAAGCAATCTGTTCCAGCATTACAAGACGCTATAACGCGCTTCTCTTCCTTTGCTGGCTTTTCCATCAATTATGATAAATCAGAGGCCCTAGCTATATTCCGTCAGGCCACTCTAGGGTGGGACACCCCTTTTCCATTCCGATGGGCTCTTACCCACATCACCTATCTTGGGGTTTTATTGCCGTCCGATCCTTCCCTCCTCTATTCCTACAACGTTCACCCTGTTCTCACTACAATTCAAACTGAACTTGGTCTCTGGCAAAATTTACCAATCAACCTCCTAGGTCGCTGAAATCTTATTAAGATGGCCAGTTTCCCAAAGTTGCTCTATGTCCTCCAGATGGTTTCTATTCTGCTCACAAAATCCGATCTTTCTCCTCAACTCACACATCTCTAAGTTCATATGGTCTATTAAACGGCCTAGAATTAGCTTTCTTAAACTGTCCCAGACAGTACAGAGTGGAGGGCTGACTCTACCGGACATAGAGCAATACAATAGGGCGTGTCTTCTCTGCTTTGCTATGGACTGGCTTCAGGACATAAATGTCTTCACTGACTCGTCACTGAACGGCCAATTTTGCACCGCCCTATCCCTTAGCTATATCCTACATGCCAATAACACTACTCTAAAATTGCCTCACTTTAACAATCTACTCCTGACGTCCACAATCACGGCATGGCGAATGTCTAGGAAATCACTGAATCTACACTACTTTCGGGTGGTCTTCTGTTTTCCGGCGGTCGGGCTCCCGGCGCTCAGTATACCGGCGCCGGGAGCCCGACAGCCGGCATACCGACACTTATTTTCCCTCGTGGGGGTCCACGACCCCCATAGAGGGAGAATAAAATAGTGTGGCACGCGTAGCGCGCCACCGTGCCCGTAGCGTGGCGAGCACAGCGAGCCCGCAAGGGGCTCATTTGCGCTCGCCAAGCTGTCAGTAAGCCGGCGGTCGGGCTCCCGGCGCCGGGATGCTGGTCGCCGGGAGCCCGACCGCCGGCCAGCCGTAGTGAACCCCTACTTTCACTCACTATTCCTCCCTCTTACCGGTGATTTAGACTTTCAAAATGGACAGGCCACCTTTCACTTCACTGTCTGGTGCTCTGCAGGGATTACACATATTCACAATCTCCTAAACTCTCTTAATAAACCACTCACTTTTGCTGAAGCAATAGCCAAATATAACATTAGCCCCCTTCAAGGATTCTACTACTTCCAAGCCTCTCATTACCTACAGTCTGCTCTAACAAATCTACATAAACCAGACTAACTCTTTGGACACGCTTTTACAATCTGGCACAAACTCCATCTCCACCATCTATACCCACATACGCACAGAAATTATACCCATTTCCGACTTCTCAAATACCTTCCATGTCCCCTGAAATGGTGATGGATAGCTTTACTGCTTCTCTGAAGATTATCCCAGCAAGTATCTATCAGGAAATGTCATACAAGATTTTACACAGGGCTTGCATATCTCCAAAAAGAAGTCATGTAATGGGCCTTTCCGACCCGGTGAAATGCACTAAATGTTCTGCAACAGTAGCGGACATTATGCACGGTTTCTGGCACTGCCCCCACATACAACCCTTTTGGAGTGAGCTGCAAGCATATAATTCTTCTGAGTTAGGTGTACACTTCCATTGTACTGCCTCTTGGGCCCTCTTTGGACATCTTCTTGATCAGCCCAACATCCCTTCTCCAGAAAAAAAACTAGTAGTACTTCTTTCAGCCGTTGGAAGAAAATCTATTTTCCAGCAATGGATCCATGACACTCCTCCTACCCTACCGATGGCTACTTCTAGACTGCTTTTCCTATTCACTATGGACTGGTTGGAAACATCTCTTAATAAAGAAATCCTGACTCCTGCATGGTTTCAAATTTATTCATAAATTGCCTGCCCCTCCAAAACTGGCTATTCAACGGAGCTTTCATTGTACTATACGGTACTGTCATCAATTATTGGACAATAGACCCCCAATTTCCCTCTCATGAGTCTCCAACACCTTTTGTCTCCTCCCTCTTTTGACTTTCTATATACCCTCCTTAACTCCTCTTTGAACTCAGTCTGCTACATTATCTCCTGCATTGATGAATCAGACCAATCACTGATCACCACTAGTTCGCTGTTATGCCCTATAACGATCTGATTTTTAAATTCTCTATTTCATGTTGGAAAATGGAAAATTTGAGGTGTTATTCAAGACTAAGCCTTCTTTATATATCATGTCTATTTGAATGCGTGTCATCACTCTTCTACATATGGCTGTGTCTTACTTCTTTATATATTGTACATCAATGTTTGTTCTAAACCTCAAAATATATATTGGGGGGGGGGGGGGGGAAGTTAGAAATATGAATAAGCTTTTAGAACCAAGTATGGCCATTTCCATAAGCAAACATAGAAAAAGCATTTAGAACAAACTGGCATTTATTACAAGAAGATTAGGTTTTAAAGAAACACCTACCAGATTATCTGTCTTTTATATAAAGACACTAGATGGGTACTAGATGGGTACCAGCAATTAAAGATAAACTTGTGAGAAGCTCAACAGATGAAGGTAGAAGAGGGAGCACATGAAATAATAATGGGGCAGATGTATTAACCTGGAGAAGGCATAAGGAAGTGATAAACCAGTGATAAGTGCAAGGTGATAAATGCACCAGCCAGTCAGCTCCTGTCAATTTACATATTGTCGCTGATTGGCTGGTGCGTTTATCACCTTGCACTTATCACCCGGTTTATTACTTCCTTATGCCTTCTCCAGGTTAATACATCTGCCCCAATATATTTTACAGGTGTGGGAATTATTTACCATGCAGAGTTATAAGTAAAAAGGATTTAAAAAAAAATATGGTTGTGTATATAAAATTAATCAATTTTTAATCTGTGACTCCAGAAATTTTGTATATACCCTTAAGTGTAAATGAGCTCTTATTGATATTGGAAAAACGGCGAGACCGTTAAACATACATACTGTATATCAGAGCATATTTAGAATAGCAACGAGAGTCTAATAATCCATACTGTACCATGTCATTAAAAGGGAAATCATGACTGCAAAGAGACCAGTATTCAGAATTATTGGGCAATACAAAAAGTTACCAATAATTGCAAAAAAAGGGGTTCTAGATAATAGACTTTCTAAAACGGAGATGATTGGGTGTATGATTTAAAAAGACTTTAATACCAAATGGCTTAAATGCAGATTTCGAGTTGAATTTTTTTTTTGTAGTAATAATTCTCTGATGTTTGTATATATTTGTTTTAAATTGTATTGTTTTTATGTTTTTTTTATGGTTATATATACACACAATTGCTTTTGGAGGAGTTCATTATGCGTTCCAAGCATACTACATGACTCCTGTTTGGACCGCCTGTCTAATATCCGTGGACTCGCGGAGCTGGAGCACATTGTGTGCTCAACTGGCAGCACTTTACTGGAGCGGAAGTGACAAAGTAGTCAGCTGGAATGCATTTACATTCTATGGCCCTGCAAGATGGAATTTTAACAGTAAGGAAGCGGAAATGCCTTTGTGGCTGCGACTTGGTACGCACATGTGTTCCATTACACAGGGGAAAAGTTTTAGCCTATTAACTTATAGCATAAAAAGCGGATTTTGGGACAGACTTTTTATCCACAGCCTGAGGAAGGGGGACCGAAACACGTTGCTGGTGGGACCTGATGTGGAGTGTTGCACTGCCTATTTCTGGGAGCAGTTTGCCTGTAGGAGAGTAACCGGGACTCTTAACTATACTCAGGTCTGACTCACTCAGACTACCTTGTCATCTGGTAGGCACATTTGTACCTGGGGAGAGTATTTTAAATTAAATACCTCAAAATGCCTCTTTGGACCTATATGTCATCAGAAATAAAAATCCATATATAGGTCAAAGCTGTATTGGAAATTTATATTTGACAGAAATTGTCTGCTACGTACCTTTCTAAGAGTTTTTTGGTCATACATCATCATCAGAGACATACATCATTTTATTGGTCAAAGTTGTATTGGGACAATTGTATTTAACAGAAATAATAAGATACTTACCTTTAAGTGTTTCTCGTTAAGATACCATCCTACCCCTGAAGAAGTCCTCAGGACGAAATGAGTAGGGTTTTTAAAACCGTTTAAAATCCATTATCCAATTCAGTTTAGATCCTTCCCACAGCTCACACCTGAGTAAGGTGGAGGAAGGTTGCAATAACATCTCTCCTGGATTGGTTGTGGCCCGCTGATTTTTATTTATCTATGTAAAATTATTACTTTTAAAAGAATGCTGAATTATATTTTAACATGAATAAATATTTGGTATATTTTAATGATTGGCCATTTGGCCTTTTTTGGGTGATTCTTTCTGACGAGAGGGTATTTCCACAGGATTGCCTTTCAGTATAATATGAGATCAGATCGTCAATTTAAGAAATTTTATTCAGTCTTCAAAAAAAGTTATTCTTCAATTAAACATTCAAGTGTGAATATTGTATATAAATTCCATCTCATTATATACAAGCGCACTCTGGAATTGTATTTATGTATCTCATTGGTTCCTAATAACAGGGCTTCCTCCAAGAGTTGCAGCTAACTTGTTGATTGGGCACGAGATAAGGGTATTTTTTTTGTATCTCAACCTAATACATGTCAACCATATGGGGTCAACCTGAGTGTCGACCTAGACATTGTATATCTTCAATACACCGGTCCTGAATTTAGGCCAGTTTCTAAAATACAGATTTGACGTAGCCATCTGGACCACATTATGTCTGGATAGTTAAGACTAGTTTATCTATGCAAAGTGAACTTTCAGAATATATGTGACAGCCACATGATACATTTGACGAGAATGGGAACCGTATTAAAATAAGTGAAAATAAGAATATGGGCAGCGCAGTATTAAGAAGTCATGATCTGCATAAGATACTTGTTCGGCAGAAAGCATACTCCATTACAGACATTATTGCGGGAGAAGAGTTCTGGCTATAGGGCCCCACTGACTACTCCAGCTATTTAGGTGTGGCTGCTGGCTTTTGGCACTGGTGGGACTATCTTCTGGTTCCCTGAGTTTGCATCCCTTGGAAATAAATACATACATACACTGTTTATTTGGATGTGATGCAATTTTCATAGTTTTGGCTCTGTACGCCACCACAATGGATTTGTAGTTGAAGTTCTGCCTTTCAGCTTTAATTTAGAGGGTTGAACAAAAATATTGCATGAAACGTTTAGGAATTGCAACGATTTTTATCCCCTATTATCAGGGGCTCAATTGTAATTGGACAAAGTAACAATCATAAATAATATGTTCATTTTTAATACTTTGTGGAGAATGATTTGCAGGTAATGACTGCCTGAAGTCTGGATCCCATGGGTTTCATCCTTTGTTATGCTTTTTAGATGTATTCAGTTGTTGTTTGCAGGTCTTTCTACAAAAAAAACTCTTTGGTTGCCTTTGCAGTAAATTTGTCATTGTCCATCAGTACCGTGATGCACTGTCCAATAAATTTTGCTAAATTTGTCTGAATATGAGCAGACCGTATATGGCCCGGTACTGCTGTCCCGGGCCCTGTCGCTCAGACAGAAATGGGAGGCCTGGACCACTACTACCACAACCACCACTCTGTCTGCCCTCCCGCTGCAAGTGAAATGGGCCCCCGGTCCTACTAGCTGCTGGAGACGGTAAATTCCAAGTAGCCCTCCTGCTTAGTATCTCCACCCACTGCCAACAGGGGCGAAGCCCGCGCAAGGGGTAGCTGCTCTATACTGGACTGTCTTAGGCAGGACTAGCTGGCCCACAAGGGAGCTCAAAAGAGGAGGAGGTGGTCATGTGCAGCCTCCTATATTCAGGCCCCCTCCTGTCAGCAGCACTAAGAGTCTGGGCAGTAGATGGCTCAGATTCTACTGCACATGCACAGATCTCCAGCAAAATGGCGCGGTGGCCATTTTACCATTATTTTCTCTACTGCGCAGAACTGTGAAAATGGGTGCTGCGCCATTTTCATGGCGATTAACCAGCACTGCTGACGTTGGTGTGGGACTCTGAAGGGGTGAGTATTAAAAAAATGGGTGCGGTGTGAGGCGCCCATGGACTCAGGGGCCCATGTGCATCGCACACACTGCACCCATTATAAATACACCAGTGCTGGCCCACCTCTATTCAGCATTATTAGCAGAGTGCTGCTGCTCTGTCGTAACACTGAGGCATCTCCCGATCATAGCAGGATCTCCTCAGCAGCAATGCTCCAATTGGCTGAGTGACATCACATCAGCCTATTGGAGCAGAGACATGCCCCCCCCTATATAAACTGCTAGGAAATTATTGGATGAAGTTGGAAGAGGAGCAATGAGTTAGGGTCAAGTAGGCTGCTGCTGCTGGAGACTGCAGGCAAACAGGAAGAACCTGGTCAGTGTTACTGTGTATGTGCCACATGTGTGAAGGCTCAGTGTTAGTGTGTGAGTGTGTGTGTGTGTGTGTGTGAGTGTGTGTGTGTGTGTGTGTGTGTGTGTGTGTGTGTGTGTGTGTGTCACATGTGTGAGCCTGGGTAAGGGTCACACTGGGCGTGTGACATCTGTGAGCCTTTGGCAGTGTTACTGTGTATGTGTGTGTCACATGTGTGAGCCTGGTCAGAGAGTGTGTGTGTGTGTGTGTGTGTGTGTGTGTGTGTGTGTGTGTGTGTGTGTGTATATATATATATATATATATATATATATATATATCACATCTTTGTTAATATCACTGTGTGTTTGTCACAAGTGAGAGTCTGGTCAGTGTTGGGGTCATTGTGTGAGAGCTTAGTCAGTTTTGCTGTGTGTGTGTGTGTGTGTGTGTGTGTGTGTGTGTGTGTGTGTGTGTGTGTGTGTGTGTGAGAGCCTGGTGTCGCTGTGTATATGTAACAATGTGTATCTGACAAACCTGCAGTTCATTATCTGCGTGCTGCAGCTCTCTCCCCTTTTCTTATCTTACTGTATCTTTCTACTCCCCCCTTCCCCCCAAAAAAAAATATCCCTGCCCTTGGTCTCTCTCCCCCTTTTCACCCCACCTCCAGTCTGCTTCCCCTTGTCTCTTTCTTTTAAGTCCCCCCCTCCCCCCCAGCCTACACACACACACTTTTTTTCTCTACCTCATTTCTTTCTCTTTCACCCCTCTTACTTCTATCTATTCCATTTTTTATGTTCTGTTTTTTTTTCTGTATGTCCACTTCATTTCTTATTTATTCTCTTCTTGAATGTGTTTTAATTGTAGCGGCCATGCACTGTGCATCATCACGGACATGGACGTGTGTGTATCAAGTACAGTGCTGAAATGGGCAAACAGCCTGTGGTGGGAAAAAGTGTCCATAATTGGTGACAGTGGGAGCTGTGAGCGGAATGCAAACATGTGCCAATATCCGCGGGCATTGCTTAGGGAAATGCTGTGGTAAGCAGGGAAGTGAGTAAGTGCTCTGGCAAAGCTGTGACATGGTGGGAACCTCCTCTAATGCTTCTCGCTGCCCACGTCCTGTTTGGGGACTGAGCATGCCCCATAGTGTGCCCCTATAATTGCGATCCCTTGGTGGGCCTTTCATGCCAACGCTGGTTTCATAACATGTTGATTGAGAATTGGCTTGGGCTGGAAACACACTGCCTCACACACCACTTGCAGCAGCTGTTCACTGCTGTTTAATAATGTACTGATACAGTATATGCATACATGTTAGAAAGCAGAGATGATACAACTATAAGAATTAGATCTGATCATTGCTATTCCTTAGTAATTGATTACAATTTTCTAAAAGGATTATAACATTAATGGTTTTCCCTGGAGATATTCCAGTTTATATATTTATATGGAGATATTCCAGTTTAATCACTGTCAGGCTTACAGGCACTTGTCAACAAAGTTACTTAACCAGTTAACTGGCTAATATTTTTCCCCAAAATAGCTCTGAAATGGTCAGGGATTTTTATGATTGAATTATTCATGAACTTGAACTTTAAAACACTTTAAAACTACTTAAGGCTTATATAAATGTGACAAAACACATTGGGTGATACCTTTGCCGTATGCTGCTGCTCAGATAAGCGGTTTTTTCTCGGTTATAACGTACAGGCATTTACTTATGTTCCTGTGTTTTTAAATGTCAAACTGTGTTACACTATCTATGTTTTTTTTTTATCATCGATTTTTTTTATGGTATGGATCTGTATTAAAATCCTTTGAAAACTTTACATGGTTGATAACGTCATGTGGATCACTGAAAGAATTGAGATAAACTTTAAAGTTGTTTTCACTTAGGGAGTAATTCTAAATTGATCGCAGAGCAAATTTGTTAGCAGTTGGGCAAAACCATGTGCACTGCAGGGGGACAGATATAACATGTGCAGAGAGAGTTAGATTTGGGTGGGGTGTGTTCAAACTGAAATCTAAATTGCAGTGTAAAAATAAAGCAGCCAGTATTTACCCTGTACAGACACAAAAGAACCAGTGGTGCAAGCAGAAAAAAATGTCTTATAGGTACTGAGTGCGCACACCTCGCCAAAAAAATGGGTGTAACCAAATGCCACATGGGGCGTGGCCAATGAAAATGGAGGCGTGATACACATATGGGGGAGGAGCAGATACACATAGTGCCAGATACAGGTTGCCCCACAGTGCCAAATATACATTGCCCCCAGAGTGCCAGATATACATTTCCCCCCAGTGCCACATACAGAAATGCCCCCACAGAGCCAGATATACATTGCCCCCCAGTGCCAGATACACATGTCCCCGCAGTGCCAGATACACGTCCCCCCAGTGCCAGATATGCCCCCAGTGCCAGATAAACATGTCCCCCCAGTGCCAGGTACACATGCCCCTTCCTTTCCCTGCTGCTCACCGCTGCTGCTGTCCTGTTTCTGTGTGTGAGGGGAGGAGAGCGCAGCATGCGCCTCTCCTGCCCCTCAGTCTCCAGCGGTGGTGCAGGTGTCTAACTTCAATTCAGCGTCGATCCGTGAGCCAATCAATGCTTGCAGTCCAGCAGCCAATCAGGAGCCTTGGCTGCCGGTCCACGAGCTCTGATTAGCTCACGGGCCGGCACTGAATTGAAGGTAGACACTGAGGGGCAGGAGAGGCGCATGCTTTGCTCTCTTCCCCTCAAGCAGCAGCGGCTGTGAGCAGCAGCGGAGGGAGGAAGCGTCGGCCCATCGGCGGTGGGTACGGTGTACCCACGGCTAAATTCTTAAGGGTATGCCGTACCCACCCATACCCGCCCACTTGCACCACTGAAAATAACCCACCCAAATCTAACTCTCTCTGCAAATGTTATATTTGCTCCACCTGCAGTGCACATGGATTTGCCCAACTGCTAACAAATATGCTGCTGCGATCAATTTTGAATTACCCCCTTAGTACGGGTCCCCTTTTTCTACATTACACACATGGGTGGTGTTTGAATATTATCGCACTAGGCGCTCCAGTCCTTTTTTGTATTTCAGAGTAGATAAAGTTGGCTTGCATCCAGACAAGGAGCTTGGCTGTCTGAGAAGCTGAATTTCCTGTGCATTTGATGTAGTTTTTTGGGCTATATTAACATCTGTCGTGTACACACTGGCATAGATCCAAATCTGTATGTGTATAATAATAATATATATATATATATAATAATATATATATATATATATATATATATATATATATATATATATATATATATATATATGTATGTATGTATGTATATATGTATGTATGTATGTGACGTGCAGCGGACATTTTTCGGGTTTTGTGTTTTGGTTCCGCGGCCGTGTTTTGGATTCGGACGCGTTTTGGCAAAACCTCCCTGAAAATTTTTTGTCGGATTCGGGTGTGTTTTGGATTCGGGTTTTTTTTACAAAAAACCCTCAAAAACAGCTTAAATCATAGAATTTGGGGGTCATTTTGATCCCATAGTATTATTAACCTCAATAACCATAATTTCCACTCATTTCCAGTCTATTCTGAACACCTCACAATATTATTTTTAGTCCTAAAATTTGCACCGAGGTCGCTGGATGACTAAGCTAAGCGACCCAAGTGGGCGACACAAACACCTGACCCATCTAGGAGTGGCACTGCAGTGTCAGACAGGATGGCACTTCAAAAAAATAGTCCCCAAACAGCACATGATGCAAAGAAAAAAAGAGGCGCAATGAGGTAGCTGTGTGACTAAGCTAAGCGACCCAAGTGGCCGACACAAACACCTGGCCCATCTAGGAGTGGCACTGCAGTTTTCTAGCGAGAGGATAAGTGCTTCCATCCTCATGTGAAGCTGAACCACTAGCCATGAACATAGGCCAGGGCCTCAGCCGTTCCTTGCCACTCCGTGTCGTAAATGGCATATTGGCAAGTTTACGCTTCTCCTCAGACGCTTTAAATTTTGATTTTTGGGTCATTTTACTTAACTTTTGTGTTTTGGATTTTACATGCTCTCTACTATGACATTGGGCATCGGCCTCGGCAGACGACGTTGATGGCATTTCATCATCTCGGCCATGACTAGTGGCAGCAGCTTCAGCACGAGGTGGAAGTGGATCTTGATCTTTCCCTATTTTACCCTCCACATTTTTGTTCTCCATTTTTTAATGTGTGGAATTATATGCCAGTATCAATAGCAATGGCCTACTACTTTATATACTGCGCACAACTGAAATGCACCACAGGTATGGATGGATAGTATACTTGACGACACAGAGGTAGGTAGAGCAGTGGCCTTCTGTACCTTGGCCAGCCACGTCCTCTCACTATCATTTCCAATGCACGAGTGAAAAATGGCGGCGACGCGCGGCTCCTTAAATAGAATCCGAATCTCGCGAGAATCCGACAGCGGGATGATGACGTTCGGGCGCACTCGGGTTAACCGAGCAATACTGGAGTATCCGAGTATGCCTCGGACCCGTGTAAAATGGGTGAAGTTCGGGGGGGTTCGGATTCCGAGGAACCGAACCCACTCATCACTAATATATATATATATAGGTAGCATGCCTTTCCCACCTGTGGCTCAGGTATATCTGGAAAGGACAGAGGCGGCACTCCGAGGACTTTGAAAAATAGTTTATGTGCAAAGCATAGCAAATCAAATGTGTACAAACAATGGAAAAAACATGGAGGTCTTACAACGTTTCAAGGCAGCAAGCCTTTTCTTCAGGTAAGGTGACCCATGTAGAGTGTGTAGTGAAAAACAGCGAAACCAAACATACCAAGAGAAAAACTCACCTTTTAAAGACATGCTGGGACAGGTGTTCCCGGCGTCCGTGTTCGGGACTTCCGGGTGCGGCGCCCGAATGGCGCATAGCTGACGTCATCGTTGCTAGGCAACGGGAATGCACACAGGCGCCGGGGAGACCCGACGTGTCTAGAAGGAATGTAAACAAACGTGATACTAGACTGAAATGTACGACACCCAGAGAGGGTGAAACGTGGGAGTGAATGTGAATAAACATTTAAAAGGGTTAAAAACTGAGGCTCCACTGAAGATGCACAAGGAGAATATAGACTTAAAAAGGGGAATCAAACTTTAAAGAGAAACACCGTTTTAGCAACCAGTGTAATGCATGCGAGATGATAATTAATGCAAATAGCTCAAGTGGGCTAGCAGACTGTAATGTGATCAGGATGGGTCCCCACTAAGCTGCAGCACCCCAACATAAGGAAGATAAAGGGGAAAGAAAGTGTTGGGTGGGGGGGGGGGGGGGGGAGGAGGGGTTGGAAAGGGGGGGGAAGGGAGACAGAGGCCGAGGGGGGGGTTGGAAGGGGGGGGGGTTGAGTGAGGAGGGAAGGGAAAGAGCAGGAAGGGAAGGGAGGGAGGGGAGAAGGGGGGGTGGGGAGGGGGAAAGGGGGGGGGGAAGAAGGGTAAGGATCAAGATTGGTAAGTATAGTGTTGCAAGGACACTTTTCAAGTAACTTTTTAAGTAAATATTTTACAAGAACACATTCCAAGTGAATTTTTCGTTAAGTCCGTTTGGTGACAGTGTGTCCAACAGGAAAATCCACTTCGATTCACATCTAGATAATGCTGTATGACGATCGCCCCCTCTCACAGGGTTAGGGATGTGGTCGATGATCTTATATCGCAAGCTGGCGAGTGAGTGGCCTTGAGACTTAAAATGGCGTGCAACCGGTTGGTCCACAGGTTTGCCCATAAGCGATGCCTTAATGGCCGATCTATGCAGTGCCATCCTATCCCTGAGATTCCGAATTGTCTGTCCAACATATAGTAAGCCACATGGGCAGATGATAATGTATACGATAAATGGTGTCGTGCAGGTGACCACATGTCTGATTTTGAATTGCTTGCCTGTGTGTGGATTGTTAAAGGTATGACCTGTTTCCAAATATTTACAAGTGGTGCAAGCTGCGCACCGGTAACATCCTGGTCTCTTGACTTGCGTCGAAGCCTTAGGAGTTGGAGTGATATTCGTTTTCACTAATAGGTCCCTAAGATTAGGGCCCCTCTTGTAACTAGGCATCAGAGAAGTATTTTTGAAACAGGGTAAGTCCTTATCTCCAGACACTATGGGCCATAGGCCTTTGGTGGCACGTGGGAGGACTTTACTAGCTGTGGAAAACTGGGTGACAAATGGAATCCGGGATAGCAATGGCTTTTGAGGAACTTTGTATAGCAATTGTTCTCTAGGAATTTGGAGAACTTCATTCTTGGCCTGTTGAAGCTCCCTTAGTTTATATCCTCTATGGGCGAATTTTAGGATCATCTGTTCCAGGGTCGTAACTAGAGTGGTGCGGTCACTAGAGATTCTTGCTGCACGAAGCATTTGTGATCTGGGTAATCCACGTTTAAGTGCTGGGGGATGGCAACTGCTGTGGTGTAAAAGCGTGTTGCGGTCCGTAGGTTTGGAAAATAATTTAGTATGAATGGAATTATTCTTGATTTCAATGGTGACGTCCAGATAGTTAATGCTAGTGAAACTGGTCTGATACGTGAATTTGATGGGTGAATTGCATGAGTTGATGTGCTCGATGAGGGTGGTGAGTTCAAGTTCAGTTCCCGTCCAGAAGATCAGCAAATCATCAATGTACCGTGAGTAGAGTGCTATTTTATTGGTTATCTCTCTCGATGAGAAAAAGAATTCCTCCTCTTGTAGAAACATATATACATTAGCGAACGATGGGGCCACAGAGGACCCCATCGCGCACCCAGTTGTTTGAATGAAGTACTGTCCATTGTGTAGGAAATAATTTTGTTTTAGAGTTTTTGACAGCAGAGTCAAAAACAGAGGAATGGGGATGGCGTCAAAATGATGTCGGAACAAGAATAGTTCCATGGCGGCTAAGCCACTGTCATGAGGAATTACAGTATATAGATTCTTGACATCTAAAGTACATAGCAACATATTGGTTGGTATTGTTTTGAAGTGATTAAGTTTAGTGAGAAGTTGTGTAGTGTCCTTGAGGAACGTGGGCTGATCCATGATGTATGGTTGAATAAGCTGGTCTAGGAACTGTGAAATGGGCTGGAGCAGTGACCCCCGTGCTGAAATAATTGGTCTGGGGGGTGGATCTACCGGGTTTTTGTGAAGTTTAGGGATTGTGTATAACACTGGAGTGATAGGGAAAGGAGTGAGTAATGAATTATACATTTTCTTATCGAGGTGACCAGCTTGGTGAGCTTCCAACAGGACAGAGTCCAGATCCCGTTTGAACCCTTCCGTGGGGTTCTGGGGGAGCTGATGATACGTGGAGGAATCTTGAAGCAGAAGGTCGATGTTGGAAATGTATTTTTTGGAATCCTGTATAACGATGCCGCCCCCCTTGTCGGCAGGGCGGAAGATGACATCCTGATACTTCGACAAATCCTGGAGCGCTTTATGCTCAGCTCGAGTCAGGTTGGTATGAACAGTGGGTTGAGCTGCGTGGAATTTGGTAACTGCTGTATCTAGCAGACGGTTGAATGTCTTCAAAGAAGCATTTGTCGAGACAGGGTCAAATTTGTTTTTTTTATGCACTGCCGATGTTTGATGAATGGGCACATTATCACGTTGGTGTTGGAAAAATTCCTTGGTTTTTAAAGACCTGTGTAGCCCATATAGATCAATCTTCCAATCTAGGTCCCGGTGGGGGTGGGTAGGAACAAAGGATAAGCCTTTGTTTAACACATTTAATTCAATGGGTGAAAAGGTACGGGATGATAAATTGAAGGTTACTTCCTCCCTCTGTTGATGGGAGGCTTGGAAGATCCTTTGATTTTGGCCCCCACGTCGCGTTCTTCCTGGTCGCGCATGTCGACTTTTGAGCGTGTGGCCCTGGCTAAAGGGACCGTCCGTGTTGTCTGGAGGTCTTCCGAATCGGTGACTAAAAAATCACTGTCACTATTGGATTGTGACCTGTTCCTCCTACTTGGTGGATTTCTATCTTTCCAAGAGATCCGAGATCTAGAACGGGATGGTGGGTCTGTGCCGTTCAGCCACCGGTAAACCCTCTGGTCTTCATAATCGGCTTGGACCGTTGTGAGTTTCTTCTGTTTGAATTTTAAGAGATCTTGTCTGTAGGTATTGCACTGTTGTTCCAATCGGTCCCATTGTGCTTGTAGTCTCTTGTCATCTAATTGGGGTTTGAATTTCAAGGTGGCCTCCGCAAGTTTAGATCTGGTCTCAGTTAGAATGTTGCGGGCCTCGTCGATGACCAATAGCATTAGATCTGTCGCTACATTTCAGTCTAGTATCACGTTTGTTTACATTCCTTCTAGACACGTCGGGTCTCCCCGGCGCCTGTGTGCATTCCCGTTGCCTAGCAACGATGACGTCAGCTATGCGCCACTCGGGCGCCGCACCCGGAAGTCCCGAACACGGACCCTGGGAACACCTGTCCCAGCATGTTTTAAAAGGTGAGTTTTTCTCTTGGTATGTTTGGTTTCGCTGTTTTTCACTACACACTCTACATGGGTCACCTTACCTGAAGAAAAGGCTTGCTGCCTTGAAACGTTGTAAGACCTCCATGTTTTTTCCATTGTTTGTACACATTTGATTTGCTATGCTTTGCACATAAACTATTTTTCAAAGTCCTCGGAGTGCCGCCTCTGTCCTTTCCAGATATACCTGAGCCACAGGTGGGAAAGGCATGCTACCTGAATTAATCTAAGGAAGGCACCCAGGCATATGCTTTCTTCATACAGAGTGCCGGATGTATACATTGATATATATATATATATATATATATATATATATATATATAAACATACACACACACCTACCTTAAAAGTTATATATACAGGTTGAGTATCCCTTATCCAAAATCCCACATTTTTTGGGTCCCCTACTAAGATAATGACATATATATTATATAGTAAGTGTGTGTGTATAAATATATATAGGGAACTTAGAGGATACAGGCAGCCATATAATTAATTAATTTTAGTGTTTTATTTGAAATAGCGCAGTGGGAGAGTAATTCTTGTCATATTTTGCATTTCTGTTAGCTACTCTCCATTTGCAGCTTAACAACATGCCGTTATTTAGTGACCGCAAAGGTAGAAGCTTAAAATGCAAAACAATTTTCTTAGAAGAAGGACAGGATATGGAGCAAATTGAGGAGGATGCAGATGAGTATTACCATCTACTCAATAAGATGGAGAAGTTGGCCACTAGAGAACTTAAAAGCTGGTACGACCTCATAACACTTGAAAAATATCTGGAAGTTGGACGTGTTCCAAGAGGTCTGAGGTTAAATAAAACTCCAATCATGGGATCTAACAATGAAGAGTTTAATAAAAATTGGAATAAAATATTGGATGATAGTGCGGCAAAATTAGTGGAACTTATTATATTAGAAAGAAAGAAAGAGTTGGACACTTTAGAGGTGGATCTCAATGAATTGGAGGTTATTTTGAATAAATTTAATGATGATGAGGATTTTAAGAGGGATGTTGTGGATCTTCAGCAGAAGTTGGACTCTCTTGAAAAAGAGATCATCACACGCAAACAAAAGAAGTTTGCGAGGGATAAATTAGATTATATAAATGGAAAGGTACATGATTGGAGTAGTAACGTCACTAATAAACCCTATCAAAGAGACTATCATGTCCAAGCTAGACGAAGAAAACTCACTGAGGATTATGATAATGAAGTATTCAGACGTGAATATGTTCCTAACTACCGTAATAGACAAGGTGAAAATTACTATACGAGAAGAAATTCCTATCGATCACCTAGACGTAGATATGGGACGAAACCATTATACCAACACCATCAATCCCCTGTGGGTAAACGCCGAAGACCCTCATACAACAATGGATATGAATTTCGTAGGTCTGTATCCCCCAAAGGAAGGACTTTTTTAGGGGAGAAAAAGAGGGGGGATCTACCACATTTTCAAGAACGAGAACATCTACATACCAGGTTGGATTCCCCTCAGGGGGTGAAAAGGCTTCTACACCCAGGAGAAGAGGAACAAGGGGTGGAAGAAAGGTCGCCCATCAAAAAAAGAAGAGCGATCAACTTCCTACGAGAAATGCCCAGTCCAGCATCATCAACCTTACTGAAAAGAAATTATCAGTCCCACAGACATCAGTACTGAATAAAGGTCTAAAATTTGCTCCCAACCAACATGTGGACAAGTTCAACTTATATGTTGATCTCAATAAATATGTCCGTAATTTAACCTTGAAGAGACACTATTTGAAAAACCCAGTGCAGAAATTGGACTTTGAACCAAGAAAAAAACCGTTAGTAGCACCACCTTCCAGGTACTACCCGGTGGAATCTAGAGGTAACCATATAGACTTCTTCTTTGACTCAGTCAAAGAAGATTTCAGGAAACTAAAAATCAAGGATGACAGATTCTGTGATAACCTTACTCCACAAGAGAGACTCGCGGTTAAACAACTCAAGAATAATGATGAAATAATCATAAAAACTGCAGATAAAGGAGGGGCGGTGGTACTACAAGAGAAGTCGGCATATGTCAAAGAGGCTTTGAGTCAAATTAATGATACTAGGACCTATGAACAGCTTATAGGTGATCCTACCGAAAAGTTTGTAGAGGATCTTTACGATCTTCTACATGCCGCTAAAAACAGAGGTATCCTGTGTAAGGAAGAATTCGAATATCTGTACAATAAGAAACCGAGGATTCCAGTTTTTTACCATCTGCCTAAAGTGCACAAGGGCACGATCCCTCCCCCAGGAAGACCCATAGTGGCAGGGGTTGATTCCTTGACATCCTGTTTGTCACATTATCTGGATTTAAAACTCCAACCATATGTAAAAAAACAACTGTCCTACTTGAAAGACTCCACCGGTCTACTGAATTCACTCAGGGACCTCCAATGGCAATCCACATACCGGTGGGTCACGGTGGATGTACAGGCACTTTATACATCCATCCCCCACGATAAAGGATGTGAAGCAGTGAGTAAGATCCTGATTTTAGACCATAATGTCAGCAGAGAAGAGAGAGATTTCCTTGTGGATAGTATTAGGTTTGTCCTTAACCATAATTATTTTGAATTTCAAGAAAAATACTATCTACAGAAACAGGGTACGGCGATGGGTACCAAGTTCGCCCCTTCATATGCAAACATCTATATGGACTGTTGGGAAAATGAAATTCTGTATGTGGATGGAGATTTTAGATGTACTAACATCAAATTCTACAAACGATACATTGACGACTTGATCTTCATCTGGGACGGTGAGGTTGAAACCCTGACGAGTTTTATATCTGACATTCAAATTAATCATTATAACCTCAAGTTTACTTACAAACAACACCCTGTAGCCATTGACTACCTGGATGTTCTTTTGAAAATTGAAGAAGATGGCTCTTTAAGTACTAAAACCTTTTTCAAGAAAACTGATGCCAATAGTTTCATTCCTTCCGACAGCTGCCACCTTTCCCGGTGGAAAACTGCGGTACCATATTCCCAATTTATACGGATTAGGAAAAACTGCAGCAGTATGGATGCATATTGGGAACAGTCATCATCATTAGTTCTTCAGTTCATAGATAGGGGTTACAGTGAAAAGACTCTACGAATAGACCAAGCCCGTGCTTCCGAAATTGACAGGAACAGCCTCTTTATGACGAGAGATCGTATACAGGATGGACACCGGGGAGAGAGACCATTTGTAACACAGTTCAATCAAGAAAACAAAACTATCAAACGTATTATGAATAAACACTGGCACCTTTTACTTAAAGATCCAGTTTTAGGGCCTCATCTACCCAGTAGACCAAGTATTGTCTTTAGGAGATCTAAGAACCTTAAAAGTATCCTTGCTCCTAGTCAATTACAGACAGAACATCGGAAAAAAGATGATAATTCCAACCAACACCCACTCATGAAGAGAGCAGGGCTGTTTCCCTGCAATAAGTGCAATTGTTGCCGCTTCATCGACAAAAAGAGTTTCTGCTGGAAAGATGAGACTAAAAGGGTTTTTAGACTAAAGTCCATTGTTACGTGCAATACCAATTACGTCATCTATAAGATAGATTGCAGTTGCAAACTCTCTTATATTGGTAAAACAAAGAGGTGTCTCAAAATTAGAATACAGGAACACTTACGAAACATCAAGAATAAGGTCCAGAATCATAGCCTCCCCAGGCACTTCCAGGAAAAACATAGGTCCGAAATTCAGGGCTTAACATTTAATGTGGTGGAACATGTACCCGAAGATAAGAGGGGAGGAGATAGGGACCTCCAGCTTGCTCGAAGGGAATCTTTCTGGATTTATACTTTAAATACTCTTATACCGAAAGGGTTGAATGAGAATATCGATATGATAGCATTCCTTTGATGTAGATAAAGTGTATCTAGTGTGTAGAGATGGAGATATTGTCAGAGTAGTTAATGGCCAGTACTGAATTTTCATACTAATGTAACATAGTTTCATTATATATCATGTGCACGTAGAGGAATTGAATGTCAGATCTTTAAAAATCATAAGATTTCCCCGGTGTATTTATCATTGGTTATTAAATTTTACCACTTGACATACAGACGTGTACAAGTGGGGCCATTTTCAAGTTGATAACTCTCCATCTCATTCATTTTTTTCATACATACATCACGTTTCCAGTATATATACACTCATGTACATGTTTAACCATAAAGGACTTAATTTATTTATATAAAGATCAGACATATTTGTTTATAACTCATTATTATATTTATTTATTTCTTCATTTATTATTTATAATTTTTTCATCAATATTCTTATTTTTAGGTTTATGTTTATTTCTATATATATATATATATATATATATATTTTATTTTTATTGTTATATTTTATATATATATATATGTATATTTTTTTATTTTTATTTATTTTTATTTATTTTTATTTATTTTATTTTTATTTATTTTTTTTTTTATAAATATTTTTTATTATTATTTATTTTTATTATTTATTTTTTATTTATTTATTTATTTATTTTTTGTTTTTTTATTTTTATTTCCATTTTTATTTTTATATTTATATTTTTATTTTACTTTTATTTATTTATTTATTTATTTATTTTCTTTCATTTATTTATTTATTTATTATCACTCCAGCGTCATGCAATACGATCAAGGGGAATTACCCACAGGGGATCAGTCTAATATGTAGGACATGAAACTGAGTTAAATGAGATGGGGTGTGTCCAACATTATTCCTGGCATTTAGCCAGGTTTGGTTTCCCTAAATAGTAACCAGAGAGACAGTGAAAAGCATTATGGGTAATATTAATCAATTAGGTATTTCCTCCTAAGGAGTTATTCTCATAATAATACCGTTAATACACTTAGTTTGATTATTTGAAAATTATAAATCTATGCACTTTTGGTTAAGTAATCTCCATTCTAATATAGTAAATGGAGCACATATATATAGAGCACCAATCACTTTGCAAGGGAAGTGATGTAATCACTTTTCCCTTTATAAAGGGTGGTTATCAGGTCCAATGCCTCATTATACAGAGACTTGGCTGTCAGCACTGCACCACTGGAGGGTAAGGTTTTGTTTTTGATTTTACAATAGTATATTATCAACTTTGAAAGTGGTCCCATTTATTAGTATACACTTTGTACCAGCTATATGTATTTTATTGACTGGTTAACCACTAATCATTTATAAATGTAATTTTTAAAAGAGTATATGATATGCACTAATTATATATATATATTCACTATATAAATATGACAGATTTATTCATGAATATGAAACTAAGTTGTATGAGTTATACACTCACTTATATAATTTTTATAGTTAATAGATCTTCCCCTTACTAAGTGAAAGGAGTATTTGTTTCTCCAGGGGGTGGGAACTCTTTGTACCATACTGGTACTTTAATAGATGGTCTAATTGATATCAACCCAATTAATTTACCAGGTCTACCACGTGTTCTAAATTGGTTAGACATTATACCCATTTGAATTGCCTTCACTCCTGAGTCTCTGAGTGTCAGGTTCAAGCTGCTGACCGACGAGGTATGTGCTATATTATAGAGATTTCTTTAATGATTGGCACTAATGAACTACACCCCCTGTGGGTAGCACTTTGAGTAATTTCTTTTAATTATTCGATCATAGATCAGTGATACTGTCCATAAAGGATGGGTTTCCCTAATAAACATATCATGTGGGTTCACTATACTGATGGTTAATACAATTAGTCCTGGGTTTTCCAAATATGAATAAATGGCTGGTTATAATCAGATCATTAAGTAGAGGATCGTTGTATAGTGGTAACATTGGTGTTTGTTATAGCCAATTCTGTGGCTTTGTTCTGTATCATATATAGAAACCACACGGGTTAGTCATGAGATCTGTTCATTAGTGATCAGACATTAATGATACCAGAATTGTTATAATTATGGGTGTCAAAATAAGATAGGGGTCTATTTATGAACTCATAGGTGTTCTTATAATTAATACCCAATTAATCAATTTATTAGGTTCCTTATGCTTGCGAACCAGTTAGATTCTATACACATATGAATCTTCCCCATATTCGAATATCTGAATGTCAGACTCAAGCTGATGATATATGAGGTATGTGCCATTCCATTGGATTAATCCCAATCTCTGCCTAATTGAACAAAAAGTGTCCTTTAATTAATAAAGGTTATTAAACGTTTTTTAATTAGGTATGGTCCTCGCTGTATCAATCAAGTCCCATTGAAATATTGAAACGTTGTTCATACATCTTTGAATGACCTTTTATGTGCTGACAATATGTTCTGAAATGAAGAGGTATGTTTTTCACAACCTGTGCTTTTTTGGTTCTCTTTTTTCCCTCTTTCTTCATGTTATTTATTCTGTTTTCCTCCTCATGTTGCTATGTCATGTTCTTTTGATACCAATATGTCATGTTATATGTGAGTGTAAGATGCTTATTGCTATGTATTTGTTTTGACTTATTATTCTACAATTGTAGATTTTACCCCTGATGAAGTCTTGGAACAAGACGAAACGCGTTGGGTTATTTATCTATCTATTATCTGATGTTACCTCCGAATCTACAATAAGGAGAAGGAGGAAATCGTAGTGATATATCTACGCTTTTTCCTCATCACTACAAACTGATTGTTCAAATTGTGCGACAAATGTAAATGTATCAACTCTGTATACTTATGAACATTTGTGTCGGGTTTATATGTTGTTTTAATAAATTTTTATGTTAGTATTTGTTATCTGACGTAATTTATCCGGAGAGTACTGTAAGGGTCCGTTTTTAGGTAGGGCGTTGATATAACTCCCTTGGCGCCATCTCCTCTATTTCGTTTCATATTTTCACACATTTAGTTCCTCCTAACAGGGAACTTAGAGGATACAGGCAGCCATATAATTAATTAATTTTAGTGTTTTATTTGAAATAGCGCAGTGGGAGAGTAATTCTTGTCATATATATATATATATACACATCTCAGTAGGGAAACCAGAAATGTGTGATTTTGAATTTTGGATAAGGGATACTCAACCTGTATATATAACTGCATATTTGTAGTTATATTATGTGTGATACAGTTGCCAGGTTTTAATTTTTAAGGCTTTGTGATAGTGTAGGACCTGCATGAAGGTGGGGTACCTTGGCGAGCGGTTTGCAGGCTTCCGTGCATTGGGCAATTCACTAACTAAACCCCCATCATTTATTTATTGATGTTGTGAGGAGAAGTGAGCTTGCTATGGTGAGTGCTGAATTTTCTATTTGTATGTATTTGGGTAGGTGGCCATGGGCTGCATGCATCTATGAGTGCAGACACTGCACCCCGCTTCTGGGGTGGCGAGTGCTGTGGTTTTCTATATTTGTTATATATACGTGTATGATTTGTCCCTGAAGACGGGGCGCAGTCCCCGAAACGGCGTAGGACCGGATTAAAGACTTTTTTACCTTACTGCAAGTCTGCTGAGTGCCGCTGATTTCCTCTCTTCTATATTGGATCTTGCTTTCGATCCACGGAGGGCACCGCAGCAAGTAAAGATACCCCTACTAGCGAGTGCCGAACCATAACCGCTACATTATATATATATATATATATATATATATATATATATATATATACACACACACACACACACACACACACACACACACACACACATATATATATAGATGTGTCTTCATACATCCTTGCTGTGATGCATCGCAGCAAGGACGGCATGGCATAGCGGAGTGCGTGCAACGCCATAGAGGCTCCCAATATGCCATAGAAGTTAATGAGAGCTGGCGGGCGCATTCTCTTCTATGTGACTCGGCACCGATGAGATGAGCGCATCTTGCTGTGCTGCATTCTCATCGCAGGCCTGCTACAGCACACTGCTAAAATCAGCAAGGCTGTACCAGGACACATCTGATATCTATTATATATATATATATATATATATATATATATATATATTATATATGTGTATGTGTATTTGTGTGTGTGTATATATATATATATATATATATATATATACATACATACATAAACACACACACAGATGGCCTCCGCGCGTGTACTTGTTCTGCTGTGCGTACACATATTCGCAATTTGCGTATGGTCGCTCCCGCGGTCATGCGCATTAGCGCATGGTATGGGTATTTACGGTAGAGTTTGTGAACGCACGGAGAGCTATCAAAACACATTACATATTTTAATCCAAATAGTGCACAATGTACACATAGTCTCCTTGCACCACATCAGAAATTAACATCAGTTTAAATGGTAACAGAACAAAGGGATTCACCTTTACAGGATAGGAGGGGACAGAACAAGGTTACAAGGTGGTGTTTGGTATCCAGCTGTAGGGTATTTTAAGGGAAACATTCCGGTGTTGGTTTGAGGAAGATCGCATGTTCCTGCGGATAGTAATGTGCAGGAGCAGAATATAGATATAAACTGTATTTACTGTACATTATGTATGCGGCGGGAATCCAGAGGAGACCACCCACAAGAGCAGTGAAAATAGACATCGCCCACCTATTCAAACATACCTATGATCTCTCCTGTACTGTAAAAGTGCATTCCTGTGTCCAATGGACAAAGGGATTACAGTATCTATTGTATTGCTTTTGGGAGAAGTGTATAAAGAGAGCCTGCTTCTGGCCTAGAGACACACAAGGCTCAGAACGTTATCTATCAGATGGCAGAGGACCGGACCGGGTAGCGCAAGCGAATCCACTCACGTATGTAACATTGACTGTAGCCATTATTCTATTATATTGTGTTATATTGTATTATTATTTGTATTGTAACCCCCTTTCAGCAATAATCCACTGTGGTGTGGGAACCCAGCGGTTAAATCACAATTGGTGTCGTGTCTTCATTGCCCTGCTAAGGTTTAAAGTGTAATAGCATTGCATTGCATTACTGTGAAGGTTTAAAGTGTAATAGCATCACACTGCATTGCTGCACAAGGTTTAAAGTGTAATAGCATTGCATTGCATTACTGTAAAGGTTTAAAGTGTATCTCTGGGTGTGTGCGCGCTGTGTGTACTTTGTACCCCCAGCACAGCGTTTGTACGCTAAGTCCGTACAGTGATACGTGACTCCGTACGCAAACAGTGTATAAAGTACGTAGCGTGTGTACTAAGTTTAGCGGCCGCATCGGCTCCATGGTAAAGTGTATTCTAAGTGTGTATAAGGTATAGCTTTCTTTCCTGTAAGATAATCGACATTATCAATATACACACACACATACATATACACACACACACACACACACATACATACAGGCAGGTTGAGTATCTCTTATCGAAATGACACATCTGATATTTGGGCCTTTCCATTGCAGTGACTGTATACTATGAACTTGTAGAGAAGAAAGTAGTTCAAAACAATGTTTAATAAAGCTGTGGTGTGTGTATATTATATTATTATTATTATTATTATTATTATTATTACTACCCTGCTTTACCTGACCCTTAGCACGACAATGGAGACAATTCAATGCAGAGAATATTTTGTTTGGCAATTAGCGAATTTAAAAAATAATAATAATTCTAGGCGCTAAACTGTTTCAAGATAAAAATAAATGGATTGGATTTATCCTATTCCCTAGACAATATTATTTCCATAAAGCTGCATGGTGAGTTGTGCCTGTGTATGCACAAAAAACCTTTCTACCACGGAAGAAACTGAACAACACATAACACCTTGCGCTATTATCCAGATTGAGTTTTTGTAATTTCACCCACACCAGTGCACAAAGAGTGAAAAGGTAGCAATTTAATATTTCGTTCAAGTTTAATACATATAAAAAAAATCAGCAGGTGGTCTTTGATAAAAAAAAAATAATACAAATTATACATATATTAGACAGCTTATAATGCAGTATCTAATCCATACATACTGAATATATTGCTAGAAGGTGGATTAATTATCTCAGTACTGAGTAAAAACAGTAGAATAAGCACAGTAGATGACTGCAAAAGAGTTTTGGATGGATCAGATGTGTGCACTCTTTCATTTAGTGTGTGTGTGTGTGTGTGTGTGTGTGTGTGTGTGTGTGTGTGTGTATAAATACATATACACACACACAAGTGTGCTCATATGTTTACATACCCTAGCAGAATTTGTGATTTTCTGGCCATTTGTCAGAGAATATGAATGATAACTCACAAACTTTTCTTTCACTCATGGTTAGTGGTTGGGTGAAGCCATTTATTGTCAAACAACTGTGTTTACTCTTTTAAAATCATAATGGCAACAGAAACTACCCAAATCACCCTGATCAATAGTTTACATACCCTGGAGATTTTGACCTGATAACAAGCACACAAGTTGACACAAACGGGTTTGAATGGTTACTAAAGGTAACCATCCTCACCTGTGATCTGTTTGCTTGTAGTGTGTGTGTGTGTGTGTGTGTGTGTGTGTGTGTGTGTGTGTGTGTGTGTGTGTGTGTGTGTGTGTGTCTCCTGACCTCAATATCATTGAGCCACTCTGGGGAGATCTCAAACGTGCAGTTCATGCAAGACAGCCCAAGAATTTACAGGAACTGGAGGCTTTTTGACAAGAAGAATGGGCAGCTTTACCATCTGAGAAAATAAAGAGCCTCATCCACAACTACCACAAAAGACTTCAAGCTGTCATTGATGTTAAAGGGGGCAATACACGGTATTAAGAACTGGGGTATGTAAACTTTTGATCAGGGTCATTTGGGTAATTTCTGTTGTCATTATGATTTAGAAAGAGTAAACACAGTTGATTGACAATAAATGGCTTCACCCAACCACTAACCATGAGTGAAAGAAAAGTTTGTGAGTTATCATTCATATTCTCTGACAAATGGCCAGAAAATCACAAATTCTGCTGGGGTATGTAAACTTATGAGCACAACTGTATGTATATGTACACATTATATATATTTATTATATACACACACACACATATACATACATGTACATATACACACACATAATATACATACAAGTTCAGTTATCCGAGAACCGAACCCCCCCGAACTCCACGTGGTTTACACGGGGCCGGGGCAGGCTCAGTTGTTCCCGCCTGACTCGGAAAACCCGAACGAGGGAATACGTCATCATCCCACTGTCGGATTCTAGCGAGATTCGGATTCCATATAAAGAGCAGCGCATCGCCGCCATTTTCACTTGTGCATTGTAGAGAGCGGAGAGGACGTGGCTACGTTCTCTCAGTGGAAATCTCAGTATCAGTGCTTACTTATTGCTGCTCAGTAATACTAGTAGTGTGTCTCTCCTGCTCAGTGTCAGTTCTCAGATAGTATCCTCATCAGTGCTCAGTATCGCTGCTCATTGTCTTGTGCTGCATTGTAGTGCTCAGTATACTACAGTACATTACTAATAGTCCAGTGCTGCATCTTGCTGCTCAGTGTCAGTTCTTCTCAGTATTATCCTCATCAGTGCTCAGTATCACTGTTCATTGTCTTGTGCTGCATTGTGGTGCTCAGTGTCAAAGTCAAAAATATTACATAAAGAGAACATACAAACTACACACATTTAAGTTGCTATACTTGCAAATACGCGCAGCGAGCACAGCAATATATGGGTAATACACGCATTTACACGGACATGCCACAGAGATGGATTCGACACTTATTTCATACAGTACATAATTATAATAATATCAAACGCCAGACATCATGATGATTTAGAATTGTATATGTAATGAAGTGGTGTCATGTATGTGTATTATTTGAACGGAACCAGATACAGCTGTCATGTTTACTATTGAAGCAACCAGCTTAATGTGTAGATTAATTTGATACTTGTTATTAAGTTGTAGTACATTGCAACACGGAATTATGATTACATGTATAAAAGCTAAAATCACTCTATTAGAACAATAGAAGCTCCAAACAGGTAATAAACAGGAAACTCAGGCCAGCCCCTTTGGCAGTCTTCAAGGCTGAACCTGATCAGCATATACAAAGAGAATAGTGACTCATCATGAACCCCTCCCCCAGAAACTAGTTAACACATTTTGCTGGTCACACAGAGAGTTAGTTGCTTTTTGGTCTCAGAAGAAGATGAAGTCTCAGCATTATTTTACAGAGGAAAGAGAGAGAGAGTCATATGGAGACACAAACTTATATGAGAAAGATAATAAGAATTTACTCACCGGTAATTCTATTTCTCGTAGTCCGTAGTGGATGCTGGGTACTCCGTAAGGACCATGGGGTATAGACGGGCTCCGCAGGAGACTGGGCACTCTTAAAAGAAAGATTAGGTACTATATCTGGTGTGCACTGGCTCCTCCCTCTATGCCCCTCCTCCAGACCTCAGTTAGGGAAACTGTGCCCGGAAGAGCTGACATTACTAGGAAAGGATTTGGAATCCAGGGTAAGACTCATACCAGCCACACCAATCACACCGTACAACTCGTGATAACTATACCCAGTTAACAGTATGAACAATAACTGAGCCTCTCTCAACAGATGGCTCATACAATAACCCTTTAGTTAAGCAATAACTATATACATGTATTGCAGAGAGTCCGCACTTGGGACGGGCTCCCAGCATCCACTACGGACTACGAGAAATAGAATTACCGGTGAGTAAATTCTTATTTTCTCTGACGTCCTAGTGGATGCTGGGTACTCCGTAAGGACCATGGGGATTATACCAAAGCTCCCAAACGGGCGGGAGAGTGCGGATGACTCTGCAGCACCGAATGAGCAAACTCAAGGTCCTCCTCAGCCAGGGTATCAAACTTGTAGAATTTTGCAAAAGTGTTTGAACCCGACCAAGTAGCAGCTCGGCAAAGTTGTAAAGCCGAGACCCCTCGGGCAGCCGCCCAAGAAGAGCCCACCTTCCTCGTGGAATGGGCTTTTACTAATTTAGGATGCGGCAGTCCAGCCGCAGAATGTGCAAGCTGAATCGTGCTACAGATCCAGCGAGCAATAGTCTGCTTTGAAGCAGGAGCACCCAGCTTGTTGGGTGCATGCAGGATAAATAGCGAGTCAGTTTTTCTGACTCTAGCCGTCCTGGAAACAAAGTTTCAGGGCCCGGACTACGTCCAGCAACTTGGAATCCTCCAAGTCCCTAGTAGCCGCAGGCACCACAATAGGTTGGTTCAAATGAAACGATGATACCACCTTAGGGAGAAATTGGGGACGAGTCCTCCATTCTGCCCTTTCCATATGGTAGATCAGATATGGGCTTTTACATGACAAAGCCGCCAATTCTGACACACGCCTAGTCCAAGCTAAGGCCAAAAGCATAACCACTTTTCACGTGAGATATTTTAGCTCCACGGTCTTAAGTGGCTCAAACCAGTGGGATTTTAGGAATCCAACACACGTTAAGATCCCAAGGTGCCACTGGAGGCACAAAAGGGGCTGAATATGCAGCACCCCTGTAACAACGTCCGAACTTCAGGCAGTGAAGCCAGTTCTTTTTGATAGAAAAAGGGATAGGGCCGAAATCTTGGCCTTTATGGATCCTAATTTTAGGCCCATAGTCACTCCTGACTATAGGAAGTGCAGGAATCGACCCCCCTGGAATTCCTCTGTAGGGCCTTCCCGGCCACACACCAAGCAATCTATTTTCGCCATATACAGTGAAAAAGTCTTGCTGTCACGTCTTTCCTAGCCTTTATCAGCGTAGGAATAACTGCATCCGGAATGCCCTTTTCCGCTAGGATCCGGCGTTCAACCGCCATGCCGTCCAACGCAGCCGCGGCAAGTCTTGGATCAGACAGGGTCCCTGTTGCAACATGTCCTGACTGAGAGGCAGAGGCCATGGGTCCTCTGAGAGCATTTCTTGCAGTTCCGGGTACAGAGTCCTTCTTGGCCAATCCGGAGCAAAGAATATTGTTCACACTCCTCCGTTTATTACAATTCTCAGCCCTTGGGTCTGAGAGGAAGAGGAGGGAATATATAAACCGACTGGAACACCCACGATGTTACTAGTGCGACCACAGCTATCGCCTGAGAGTCCCTTGACCCAGCGTAAAACATTTTTTATCTTTTTATTGAGGTGGGACGCCATGTAGTCCACCTGAGGCAGTTTCCATCAATTTGCAAAACTGCGTGAAGACTTCCTGATGAAGTCACCACCTTCCCGGGTGGAGGTCATGTCCACTCCCGGAATGAACACTGCCGACAGTGCGCTTACTTGATTCTCCGCCCAGCGAAGAATTCTGGTGGCTTCTACCCTCGCCACCCTGCTCCTTGTGCCGCCCTGGCGGTTTACATGAGCCCCTGCGGTCTGACTGGATCAGAACCGGTTGGTCGCGAAGCAGGAACTCCGCTAGACTTAGGGCGTTGTATATGGCCCTTAGTTCCAGGATATTGATGTGAAGGCAAGTCTGTTGGCTTGACCACAAACCTTGGAATTTTCTTCCCTGTGTAACTGCCCCCCACCCTCGGAGGCTTGCATCCGTGGTCACCAGGACCCAGTCCTGAATGCCGAATCTGCGGCCCTCGAGAAGGTGAGCACTCCGCAGCCACCACAGGGGAGACACCCTGGCCCTGGGGGATAGGGTGATTAACCGATGCATCTGAAGATGTGATCCGGACCACTTGTCCAGTAAGTTCCATTGTCCTTGCATGGAACCAGCCGAAGGGGATGGCCTCGTATGATGCCATCATCCTTCCCAGGACTCGAGTGCAGTGATGCACTGACACCTGTTTTGGTTTTCAATGGATTCCTGACCAGTGTCATGAGCTCCTGAGCTCTCTCTATCGGGAGATAAACCCTCTTCTGGTCTGTGTCTAGGATCATGCCTAGGCGAGGCAGATGAGCTGTAGGAACCAACTGCAACTTCGGAATATATAGAATCCAGTCGTGTTGCCGTTTCACTTCCAGAGAAGGTGTTACGCTGTCCAGCAACTGCTCTCTTGATCTCGCTTTTATGAGGAGATCATCCAAGTATGTGATAATAGTGACACCTTGCTTCCGCAGGAGCACCATCATATCCGCCATTACCTTGGTGAAATTGGTAATGACAATCCCGTACCGCAATTCTGAGGTACGCCTGATGAGGTGGATAAATGGGGACACGAAGGTATGCATCCCTTATGTCCCGATTCATTTCAGGCTTGCAATGGCCGCTCTTAGCAATTCCATCTTGAAACTGAACCTTTTCAGGTATATGTTCAGGGATTTTAATACAATATGGGTCTAACCGAACCGTCTGGTTTCGGGATTATAACATGGTCGAATAATAACACCCTCTTCTTGAAGGAGGGGACCCTTGACCACCACCTGTTGAAGATACAATTTACGAATTGCAGTTAACACTGGCTCCCTCTCTTGGGGGGAAGCCCGCCGGGTCCTCGGTGAGGGGGCATCTTCTCACAGTCCAGCCTGTATCCCTGCGATACAATTTCTATTGCCCAGGGATCTAACAGGGAGTGAACCCACTTGTGGCTGAACTTACGAAGGCGTGTCCCCACCGGGCCTAGCTCCGCCTGTGGAGCCCCAGCGACATGCGGTGGATTTTTGTAGAGGCCGGGGAGGACTTCTGTTCCTGGGGACTAGCTGTGTTGTACAGCTTCTTTCCTCTGCCCCCGGCTCTGACAAGAAAGGACGCACCTCAGACTTTCTTGTTTCTTTATTCGAAAAGCTGCATTTAATAATGTCGTGCTTTCCTAGGCTGTGCAGGAATATAAGGCAAAATATCAGAATTACCAGCTATAGCTGTGGAGACCAGGCCCGAGAACCTTTCTCCACACAATCCTCAGCCTTCCATATGCCTCTTAAGTCGGCATCATCTGTCCAATGTATATTCTACAGGACACGTCAAGCAGAATCGACATAGCTTTTGTCTCTAGGACCCAGTATACTCATGTCCCTTTGGGCATGCTTTATAATTATATATCTATCACTTAAGACAGCATCTAAAAATATTTATATGCATACTAGGGTCTCAATCTCTGCTGATAAGGTACCTGTCCACGCTGTCACAGCGCTATAAACCCATGCCGACACAATCGCCGGTCTGGGTAGTATACTAGAATGTGCACACTATCTGCAGGATCCCTGAGAATAGCTAGTGCAAACAGGACACCCAAGGGGAAGATTCTCAACACATCCTGGCCCTAGTGGGGAAAGGATACAGCCTGAGAATTCTCTTGTGGGAAGCTGCCGTCTCTTGTCTGGAGATTCCCGCTCTTTTTCCTCATGAGGGGAGGGAAATTTACCTCAGCATTCTTCCCCTTAACATGTGTACTCTCGTGTCAGGGACAGATGAGTCATCAGTGATATGCAATTCATCTTTTATTCCAATAATCATATATTGAATATCTTTTAGCCCTCTTGGCTGTAACTTTGCATTATCGTAGTCGACAGTGGAGTTAAACTCCGTGTCGATACTTTGTTATTTTGGATAGTGAACATAGAGCGACTCTGAAGGACTCTGTGACATAGGGACAGACCAGGGTAGATTTCCTTTCTGTTCCCTAACCTTTTGTGCAATAATTTTACCTCAGCACTTACACATATCCAAACAGGTGTCGGCGTTGTCGACGGAGACACCCTCCCACACACATATCCGCTCTATCACCTCCTTAGAGGAGCCTTTTACCTCAGACATGTCGACACACGCGTACCGACACACCACACACACAGGGGATGCTCTATTTGAAGACAGTTCCCCCACCAGTCCCTTTGGAGAGACAGAGAGAGAGTATGCCAGCACACACCACAGCGCTATATAATACAAGGATGTACACTATACTGAGTGATTTTTCCCCTATAGCAGCTTATATACACAGTTTTGCGCCTAAATTTATGTGCCCCCCTCTCTTTTTTACCCTTTGTGTACCAGGACACTGCAGGGGAGAGCCTGGGGAGCTTCCTTCCAGCTGAGCTGTGAAGAGAAAATGGCGCCGGTGTGCTGAGGAAGAAGGCCCGGCCCCCTCAGCGGCGGCCTTCTGTCCTTTTATGTACTTTAATGGCGGGGGTTAATGCACATATACAGTTTATCAGACTGTATTATGTGCTTTTTGCCAAGTAAGGTAATCTAATTGCTGCCCAGGGCGCCCCCCCCCCCCCCCCAGCGCCCTGCACCCATCAGTGACCGGAGTGTGTGGTGTGCTAAGGGAGCAATGGCGCACAGCTGCAGTGCTGTGCGCTACCTTAATGAAGACAGGAGTCTTCAGCCGCCGATTTTCAACTTCTCTTCGTTCTTCTGGCTCTGCAAGGGGGACGGCGGCGCGGCTCCGGGACCGGACGACCGAGGACTGGGCCTGTGTTCGATCCCTCTGGAGCTAATGGTGTCCAGTAGCCTTAGAAGCCCAAGCTAGCTGCAAGCAGGTAGGTTCGCTTCTCTCCCCTCAGTCCCACGTAGCAGTGAGTCTGTTGCCAGCAGATCTCACTGAAAATAAAAAACCTAACAAATACTTTCTTTTCTAGGAAGCTCAGGAGAGCCCCTAGGGTGCATCCAGCTCTGGGCGGGCACAGATACTAACTGAGGTCTGGAGGAGGGGCATAGAGGGAGGAGCCAGTGCACACCAGATAGTACCTAATCTTTCTTCTAAGAGTGCCCAGTCTCCTGCGGAGCCCGTCTATACCCCATGGTCCTTACGGAGTACCCAGCATCCACTAGGACGTCAGAGAAAATGGTAATTGTATCGCTGGCATGTAACTGAAACTGCATATAACTGTATGTAATAGTATGTTCTAACAGTTTACTGTGTGAGTTGTATTCATGTAACTATAGGTATACTGTACTTTGTAATATATATTGAATCCATACCCTTTTAACAACAAATATATACATCAATGAGCTTTGGAACTCAGATAATGTGTGGGTGTATTGTTTTGTCTTATGGGATGCAGTGTTGTTCAATGTACAGCGCACATTTATGTGATTTGGTAATAAGATGTGCAGGCATTTACAATATATATTAGAGCGGGCATTTTAAATATTTGTGAGAAATCAATTTGGCATTCTTATCAGTATACTACAGTACATTACTAATAGTCCAGTGCTGCATCTTGCTGCTCAGTGTCAGTTCTAGTATCCTCATCAGTGCTCAGTATCACTGCTCATTGTCTTGTGCTGCATTGTGGTGCTCAGTATACTACAGTACATTAGTAATAGTCCAGTGCTGCATCTTGCTGCTGTGGTAGTGTCCTGTCACTGTGCATAGGTCATCATCATTCCAGTCACAGTGGTATCTGGTATCTATCTAGTGGTATCTAATTCCAGACATTACCGCCGTCTAATTCCAGCTATATTACTGGCATATAATGAGACTAGCCTCAAAACTTCTGGAACAAAGTCATTTGGAGTGATGAGACCAAAACGCAACTTTTTGGCCACAACCATAAACGTTACATTTGGAGAGGAGTCAACAACGCCTATGATGAAAGGAACACCATTCCTACTGTGAAACACGGAGGTGGACCGCTGATGACCGCTCACTGTCTTGTGCTGCATTGTGGTGCTCAGTATACTACAGTACATTACTGATAGTCCAGTGCTGCATCTTGCTGCTCAGTGTCCGTTCTTCTCAGTATTATCCTCATCAGTGCTCAGTATTACTGCTCATTGCCTTGTGCTGCATTGTGGTGCACAGTATACTACAGTACATTACTAATAGTCCAGTGCTGCATCTTGCTGCTGTGGTAGTGTCCTGTCACTGTGCATAGGTCATCATCATTCCAGTCACAGTGGTATCTGGTATCTATCTAGTGGTATCTAATTCCAGACATTACCGCCGTCTAATTCCAGATATATTACTGGCATATAATTCCACACATTCAAAAATGGAGAACAAAAATGTGGATGGTAAAGTAGGGAAAGATCAAGATCCACTTCCACCTAGTGCTGAAGCTGCTGCCACTAGTCATGGCAGAGATGATTCAATGCCATCGTCGTCGTCTGCCAAGGCCGATGCCCAATGTCATAGTAGAGAGCATGTAAAATCCAAAAAGCAATAGTTCAGTAAATTGACCCAAAAATCTAAATTAAAATCGTCTGAGGAGAAGCGTAAACTTGCCAATATGCCATTTACGACACGGAGTGGCAAGGAACGGCTGAGGCCCTGGCCTATGTTCATGGCTAGTGGTTCAGCTTCACATGGAGGATGGAAGCACTCATCCTCCCACTAGAAAAATGAAAAGAGTTAAACTGGCAAAAGCACAGCAAAGAATTTTGCGTTCTAAATCAAAAATCCCCAAGGAGAGTTCAAATGTGTCGGCGGGTGCGATGCCTGACCTTCCCAACACTGGACGGGAAGAGGTGGCTCCTTCCACCATTTGCACGCCCCCTGCAAGTGCTGGAAGGAGCACCCACAGCACAGTTCCCGATATTCAAATTCAATAAGTCACTGTTGAATTACACCAGGATGAGGATATGGGTGTTGCTGGCGCTGAGGAGAATATTGACGAGGAGGATTCCGATGGTGAGGTGGTTTGTTTAAGTCAGGCACCCGGGGAGACACCTGTTGTCCGTGGGATGAATAAGGCCATTGACATGCCTGGTCAAAATACAAAAAAAAAAACACAAAAAAACACACCTCTTCGGTGTGGAATTATTTCAACAGAAATGCGGACAACTGGTGTCAAGCTGCGTGTTGCCTTTGTCAATCTGTAATAAGTAGGGGTAAGGACGTTAACCACCTAGGAACATCCTCCCTTATATGTCACCTGGAGCGCATTCATCAGAAGTCATTGACAAGTTCAAAAACTTTGGGTGACAGCGGAAGCAGTCCACTGACAACTAAATCCCTTCTTCCTCTTGTACCCAAGCTCCTGCAAACCAAAACACCAACTCCCTCAATGTCAATTTCATCCTAACTGGGATTCCTCCAATGGATCCTTGAGTGTAACGCCTACTGCTGCTGGAGCTGCTGCTGTTGCTGCTGGGAGTCGATCGTCATCCCAGAGGGGAAGTCGGAAGACCACTTGTACTACTTCCAGTAAGCAATTGACTGTCCAACAGTACTTTGCTAGGAAAATGAAATATCACGGCAGTCATCCTGTTGCAAAGCGGATAACTCAGGCCTTGACAACTATGTTGGTGTTAGACGTGCATCCGGTATCCACCGTTAGTTCACAGGGACTTAGAGAATTGCTTGAGGTAGTGTGTCCCCGGTACCAAATCCCTTCTAGGCTCCACTTCTCTAGGCAGGCAATGCCGAGAATGTACACAGATGTCAGAAAGAGTCACCAGTGCCCTAAAAAATGCAGTTGTACCCACTGTCCACTTAACCACAGACATGTGGACAAGTGGAGCAGGGAAGACTAAGGACTATATGACTGACATCCCACTAGGTAGATGTATTGCCTCCAACAGCAACAACAGCGGCGGCACCAATAGCAGCGTCTCGCAAACGCCAACTCATTCCTAGGCAGGCTACGCTTGACAAACTCTTACGGAAACAGAGGAACATCATTGCAGATTGGCTTACCCCAATTGGACTCTACTGGGGATTTGTGATATCAGACAATGCCACCAATATTGTGCGTGCATTATATGTGGGCAAATTCCAGCACGTCCCATGTTTTGCACATACAATTAATTTGGTGGTGCAGAATTTTTTTTACAACGACAGGGGCGTGCAGGAGATGCTGTCAGTGGCCCGAAGAAGTGCGGGCCACTTTCGGCATTCAGCCACCGCATGCCGAAGACTGGAGCGCCTGCAAACACTCATGACCATGCCCTGCCATCAGCTGAAGCAAAAGGTGATAACGAGGTGGAATTCAACCCTCTATAAGCTTCAGGAGGATGGAGGAGCAGCAAAAGGCCATTCAAGCCTGAACATCTGCCTACGATATAGGCAAAGGAGGGGGAATGCACCTGACTCAAGCGCAGTGGAGAATGATTTCCATGTTGTGCAAGGTTCTCCAACCCTTTGAACTTGCCACATGTGAAGTCAGTTCAGACACTGCCAGCCTAAGTCAGGTCATTTCCCTCATCAGGCTTTTGCAGAAGCAGCTGGAGAGATTGAAGGAGGAGCTAAAACGGATCGATTCTGCTAGGCATGTGGGACTTGTGGATGGAGCCCTTCATTCGCTTAACCAGGATTCACGGGTGATCAATCTGTTGAAATCAGAGCACTACATTTTGGCCACCGTGCTCGATCCTAGGTTTAAAGCCTAAGTTTTATCTCTCTTTCCGGCAGACACAAGTCTGCAGATGTTCAAAGACCTGCTGGTGAGACAATTGTCAAGTCAAGCGGAATGTGACCCGCCAACAGCTCCTCCTTCATTTTCTACCGCCACTGGAGCTGCCAGGAAAAGGATCAAATTTCCAAAACCACCCGCTGGCGGTGATGCAGGGCAGTCAGGAGCAAGTGCTGACATCTGGTCCGAACTGAAGGACCTGCCAACGATTACCGACATGTCGTCTACTGTCACTGCATATGATTCTGTTACCATTGAAAGAATGGTGGAGGATTATATGAGTGACAGCATCACTGTAGGCATGTCAGACAGTCCGTATGTATACTGGCAGGAAAGAGAGGCAATTTGGAGGCCCTTGTACAAACTGGCTTTATTTTACCTAAGTTGCCCGCCCCTCCAGTGTGTACTCCGAAAGAGTGTTTAGTGCAGCCGGTCACCTAATCAACGATCGGCGTAGGTGGTTACTTCCAGAAAATGTGGAGAAGATGATGTTCATCAAAATGAATTATAATTAATTCCTCCGTGGAGACATTTACCAGCAATTGTCTACAAAAAATACACAGGAACCTGTGATGGTGGATTCCAGTGGGGACGAATTAATACTCTGTGAGGAGGAGGAGGAGGATGTACACAGTGAAAGGGGTGAGGAATCGGGTGACGAGGATGAGGTGGACATCTTGTCTCTGTAGAGAAAGTTTGTGCGCGGAGAGATTGCTTCTTTTTTGGTGGGGGCCCAAACCAACCAGTAATTTCAGCCACAGTCGTGTGGCAGACCCTGTCGCTGAAATGATGGGTTCGTTAAAGTGTGCATGTCCTGTTTATACAACATAAGGGTGGGTGGGAGGGCCCAAGGACAATTCCATCTTGCACCTCTTTTTTTTTTATTTATCTTTGCATCATGTGCTATTTGGGGACTATTTTTTTAAGTGCCATCCTGTCTGACACTGCAGTGCCACTCCTAGATGGGCCAGGTGTTTGTGCCATCCACTTGGGTCGCTTAGCTTAGTCATCCAGCGACCTCGGTGCAAATTTTAGGACTAAAAATATTGCGAGGTGTGAGGTGTTCAGAATAGACTGGAAATGAGTGGAAATTATGGTTATTGAGCTTAATAATACTATAGGATCAAAATTACCCCCAAATTCTATGATTTAAGCTGTTTTTGAGGGGGTTTTGGAAAAAAAACACCCGAATCCAAAATGCATCCGAATCCGACAAAAATTTGAAAGGGTGGTTTTGCCAAAACGCGTCCGAATCCAAAACACGACCGCGGAACCGAATCCAAAACCAAAACCCGCTGCACATCTTATATATATATATATACACACACACATACACACACATACGTCTATTAAAACCTATATGCGTCTTGTGACTACTGAATTGTAAACGCTACCCACTGAACGACGCAACCTTAGTGCTACTGAACAACAGGCATTGAGCAATTTAGCTCAGAATTCTAAGTTGACATTCCGTCCGGCTGACAAGGGCGGTGCCCTGGTAATACAAGATTTGGGCAAATATAAAAGTCACAAGTACAGTGCCATTTGGATGATACATTAACTTATAGGCTATTGCCGTCTGATCCCTCTGCTATGTTCAAATCAGAACGAACTTTGTTTACAGCGAGCAGTGGATAATGGAACTATTACGAGTAAACTGAAAGATGCCTCGCTTCCTGCTTTTCCGTTAGTTCCACTACTCTATACCATCCTGAAGATCCATAAGTCATTAATGGATCCACCAGGAAGGCCCATAATTGCAGCACGGGGTGGATTGTTCCAACAGATTTCAGTTTACTGTGATAGTTTATTACAGCCATGTATTCATAATCATGATCGCTATTACTTGATACAACCACATTACTATCTAAATTACAGGCATTACCTCTACTGGATTCGGACATTTGCATGTTTACTATTGATGTTATTAATTTATACACCATTATTCCACATTAAATGGAATTATCCGCAGTGAAAAGATTTCTTGAAGGGCATCCATTATATTCGGGCCCTGACATCAATTTTGTTGTGGAACGGTTACAGTTAATCCTTACACAATAATGAATTTTATTTACAGCTGATTGGATGTGCTATGGGGGTAGATGTAGCCCCCTCATATGCGAATATTTTCATGTTTCTGGTGGAAACAATTGTGTTTTTTTCAGATCCATTAATTGCAGAACATTTTTTTCTGTCATTCTATAGATCTTTTGTTATTTTGGAAGGGTCCCTGTTCTGTTTTGATTGACCATATTTAGCAACACAATGCAAGAGATTTTCCAGTCAAATTCACTTTTACCTCCAGTAATAGTGAGTTCCACTTTTTGGATGTAGCTATTTCCCTTAAGGATGGAGTGATAGGAACTAATATATACTCTAAACCAGAATGACAAGAATAACTTATGTGCGACTAGTTGTCATCCTAAATCCCTGTTAAAAGGGTTACACTACACTCAATTTGTAAGAGTAAGGCGTATTACATCTGATGTTAAACAAGCAGAGGCTCAACTCGATTTAATGTTTAAATACATTTTTAGCTCGTGGTTATAATTATGACTTATTGCAGTCAGCTAAAAATAAAGCTCTTGCATTACAGCAAAGAAGCTTGCTACAACCTAAAACTAACCAAGACATCCCTATGCTCCCATGGGTTACCCAATATAATCGTGCTAGCCGTATTATTAATAAAGTGTCAAAGAACCTCTGGCCCATAATTCAGTCTGATGGTGATCTGAATTTATCTAATACTCGTATTTTGTCTTGCTATAAAAAATGAAGGAATTTGCAAGACCGAATGTCCATTTAAAAGACAGAATGGCTGCACATCGGTCTGCTATTAAATCTGAACTGTCTAGTGGTAAAAGGTTGCAGCCAATAGCGAGACATTCTGTTTCTGCTGCTCACAGTTAGACATCATTAAAATACCGAATGATAGACCATGTACCTGCTTCAAACCGTGGGGGCAATAGAAGTCTTAATTTGTTGCAATGTGATGTGCGTTGGATTTCACGCCTTGATACATTAGCCCCTAAGGGTTTAAACAAACAGAGTGGTACTTGGGAGAGCACACAGGAACGACTGCTGTATCTGTTGGCTTATTTCTCTCACACATCACTATTGTGAGGCTCACCCAAAGTGGGATATTTATCTTTTGAACTTTTGGACCAGCATGGTTTTGGAAAGAAGTCCTTTGCTAATTAAGTCTAAAGTGTTCAACATTTCTGAACCTTAGAGTGTTTCACCCCATTTGAGTTTACATATGGTTATCTCATGGACTGATTCTTTTACTATATTGACCATCCCTCTGAAGAAGTCCGTGAAGGACGAAACGCATCAGAGTTGAAGACAGAGTGAAAAGATACCCTACGTCATTGTACATTTGACACATATTGTGATCTGTGATTGTGAAAAAGGGTTACCTCTGTCTATAGTGGGCAATATTTTGCTTTTAATAAATTATTTAACTGCTATAATTATCCAGTCTATTTTAGTTGGTAATTAGTTAAAGTGATTGAGAGCGCCCCCTGATTCAAATTGCTGGAGATTATAGACAGACAGATAGATAGATAGATAGATAGATAGATAGATATAGATAGATACATACATTATATATATAATAAGATTTTACTTACCGGTTAATCTATTTCTCTTAGTCCGTAGTGGATGCTGGGGACTCCGTAGAGTGTTTCACCCCATTTGAGTTTACATATGGTTATCTCATGGACTGATTCTTTTACTATATTGACCATCCCTCTGAAGAAGTCCGTGAAGGACGAAACGCATCAGGGTTGAAGACAGAGTGAAAAGATACCCTACGTCATTGTACATTTGACACATATTGTAATCTGTGATTGTGAAAAAGGGTTACCTCTGTCTATAGTGGGCAATATTTTGCTTTTAATAAATTATTTAACTGCTATAATTATCCAGTCTATTTTAGTTGGTAATTAGTTAAAGTGATTGAGAGCGCCCCCTGATTCAAATTGCTGGAGATTATAGACAGACAGACAGACAGACAGACAGACACATACATTATATATATAATAAGATTTTACTTACCGGTTAATCTATTTCTCGTAGTCCGTAGTGGATGCTGGGGACTCCGTAAGGACCATGGGGAATAGACGGGCTCCGCAGGAGATAGGGCACTTTAAGAAAGCTTTGGATTCTGAGTGTGCACTGGCTCCTCCCTCTATGTCCCTCCTCCAGGCCCCAGTAAGAGAAACTGTGCCCAGAGGAGATGAACAGTACGAGGAAAGGATTTTTGTAAATCTAAGGGCAAGATTCATACCAGCCACACCAATCACACCGTATAACTTGTGATAAACTACCCAGTTAACAGTATGAACAATAACATAGCCTCGGTTCAAACCCGATCAACTATAACATAACCCTTATGTAAGCAATAACTATATACAAGTCTTGCAGAAGAAGTCCGCACTTGGGACGGGCGCCCAGCATCCTCTACGGACTACGAGAAATAGATTTACCGGTAAGTAAAATCTTATTTTCTCTAACGTCCTAGAGGATGCTGGGGACTCCGTAAGGACCATGGGGATTATACCAAAGCTCCCAAACGGGCGGGAGAGTGCGGATGACTCTGCAGCACCGATTGAGCAAACAGGAGGTCCTCCTCAGCCAGGGTATCAAACTTATAGAACTTTGCAAAGGTGTTTGACCCCGACCAAGTAGCAGCTCGGCACAGTTGTAGTGCCGAGAATCCTCGGGCAGCCGCCCAAGAAGACCCCACCTTCCTAGTGGAATGGGCCTTAACCGATTTAGGCAATGGCAATCCTGCCGAAGAATGCACCTGCTGAATCGTGTTACAGATCCAGCGAGCAATAGTCTGCTTTGAAGCAGGAGCGCAAACCTTGTTGGCCGCATACATAACAAACAGAGCTTCGGTCTTCCTGATCCTAGCCGTTCTGGTCACATAAATCTTCAAAGCCCTGACCACATCCAGGGACTCGGAATCCTCCAAGTCCCGTGTAGTCACAGGCACGACAATATGTTGGTTCATATGAAAAGATGAGACCACCTTGGGCAGAAATTGAGGACAAGTCCTCAACTCTGCCCTATCCACGTGAAAAATCAGGTATGGGCTTTTATATGATAAAGCCGCCAATTACGAAACCCGCCTTGCAGAAGCTAAGGCCAACAACATGACCACTTTCCAAGTGAGGTATTTCAACTCTACTGTTTTGAGTGGTTCAAACCAAGGTGACTTGAGGAAACTTAATACCACGTTAAGGTCCCAAGGCGCCACCGGAGGCACAAAGGGAGGCTGAATATGCAGCACGCCCTTCACAAAAGTCTGTACTTCAGGAAGAGAAGCCAATTCTCTTTGAAAGAAAATGGATAAGGCCAAAATTTGAACCTTTGTGGACCCTAATTTGAGGCCCAAATTCACTCCCGTTTGAAGGAAGTTAAGCAGACGGCCCAACTGGAACTCCTCCGTAGGAGCAGTTCTGGCCTCACACCAAGAAACTTATTTTCGCCATATACGGTGATAATGTTTCAACGTCACGTCCTTCCTAGCCTTGATCAGGGTAGGAATGACCTCCTCCGGAATCCCTTTTTCCGCTAGGATCCGGCGTTCAACCGCCATGCCGTCAAACGCAGCCGCGGTAAGTCTTGGAACAGACAGGGCCCCTGCTGCAGCAGGTCCTGCCTTAGAGGAAGAGGCCACGGATCTTCTGTGAGCAACTCTTGCAGATCCGGATACCAAGTCCTCCTTGGCCAATCTGGAACAATGAGGATTGTTCTGACCCTTCTTATTCTTATTATCCATAACACCTTGGGTATGAGAGGTAGTGGTGGAAACACATAGACCGATCTGAACACCCAAGGTGTCACCAGAGCGTCTACCGCAACCGCCTGAGGGTCTCTTGACCTGGCGCAATACCTCTTTAGCTTTTTGTTGAGGCGGGACGCCATCATGTCTATCTGAGGCAGTCCCCACCAATCCGTGATCTGTGTGAAGACTTCTTGATGAAGTCCCCACTCTCCCGGATGCAGGTCGTGCCTGCAGAGAAAGTCCGCCTCCCAGTTGTCCACCCCCGGGATGAACACTGCTTGTAGTGCGCTTACACGGCCTTCCGCCCAGCGTAGAACCTGGTCGCCTCTGCCACGGCCACTGTGCTCCTTGTGCCGCCTTGGCGGTTTACATGAGCCACTGCCGTGACATTGTCTGACTGAATCAGAACCGGTTTGTTCCGAAGCCATTCCTCCACTTGGTGTAGGGCGTTGTATATGGCCCTCAACTCCAGGACATTGATGTGGAGACCAGTCTCTAGGCTTGACCAGAGACCCTGGAAATTTCTTCCTAGTGCGACAGCTCCCCAACCTAAGAGGCTCGCGTCCGTGGTCACCAGGACCAGTCCTGAATGCCGAACCTGCGACCCTCCAGGAGGTGAGCACTGCGCAGCCACCACAGGAGAGACACCCTGGCCCTGGGAGACAGGGTGATCCATTTTTGCATGTGTAGATGGGACCCAGACCATTTGTCCAATAGGTCCCATTGAAAGGTCCTTGCATGGAACCTGCCGAAGGGGATGGCCTCGTATGAAGCCACCATCTTCCCCAGAACCCTCTTGCAATGATGCACTGAAACCTTTTTTGGCTTCAATAGGTTCCTGACCAGAGCTACGAGCTCCTGAGCCTTCTCCACTGGAAGAAAAACTCTTTTTTGGTCTGTGTCTAGAATCAGGCCCAAAAAGGTCAGACGCGTTGCAGGGACTAGCTGGTATTTCGGTAAATTGAGAATCCAGCCGTGCCTCTGCAACGTCTTCACGGACAGAGACACGCTGTCCAGCAACTTCTCCCGAGATCTCGCCTTTATGAGGAGATCGTCCAAGTACAGGATAATTGTGACGCCCTGCCTGCGCAGGAGCACCATCATTTCCGCCATTACCTTGGTGAAAATTCTCGGGGCCGTGGAAAGACCAAACGGCAACGTCTGAAATTGGTAGCGACAGTCCTGTAATGGAAATCTCAGGGACGCCTGGTGAGGAGGGAAAATCGGAACATGAAGGTACGCATCCTTTATGTCCAGGGACACCATCCAATCCCCTTCCTCCAGGCTGGCGATGACCGCTCTGAGCGATTCCATTTTGAACTTGAACCTCTTCAAGTACAGGTTCAGGGATTTCAGATTTAAAATGGGTCTGACCGAACCGTCCGGTTTCGGTACCACAAACAGGGATGAATAATAACCCTCTCCTTGCTGGAGATGAGGAACTTCGACTATCACCTGTTGAATGTACAATTTGTGAATTGCAGCAAACACCAGCTCCCTCTCCGACGGGGAAGCCGGCAGAGCCGATTTGAAAAACCGGCGAGGAGGCATGTCTTCGAATTCCAGTCTGTATCCCTGGGAACAATCTCTATTGCCCAGGGATCCACCTGTGAGAGAACCCAGACGTGGCTGAAAAGACGAAGATGTGCCCCCACTTGATCTGACCCCCCCCCCCGGAAAGCCCCAGCGTCATGCGGTGGACTTTGCGAAAGTAGGGGAGGACTTCTGCTCTTGGGAACTAGCTGAGTGCAGCTTTTTTCCCTTACCTTTACCTCTGGCTACAAAGGACGATCCTCGTACCTTCTTGCTTTTATTGGAACGAAAGGACTGCATTTGATAGTGCGGTACCTTCTTAGCATGCTGCGGGGGAACATAAGGTAAAAAATTCGATTTACCGGCCGTAGCAGTAGAGACAAGGTCCGAGAGGCCTTCTCCAAACAACTCCTCCCCTTGTAAGGAAATGACTCCATATGCCGCTTTGAGTCGGCTTCTCCCGTCCACTGTCGGGTCCACAAAAGTCGCCTAGCAGAAATAGACATAGCGTTTATTCTGGGGCTTAGTAAACAAATGTCTCTCTAAGCATCCCTCATATACAAGGCAGCATCTCTGATATGCTCAATGGTCATTAGAATGGGATCCCTATCTAAGGTGTCAATCTCCGTAGATAAGGAGTCTGCCCATGCCACAACAGCACTACAAAGTTCCTGAATGTGTGTAAATGTGCTTCATGGTAATTTCCTGCTTGCGATCAGCAGAATCCTTGAGGGAAGCAGTATCCGGAGAAGGCAGTGCCACCTTCTTGGATAAGTGTGTCAGTGCCTTGTCTACTTTTAGGCGAAGATTCCCATCGTATCCGATCTATCCTTCTGTGGAAAAGGATACGCCATAAGAATCCTTTTGGGAACATGTAGTCTCCTATCCGGAGACTCCCTATCCTTTTCGCACAATTCGCTTAGCTCAAATGAGGACGGAAATGTGACCTCAGGCTTTTTCCCTTTATACATGTGAACCCTCGTGTCAGGGACAGGGGGTTCCTCAGTGATATGCAAAACCTCTTTTATGGCAATAATAATGTATCGAATACCCTTTGCCACCTTCGGCTGTAATTTTGCATCCTGATAGTCTACACTAGAGTCAGTATCTGTGTCAGCGACCTGGGATATGGGGCGCTTTTGAGACCCTGAAGGTCCTGGCGCCCCAGGGACAGGCACGGTCTGGCTACCTGACTGATCCCTAGCCTCAGCCTTGTCTAACCTTTTATGCAGGAGATTCACATTTGCATTTAAGACATTCAGCTTATCCACACAGTCCGGTGTCGGCGTTGCCGACGGCGACCTGACATTCAAACACTCCCCCTCCACATTAAGCGAGCCTTCCTCGTCAAACATGTCGACACACACGTACCGACACACTTCACACACACAGGGAAACTCCTTTCTGAAGACAGTATCCCCTTTAAGGCCCTTTGGAGAGACCGAGAGAGAGTATGCCAGCACACACCCCAGCGCAATGACCCTGGAGACCAACACAAAATGTTTTTCCCCAGCAGCGCTGTATAATATCTTATCCGCCAATTATGTGCCCCCCCCCCCCCCTCTCTTTTAAACACCCCTTCACCGTGTGTAAGCAGGGGAGAGTCCGGGGAGCTTCCTCTCAGCGTTCTGTGGAGAGAAAAATGGCGCTGGTGAGTGCTGAGGGAGAAGCCCCGCCCCCTCGGCGGCGGGCTTCGGTCCCGCTCAATTTTGTGTTAAAACGGCGGGGGCTTTTTTATATACATGTACAGTGCCCAGCTGTACATGTATATATCTTTTTGCCATGTTTTGAGGTGTTATTATTGCTGCCCAGGGTGCCCCCCCCCTGCACCCATACAGTGACCGGAGTGTGTGAGGTGTGTGAAGCAATGACGCACAGCTGCGGTGCTGTGCGTTACCTCAGTGAAGCCGCTGAAAGCTTCTGCCGCCTGAGACGTCTTCTTGCTTCTGTTCTTCTGGCTCTGTGAGGAGAACGGCGGCGTGGCTCCGGGGGTGTACGCCCAGGACGAACCTGTGTTCAGCCCCTCTGGAGCTAATGGTGTCCAGTAGCCGAGGAAGCAGATCCTATCATTTAAGTAGGTCTGCTCCTCTCTCCCCAGTCCCTCGATGCAGGGAGCCTGTTGCCAGCAGTGCTCCCTGTAAAAATAGAAAAATCCAAACAAAAATGCTTTCTAATGCAAAGAACTCGGGAGAGCTCCCTGCAGTGCGCCCATCTTCCTCTGGGCACAGTGTAAAACTGGGGTCTGGAGGAGGGACATAGAGGGAGGAGCCAGTGCACACCCAGAATCCAAAGCTTTATTAAAGTGCCCTATCTCCTGCGGAGCCAGTCTATTCCCCATGGTCCTTACGGAGTCCCCAGCATTCTATAGGACGTTAGAGAAATATAAATTATATATATAAATTATATATATATATATATATATATATATATATATATATATATATATACACACACATACACACACACACACACATATATACACACACACACACACACACACAGATAGATACATACATACATACATACATACATACATACACATTGCTCAAAAAAATAAAAGGAACACTAAAATAACATCCTAGATCTGAATGAATGAAATATTCTTATTAAATACTTTGTTCTTTACATAGTTGAATGTGCTGACAACAAAATCACACAAAAATTATCAATGGAAATCAAATTTATTAACCCATGGAGGTCTGGATTTGGAGTCACGCTCAAAATTAAAGTGGAAAACCACACTACAGGCTGATCCAACTTTGATGTAATGTCCTTAAATCAAGTCAAAATGAGGCTCAGTAGTGTGTGTGGCCTCCACGTGCCTGTATGACCTCCCTACAACCCACACAAGTGGCTCAGGTAGTGCAGCTTATCCAGGATGGCACATCAATGCGAGCTGTGGCAAGAAGGTTTGCTGTGTCTGTCAGCGTAGTGTCCAGAGCATGGAGTCGCTACCAGGAGACAGGCCAGTACATCAGGAGATGTGGAGGAGGCCGTAGGAGGGCAACAACCCAGCAGCAGGTCCGCTACCTCCGCCTTTGTGCAAGGAAGAACAGGAGGAGCACTGCCAGAGCCCTGCAAAATGACCTCCAGCAAGCCACAAATGTGCATGTGTCTACTCAAATGATCAGAAACAGACTCCATGAGGGTGGTATGAGGGCCAGACGTCCACAGGTAGGGAGGTCATACAGGCACGTGGAGGCCACACACACTACTGAGCCTCATTTTGACTTGTTTTAAGGACATTACATCAAAGTTGGATCAGCCTGTAGTGTGGTTTTCCACTTTAATTTTGAGCGTGACTCCAAATCCAGACCTCCATGGGTTAATAAATTTGATTTCCATTGATAATTTTTGTGTGATTTTGTTGTCAGCACATTCAACTATGTAAAGAACAAAGTATTTAAGAATATTTCATTCATTCAGAACTAGGATGTGTTATTTTAGTGTTCCCTTTATTTTTTTGAGCAGTGTGTATATATATATATATATATATATATATATATATATATATACACACACAGTGTGTGTGTGTGTGTGTGTGTGTGTGTGTGTGTGTGTGTGTGTGTGTGTGTGTGTGTGTGTGTATATATATATATACACACACACACACACACACACATGTACACATACACACACACAAAGTTCAGCACTCCCCAATGAAAGCTCACTTATCTTCACATCAATAAATAAATGATTGGGGGTTTTAATTTTTAAGGCTCTGTGATACTGTAGGACCTGCATGAAGGTGGGGTACCTTGGCGAGCAGTTTGCAGGCTTTCGTGCATTGGCCAATTCACTAACTAAACCCCCATCATTTATTTATTGATGTTGTGAAGATAAGTGAGCTTGCTTTGGAGAGTGCTGAACTTTGTATATTTTAAGTAGGTGGCTATCAGGGACGTGCAGTCAGGGGAGGCAGGGGAGGCAGTGCCTCCCCTGTCATTAATGCTTAAAATAATACAAATAAGATACTTATGACACAGATTTTGTGTCATAAGTATATTTGTATTATTTGAATCATTTTTTCCGTGTTAAAAGTGTTTAGGAGGCACCGCTGTCGGTGCCTCCCGCTGACAATGTAAAAGGTCCGGAAGTAGGGGGCGGGGCCAAGCAGCAGGGAGTAAAATCCCATTTAAAAAAAACCCCTGTAAGCGGCACTACTAGAAGTGCCTCTTTGACAGGGGCGTGTTTTCAGCCCATGTGAAAGCACGCCCCTGTCACTGTGGAGGAGGTGATTGGGCGCCGGTCTGTCCTTTTACATGGCACTGGCGGCGGCTGTGGGTATTAACACCCGCAGCCGCTGCTATGCAGTGACAACCCCTCTCTACATCAGCTGCCCTCCCAGCCACTTTCCCCCTCGCTGCACCCAGCCCAGCTCCTTACTCTCGGAGACCCGCTGCCGCAGCTGATCGGGCTGACTCAACCCTCCTCTGCCGGATGACTCTCCACCGCGGCACGGGCTCAGCAAGGGATTACAGTCACAGCTGGCCAGACTACAGGTGGCCCCTGGGTGAGTGTCAGAGATCCGGAGCGGGGGGGGGGGGGATTACCGGCAATACACATAGCAGGGGCGGGGGAGGGGGGGGGGGGATTGTAAGCATCAGTAATAGAAATAGCAGGAGCGGGAGAAGGGGGAAAGAATAGTGACCACTGCTCCCTGCATGTCTGTCCTGGCAATTTGAAGACCTCGACAGGGGTAGTGCTCAGGCGGCAGTGGAACTAGTTTGAAGTTACTGGTACCAGGATAGTCTGGTCTGCTACCAGGAAGGTGTCCAACTGCTGTTACAAGCCCTCAAGGGTGCAGGCCAATGCAGATCACCCTCTCCCTGTCACCCACTAATGTCGTACTCGCTTTAGCGTAACCCTCTGCCTGTCACCCACTACTGTCACCCTCTTCCTGTCATCACCCTCTCCCTGGCGTCACTCCCCGTCACCCACTGCTGCCACCCTCCCAGTCATCCTTTCCCTGGCATCATCCACTGCTGTCACCCTCTCCCTGGCATCACCCTCTTCCTGTCGTCACCCTCTCCCTGCAATCACCCTCTCCCTGGTATTACTCCCTATCACCTACTGCAGCCACCCTCTCCCTGGCGTCACCCTCCCCGTCACCCTCTCCCTGGCATCATCCACTGCTGTTACCCTCTCCCTGGCGTCACGCTCTTCCTATCACCCTCTCCCTGGCGTCACCCTCTCCCTGCAATCACCCTCCCCCTGGCGTTACTCCCCGTCACCCACTGCTGCCGCCCTCTCTGTCATCATCCACTGCTGTCACCCTCTCCCTGGTGTCACGCTCCTTCTGTCACCTTCTCCCTGGCGTCACCCTCTCCCTGTCACCCACTGCTGGCTATTTTGTTGTCCAGGACTTCCATTAACTTAATAGCGCCACACCCACAGTGCTATTATGTTAATGGAAACTCTGGACAACAAAATTGCATTCATGTCCTCCTCCCACTCCCTCCCCAGTCCCAAACTGTAATTTTTTTCTTTTCTATAAAAATTGACAATATATTAGCCGCCTGATCATCACAAGTTTAATGAGCAGGCAGGATGCGGGCATTGGCGGCATCAGACTGAGATGCAAATTAGTGGTGGAGTGCCGGGGCAGTTGATGTGTGGGCGAGTTTGTAATGCGGTGGCGGGGTAGCGGGCATTGGCTCAGGGGCAGTAGCGGGCATTGGCTCAGGGGCAGTAGCAGGCATTGGCTCAGGGGCAGTAGCAGGCATTGGCTCAGGGGCAGTAGCAGGCACTGGCTCAGGTGCAGTAGGGGTCATTGGCGGGATTTGGTGGACATTATGGCTGCAGTGCCTCACCAACCACTGACCTCACCGCACGCCATTGGTGGCTATGGGCTACATGCACCCCACCGTATGAGTGGTGAGTGCAGACACTGCACCCCGCTTCTGGGGTGGCGAGTGCTGTGGTTTTATACTTGTTGGTGTAATTATATATATATATATATATATATATATATATATATATATATATGTATATATATACACACACACACACACACACACACACACACACACACACACACACACTAGGTGATCCATCGCGCCCTACGGGCGCTCTTCACACAGTCGTAAGGGGCTACACCCCCCTTAACCCTTGCACACCCTTGTGGCGTGCAATATTTTTATTATATGGAGAATTACATCCAATCATAATTGTGTGAGTGGTTAAATATTGCACGGACAAAGGGCGTGCAATGGTTAAGGGGTCGAAGCCCCTTGCAACGGCATGAACAGCGCACGCAGGGCCTGATGAATCACCTAGTAGGTGCTGTGGTTGGGGGAGTGGCGGGTGCGGGGAAGATGCGGATGGGACCATGGGCTGCCGCGGGAGGAGCAGTTGCGGTGGTGCAGCAGGTGGGGGAGGGGCTAGTGCGGTGGTGCCACAGGTGGGGGGGGGTGCGTGGGAGCCACGGGTGGTGGTCCGGAGCCACTGCGGGTGGGGGAGAAGCAGTTGCGGGGGTGCCCCGGGTGGAGGAGGGGCGGATGCGGTGGTGCAGCGGGAGCGGTGGGTGCGGGGTTGCTGCAGGTGGGGGAGGGGGCCCGGAGCTACAGCGGGTGCTGGAGGGGGTGTGTGGGGGTGCCATGGATGGGGCCCGGAGGTACTGTGAGTGGGGGAGGGGCGGGTAATGCTTCTCCTGCTTCTCCTCCTGTCAGCAGCTAAGCTGCTGTCCTCCCTTTGGCAGCGGCTCTCCCGGAGACTCGCACAGTAGCCAGTCACTATTGTTAGCGCCGATGTCCCAACGCGCCACATTACAGGGAAGAAGATGCACTCAAACTACAGCTCCCAGCAGCCCTAAGGGCCGGAATGCTTACTTCCCTGTAATGCGGTGCGTTGGGACACCGGCGCTAACAATAGTGACTGGCTGGCAGAACTGAGTGATGGGCTGAATCAATGTAAAAGGTGAGAGTGCTGTGCAGTGTCAGTGACACTGCACACAGGTCCGGTGCTAGCCGCTCAGCAAAGGGATGCAGTGCAGGGAGGCACCAGGAAGGAGAGACGTTCTCCCTGCTCTGCATCCCTGTGCTGAGCTGCTGCTGCTATTCCTGCTGCTGCCGTAACACATGCAGCGGCGCCGGCAGCACAAAACCTCCTCTCCCCCTCGGCGCCGGCAGCACAAAGCCTCATCTCCCCCTCGGCGGGATCAAGCCGTGAGGCGGGGGAAAGCGCCGCTCTGAGCACCTGAGTAATTATTTAAGGTGTGTCTGTTCACTGTTTGTCATTAATGTCCTGATGGAGATTAAAGGTCTCCGAAACGTAGACCGCATATTCCTCTAAAAAGTTACTGTTTCCCTGAGTGCAGTTTATTTCTCACCCTGTGCTATATTTCTTTATATTTATATACAATATATATATATATATATATATATATATACACAATATATATATATATATATATATATATATATATATATATATACACACAATATATATATATATATATATATATATATATATATATATATATACACACACAATATATATATATATATATATATATACACAATATATATATATATATATATATATATATAGCAATGCGCCGTCTGAGACCAGCAGTATATCAGAGTATTCGTACAATATATTCTGGCAGAGGTACACTTGTTCTTAACTAACACAGTCTTAAAATGACATCAGGTGGATTTAGAGAGGAGAACTTGCCCAGCAGTCCCGGAGACCAGTCATAGCTACTGTGAGAAGATGGCGGACAAAGTCTCAGTCAGGGAGTGAGGGAGAGTGTGAGGCAGCTCCAAGGTGGGAACACCAGCAGTTCATGGCGCACAGAGCTGGGGGAGGGGCTACAGGTCAAGAGCCTTATCCTCTATGCTAGTCCTCACCACCTGGTACTATGGAGCCTTATTAAAAATGGATAATATATTATCCGACCTGTGCTCCCCTGCCCTGTTATATACAGTGGGGTCCCTGAACGGCCACAGTGTCCACGCCAGCATCGCGGTCCGTCTCCTGAGACCGCAACGCAATTTAATGGTGGGTCCCGCCTGGGGGACCCTCTTACCTCTTCCCTAAGAAGCAGTCACGCAAACCAGGAGAGCGTCTGCGGTGGTGTGCCTAGGAACCGGAGCACCTCCGCTGCAAGTACCTTGGAACAGAGCCAGCGGGAGTATGCGACGCCGCTGGGGAGGTTATTGAGCCTCAGCACAGTATGTCACACTGACATATGAAGTGCTGCAGCCCTAGAAGTCTTCTAAATAGCTTTTTCAGGGCTGACCCCCCCGCCTCTTAAGTGACCTAAAACGGAGCTGGACAATCTAAAGCTTTAGCCTGTTGGTGCCTCTGGGTCAAGATCCATCTCTACACCCCGATGTATTCCCTGTGGAACACAGTGTACCCCGCTGCAGAAATAAATAAATTATATAATTATACTATATATACACACATACATATGCATACACACAAACACATACATTAAATGAAAGAGTGCACGCATCTGATCCATCTAAAACTGACTATAGCCCTGAGGAAGCTTAGGCATGCGGAATGCGCATAGGCATCGCTATGCACTGTTTATACCAGTGAATTAGGAATATCACTGTTAGCACAAATGTTTTCAGTTATGATGTAATTATGAGCTGTTATAACTGCTACTAGTTATAGCAGCTATAACAGATGCGAGGAGGGCATGAGATTATACCCTGCCTCTCTAGCATGTAATGTTTTTGACAGTATCATACAGCTTGTTGTCACAAACAACCTCTCTTCCTATAAGCATGATTATAGGACCAGTGAGGATCACTCACCTATAATAACGATATACGTGATGTAATCTGTCACTATGAATTAATATTAGGTATCATTACCAAAACATCATCATATAAAAGGACACAATTATCAAGTTATATCGTGTATGAATTTTTAATCATCTATATTAATAACATATGTGGTACAATTTACTGCTGTGAATTAATATTAGGTATTACTACCAAATTAACATCACATAAAAAGGAGAATATGTTTGAAAATAACAGGAGTACTACATTTGAAAATATCAAATATTAATATAAGCATTAAATTTGGAAACACCAAATATTAACGGACACACAAGTCTGGATTTTTCAGCAATGTAATATAGGGAAAATATAATACAGCAGCATTTTGGTTTAAAAATAATTCTCATTTGACACTAAAAACTGTGTGCACTGTGATCATCCAATAACGTGTGACGTTACATGTGTAATCACCAAAAATTAAAAATATTTTCTATACTGTAAAAGCTGTAAACAATATAAAATGTTTTTAGCAGTGTCACAGAGAAGCAATTGTTACAAATGTAACCTTATAAGAGGGAATGAGCAAGCGCCTGTGACTATACTGCTACAAATGTGACTATATTGCTACATTTGTAACTATTATGACATTTCATTGCCAAGAATAATTAGTGTGAAGATCTAGGAGTGAGTGAAATACAATCTGAAACACTAAGGGAACACAAAATATTATGGACTAAAAACAATGCATGAGCATATTGTTTTAATATCACACTTTTATTTACACAGAATTCTTTCTTTATAATTTTTATCTAGAAGTTATTCTATTTCTATACTTTATATTTCGCTTTTTGTTAGCAGAAAAACAAGGGGAGCATATAATACCTTATATGTAATAAGAATAAAGTGATACACATCACATATGGGTACTGGGAACTTATTGTGTTATTTAAGCAAATAATATTAAAAAGAAACAAATATTTTTGTGGAAAGGTAATCAGTGCTGCTGTAATTAAGCTGATTCCTTTTCTTCTTTTGGCTCTTAATATTTGTATAATTTGTATATTTTTATCAAAAACCACTTGCTGATTTTTTTATATGTATTGAACTTGATCAAAATATGAAATTGCTACTTTATTATTCTTTGGGTTTTTGTAATTTTACCCACACCAGTGCACAATCAGGATAATAGCGAAAGGTGTTATAGTGTTATTCAATTAGCAAATCTACATGATAGCGAGACGGTTCAAAGCCTACGTTACTCAGAGGGTCTAAAGGAACATTTTAGTGAAAACACATGCATTATATTATAATATATATATATATATATATATATATATATATATACACACACACACTATATATATATATATATATATATATATATATATATACACACACATACATACACACACATACTGTACCTGCCCACACATATACGGAACTACACACACACACACACACAGTCAGGTCCATAAATATTGGGACATTGACACAATTCTCATATTTTGGGATCTATACACCACCACAATGGATTTGAAATGAAACATACAAGATGTGCTTTAACTGCAGACTTTCCGCTTTAATTTGAGGGTATTTACATCCAAATCAGATGAACGGAGTAGGAATTACAACGGTTTCTATATGTGCCGCCCACTTTTTAAGGGACGAAAAGTAAGGGGCAATCGACTCAAAAGCTATTTCATGGACAGGAGTGGGCTATTCCCTCATTATTTCATCATCAATTAAGCAGGTAAATGGTCTGGAGTAGATTCCAGGTGTGACATTTGCATTTGGAATCTGTTGCTGTCGACTCTCAATATGAGATCCAAAGTGCTGCCACTATCAGTGAAGCAAGCCATCATTAGGCTGAAAAATAAAAACAAACCCATCAGAGAGATAGCAAAAACATTAGGTATGGCCAAATCAACTGTTTGGAACATTCTTAAAAAGAAAGAACGCACCGGAGAGCTCAGCAACACCAAAAGACCCGGAAGACCACAGAAAACAACTATGGTGGATGACAGAAGAATTATTTCCCTGGTGAAGAAAAAGAAGAATTTACTCACCGGTAATTCTATTTCTCGTAGTCCGTAGTGGATGCTGGGAACTCCGTAAGGACCATGGGGTATAGCGGGCTCCGAAGGAGGCTGGGCACTCTAGAAAGATCTTAGACTACCTGGTGTGCACTGGCTCCTCCCACTATGACCCTCCTCCAAGCCTCAGTTAGGATACTGTGCCCGGACGAGCGTACACAATAAGGAAGGATTTTGAATCCCGGGTAAGACTCATACCAGTCACACCAATCACACCGTACAACTCTTGATATGAAACCCAGTTAACAGTATGAAACAACAGAGCCTCTCAAAAGATGGCTCAACAATAACCCGATTTAGTTAACAATAACTATTTACAAGTATTGCAGATAAACCGCACTTGGGATGGGCGCCCAGCATCCACTACGGACTACGAGAAATAGAATTACCGGTTAGTAAATTCTTATTTTCTCGGACGTCCTAGTGGATGCTGGGAACTCCGTAAGGACCATGGGGATTATACCAAAGCTCCCAAACGGGCGGGAGAGTGCGGATGACTCTGCAACACCGAATGAGAGAACTCCAGGTCCTCCTCAGCCAGGGTATCAAATTTATAGAATTTTGCAAATGTGTTTGCCCTTGACCAAGTAGCAGCTCGGCAAAGTTGTAAAGCCGAGACCCCTCGGGCAGCCGCCCAAGATGAGCCCACCTTCCTTGTGGAATGGGCATTGACAGATTTTGGCTGTGGCAGGCCTGCCACAGAATGCGCAAGCTGAATTGTACTACAAATCCAACGAGCAATAGTCTGCTTAGAAGCAGGAGCACCCAGCTTGTTGGGCGCATATAGGATAAACAACGAGTCAGATTTTCTGACTCCAGCCATTCTGGAAACATAAATTTTCAGGGCCCTGACCACGTCTAACAACTTGGAGTCCTCCAAGTCCCTAGTAGCCGCAGGCACCACAATAGGCTGATTCAGGTGAAACGCTGACACCACCTTAGGTAGAAACTGGGGACGAGTCCTCAATTCTGCCCTATCCATATGGAAAATCAGATAAGGGCTTTTACAAGACAAAGCCGCCAATTCTGATACTCGCCTGGCAGAAGCCAAGGCCAATAACATAACCACCTTCCACGTGAGATATTTCAGATCCACGGTTTTTAGTGGTTCAAAGCAATGTGATTTTAAGAAACTCAACACCACGTTGAGATCCCAAGGTGCCACAGGAGGCACAAACGGGGGCTGAATATGCAGCACTCCCTTTACAAATGTCTGAACTTCAGGTACTGAAGCTAGTTCTTTCTGAAAGAAAATCGATAGAGCCAAGATCTGTACCTTAATGGAGCCCAGTTTTAGGCCCATATTCACTCCTGCTTGCAGGAAATGCAGAAATCGACCTAGTTGAAATTCCTCTGTTGGGGCCTTTTCGGCCTCACACCAAGCAACATATTTCCGCCATATGCGGTGATAATGATTTGCTGTAACTGCTTTCCTGGCTTTAATAAGCGTAGGAATGACTTCCTCCGGAATGCCCTTTTCCTTCAGGATCCGGTGTTCAACCGCCATGCCGTTAAACGCAGCCGCGGTAAGTCTTGGAACAGACAGGGCCCCTGCTGTAGCAGGTCTTGTCTGAGTGGCAGAGGCCACGGATCCTCTGAGATCATCTCTTGAAGTTCTGGGTACCACGCTCTTCTTGGCCAATCCGGAACCACGAGAATTGTGTTTACTCCTCGCTTTCTTATTATTCTCAATACCTTTGGTATGAGCGGCAGAGGAGGGAACACATAAACTGACTGGTACACCCACGGTGTTACCAGAGCGTCCACCGCTATCGCCTGAGGGTCTCTTGACCTGGCGCAATACCTCTCTAGTTTTTTGTTTAGACGGGACGCCATCATGTCCACCTGTGGACGACCCCACTGATTTGCAATCATTTGGAAGACTTCTGGATGAAGTCCCCACTCTCCCGGGTGGAGGTCGTGCCTGCTGAGAAAGTCTGCTTCCCAGTTGTCTACACCCGGAATGAACACTGCTGACAGTGCTAGTACATGATTTTCCGCCCATCGGAGAATTCTTGTGGCTTCTGCCATTGCCATCCTGCTTCTTGTGCCGCCCTGTCGATTCACATGGGCGACTGCCGTGATGTTGTCTGACTGGATCAGCACCGGCTGGTGTAGGAGCAGGGATTTTGCTTGACTTAGGGCATTGTAGATGGCCCTTAGCTCCAGAATATTTATGTGCAGGGAAGTCTCCTGACTTGACCATAATCCTTGGAAGTTTCTTCCCTTTGTGACTGCCCCCCAGCCTCGCAGGCTGGCATCCGTGGTCACCAGGACCCAGTCCTGTATGCCGAATCTGCGGCCCTCCAGAAGATGAGCACTCTGCAGCCACCATAGAAGAGACACCCTGGTTCTTGGAGACAGGGTTATCAAGCGATGCATCTGAAGATGCGATCCGGACCACTTGTCCAACAGATCCCACTGAAAAATTCTAGCATGGAACCTGCCGAATGGAATTGCTTTGTAAGAAGCTACCATCTTTCCCAGGACCCGCGTGCAGTGATGCACCGATACCTGTTTTGGTTTCAGGAGGTCTCTGACTAGAGAAGACAACTCCCTGGCTTTCTCCTCCGGGAGAAACACTTTTTTCTGGGCTGTGTCCAGAATCATCCCCAGGAACATTAGACGTGTCGTCGGTACCAGCTGTGACTTTGGAATATTCAGAATCCAGCCGTGCTGGCGCAGCACTTCCTGAGATAGTGCTACTCCCACCAACAACTGTTCCTTGGACCGTGCCTTTATTAGGAGATCGTCCAAGTACGGGATAATTAAAACTCCCTTTCTTCGAAGGAGTATCATCATTTCCGCCATAACCTTGGTAAATACCCTTGGTGCCGTGGAGAGTCCAAACGGCAGCGTCTGGAATTGGTAATGGCAGTCCTGTACCACAAATCTGAGGTACTCCTGGTGAGGATGGTAAATGGGGACATGCAGGTAAGCATCCTTGATGTCCAGGGAAACCATGTAATCCCCCTCGTCCAGGCTTGCAATAACCGCCCTGAGCGATTCCATCTTGAACTTGAATTTTATGTACTTGTTCAAGGATTTCAAATTTAAAATGTGTCTCACCGAACCGTCTGGTTTCGGTACCACAAATAGTGTGGAATAGTAACCCCGACCTCGTTGAAGTAGGGGTACCTTGATTATCACCTGCTGGGAATACAGCTTGTGAATTGCCGCTAGCACCGCCTCCCTGTCTGAGGGAGCAATCGGCAAGGCAGATTTTAGGAACCGGTGGGGTGGAGCCGCCTCGAATTCCAGCTTGTACCCCTGAGATACTACTTGAAGGATCCAGGGATCCACTTGTGAGCGAGCCCACTGATCGCTGAAATTTTTGAGGCGGGCCCCCACCGTACCTGGCTCCGCCTGTGGAGCCCCACCGTCATGCGGCGGACTTAGAAGAAGAAGCGGGGGAGGACTTTTGCTCCTGGGAACCTGCTGTTTGTTGCAGCCTTTTTCCCCTACCTCTGCCCCTAGACAGAAAAGAACCTCCTTTTCCACGCTTGCTTTTCTGTGTCCGAAAGGACTGAACCTGATAAAATGGCGCCTTCTTAGGCTGTGAGGGGACATGGGGTAGAAATGCTGACTTCCCAGACGTTGCTGTGGAAACTAGGTCGGAGAGACCATCCCCAAATAATTCCTCCCCCTTATAAGGCAAAACTTCCATGTGCCTTTTGGAATCTGCATCTCCTGTCCACTGGCGAGTCCATAAGCTTCTCCTAGCAGAAATGGACAATGCACTTACTTTAGATGCCAGCCGGCAGATTTCCCTCTGTGCATCTCTCATATACAAGACTGAATCTTTGATATGGTCAATTGTTAGCAGAATCGTGTCTCTGTCTAGTGTGTCAATATTCTCTGACAGTTTATCTGACCACGTAGCGGCAGCACTGCACATCCATGCTGACGCAATAGCTGGTCTAAGTATAATGCCCGAGTGTGTGTAAACAGACTTCAGGATCGCCTCCTGCTTTCTATCAGCAGGCTCCTTAAGGGCGGCCGTATCCTGTGACGGTAGTGCCACCTTTTTAGACAAACGTGTGAGCGCTTTATCCACCCTAGGGGGTGTTTCCCAGCGTAACCTATCCTCTGGCGGGAAAGGGAACGCCATTAGTAGCTTCTTAGGAATTACTAATTTTTTATCAGGGGAAAGCCACGCTTCTTCACACACCTCATTTAATTCATCTGAAGGGGGAAAAACTACGGGTAGTTTTTTCTCCCCAAACATAATACCCTTTTTTGTGGTACCTGGATGTAAATCAGAAATGTTTAGCACCTCTTTCATTGCTTCAATCATGCAGTGAATGGCCCTGACGGGCATTAGATTCGACTCATCCTCGTCGACACTGGTGTCAGTATCAGTGTCGACATCTACGTTTGCCACCTGAGATAGCGGGCGTTTTAGAGCCCCTGATGCCCCTTGAGACACCTGGACAGGCACGAGCTGAAGACTCGGCTGTCCCACAGTTGGCATGTCGTCAAATTTCTTATGTAAGAGTCTATACGTGCACTCATTTCTTTCCATAAGCTCATCCACTCAGGTGTCTGCCCCCCAGGGGGTGACATCCCTGCTAAAGGCATCTGCTCCGCCTCCACATCATTATCCTCATCAAACATGTCGACACAGCCGTACCGACACACCCCACACACACAGGGAATGCTCAAACAGAGGACAGGACCCACAAAAAGCCCTTTGGGGGGACAGAGTAAGAGTATGCCAGCACACACCAGAGCGCTATATATATATATATATATATATATATATACACAGGGACTAACTGAGTTATGTCCCAAATAGCTGCTTTTCAATATATATACTGCCAAATTTAATGCCCCCCCTCTCTTTTCCCTCTTACTGGTACTGTAGATTGCAGGGAAGAGCCAGGGAGCTTCCTTCCAGCGGAGCTGTGAGGGAAAAAATGGCGCCAGTGTGCTGAGGAGATAGGCTCCGCCCCTTTTTCGCGGCCTATTCTCCCGCTTTTTATGGACTTCTGGCAGGGGTATTTACCTTATATATAGCCCCTGGGGCTATATATTGAGGTATTTTAGCCAGCCAAGGTGTTTTTATTGCTGCCTCAGGGCGCCCCCCCCCCCAGCGCCCTGCACCCTCAGTGACCGGAGTGTGAAGTGTGTGAGAGGAGCAATGGCGCACAGCTGCAGTGCTGTGCGCTACCTTGGTGAAGACACAGTCTTCATGCCGCCGATTTTCCGGACCATCTTCTTGCTTCTGGCTCTGTAAGGGGGACGGCGGCGCGGCTCCGGGACCGAACATCAAGGCTGGGCCTGCGGTCGATCCCTCTGGAGCTAATGGTGTCCAGTAGCCTAAGAAGCCCAATCCGGCTGCAAGCAGGCGAGTTCGCTTCTTCTCCCCTTAGTCCCTCGCTGCAGTGAGCCTGTTGCCAGCAGGTCTCACTGAAAATAAAAAAATCTAAGACTATTACTTTCTAAGAGCTCAGGAGAGCCCCTAGTGTGCATCCAACCTCGGCCGGGCACGAAATCTAACTGAGGCTTGGAGGAGGGTCATAGTGGGAGGAGCCAGTGCACACCAGGTAGTCTAAGATCTTTCTAGAGTGCCCAGCCTCCTTCGGAGCCCGCTATTCCCCATGGTCCTTACGGAGTTCCCAGCATCCACTAGGACGTCAGAGAAAACCCCTTTACAACAGTTGGCCAGATCAAGAACACTCTCCAGAGAAGACTTCACAAGAGTGAATATAGAGGGTTCACCACAAGATGTAAACCCAAGTCCAGATTAGAGTTTACCAAACAACAATCTAAAAAATCCTTTACAGTTCTGGAACAACATCCTATGGACAGATGAGACAAAGATCAACTTGTACCAGAGTGATGAGAAGAGTATGGAGAAGGAAAGGAACTGCTCATGATCCAAAACATACCACCTCATCAGTGAAGCATGGTTGTGGCAGTGTCATGGTATGGGCATGTATGGCTGCCAATGGAACTGGTTCCCTTGTATTTATTGATAATGTGACTGCTGACAAAAGCAGCAGGATGAATTCTTTAGTGTTTCGAGCAATATTATCTGCTCATATTCAGTCAAATGCTTCAGAACTCATTGGACAGCGCTTCACAGTGCAGATGGACAATGACCCGAAGCATACTGCGAAAGCAACCAAAAGAGCTTATTTCACTTGATGAAGACAAAACTGAAGGGAAATGCCCCAAGAACAAGCAGGAACTGAAGACATTTGCAGTAGAGGCCTGGCAGAGCATCACCAGCGCCTGGTCATGTCTATGCATTCCAGACTTCAGGCTGTAATTGACTGCAAAGGATTTGCAACAAAGTATTAAAAAGTGAAAGTTGGGGGCGTGGCTTGGTGGCCATTGAAGAAGGACAGGCTTTACAGGAGCTCCAGCTATACAGCCCTGATAACGCTTCTTCCCAGGGCTTACTACTACCTTCATTGCCTCCCTGTGTGTCCCCTTAACGCCAGGAAGCCTTCCCTGCTGCAGGTGCTGGGTTCGGAGCCAGGAGGGGTCTCCTACCCGTCTGCGGGTTACTGCCTGTCCTCTCAGCCAAAGTCAGGGACTCAATTTCCTCCCCCACCCTGCTGCTGGTTCCCGTGGAGTAGCCTGCTGCCTCTACCGCTCCTGACCCACCGTGCAACACCCCCCCAGCAGTTCACCTCTACCACTGGACGTACGGGGCCTGTCTCCCTGCTCCGGCTTTGCCACTGGCCAGCATCTCATCCCGCGGTCAGCGTCGCTGCACACAGCCAGGGCCGCGGCTCCGGACTCCGCACGTGACGTCCGTCGCTGCTGCGGCTCCCTCACTCTGGGTCTGGTGTCGGGCTCTGGAGTCCTCCCTGCTGCCTGGCCTTGACCCGCCTGTTTTATAGACTTGTGGAGAGGTGGGGGACCCTATTTGCTGGGACCTCCTGTGCCTGTGGTCACCCATAGGGGCACATTGCCTGGCAGATATCCTATAAGCTGGTGGGATTTTCCCATTGCTTCTGTTCCTGCTGACCCCCCCTTCCTTTTTGTTTCACCATTGTCCTACCTTTATTGAGGGGTCATTTCTCCCCACTGAGACCGGTGCCATCATTGTGGGATTTGTTTCCTTCTGCTATTTCCCCCTGAACCACAGTGAAATCTCCTTGTATTGTACATATGCTGGGCTGGAGCTCCCCCTAGAGGCTCTCCTGGATACATTCACTTTTTTCTGTAATTCTTTTGCTTTTATTTGGATGTATCCATACTAACAGATTTTGAAAATTACCTCAGGGCGCGTGCTGTGAACTGGCGGCATAGTTGCTGCCTTGTACCCGCCCCGTCCTCCACGAGGAATGAAGAAGCTAATATCCAACGTGTTCCTGCTGCCCTACCGGATGAAAATTGATTAATGGCATGTTAACGCCATTCCACTGGGAGTCACCGTACTGAAGGCACCTAACAGCGTACTGAGCTGTTCCCTTACAGCTCAACCCCCTACCATATTACCTTGCTTCTTCGTCTATTCTGTGCTCAGCATGGTTAGATCTGGGGAAAAAGAAAAGTAACAACGCAACCTAGAGAGACCGTGTCTCAACCGGGAATGAGATCTTTCCTACACCTGCTAAATCTACCAGAGATCTGCCTCTCCTTTAGTGATGGATCAGCCTTCTCAACATGTTCAGAGTGATATCACTCTCCAGGATATTTTGGTGTTCGTGAAAACTCTACCCACTAAGCAGGATCTCCAGGACACCATGCGTAGAGAGTTGGCGACTATCAAACAGGATATCTCACAACTTTCTGACCGGGTGACCGCACTGTAGGATCATCGTGACTCTGCTGATGTCTTTATGGGATCCCTCACAGATGTTATCAAAGCCCAATCAGATGAAATCAGGTCTCTGAGATCCCATGTCTTAGATTTGGATAATAGAGGCAGGAGAAATAATATCAGAGTGAGCGGTATCCCAGAGGAAGTCCCCCAGATGAGCTTAGTAGACGCTCGGACGAAAATATTCAATACGGTCCTGGGTAAAGAACAGACTAACTCTATAACCTTCTACAGAGCTCACCGTGCCCTTAAACCGAGAGGGTTCCCTACAGAACAACCTTGTGACGTCATTTGTCGCCTGCACTACAAAGAGGAGGAGATTATGGGTAAAGTGCGCCGCCTTGATGGCCTGGACTTTAATGGTGACCCTATTGCCATTTACCAAGATCTTTCCTGGCACACTCTCCAACAAAGGAAAGCCCTCCGACTTCTTACTGAGGAACGACGCAAGTGACAACTGAAATACCGTTGGGGCTTCCCATTCAACCTTCAGGTTTCCTCCTCTGGGAGGATCCACACTCTACATACTTCCTCCGACCTTCCCACTTTTTGCTCTAGCCTTGGCCTCCCGTCTGTTAAGATTCCTGACTGGGACTTCATCTCCCCTTCTCTGCATCCGCCTCAACCCTCTGGAAGTGGAGCATCATGGCAGATTGTTCGTAATTCCATGGGGAAATCCTCTAAAGCCACTGCTGTTTGCCAAGACTCCTCCGGTAAATGATTACATTTCCCCCTGCTGCTTCAAGAATGGACCCTTTATTTTTCCTGTAGTCGCAGAGGGGTTGAACTTTCCAGGCATGGCATGACGGGTGAGATACATCTCACACTACTCTGTATTGCTACTATCCCGCTCTGCCTATTTCTCTTTAGTTTATATTCTAACATGGAGGTTATTATTATGATTAGGCTTTTCTTGTTTATTCTACATGTTTCTAGTTAGTAAAGTGCCTATGGGGGTAACTCCCTTGCCCCGTTCCCGCACATGGCCATAGTGCCCTATGGGACTTCTGGTTTGTACATTTACCAGTTCTCCCATGGCGGGTTTCTCTTTGTTATTGATGATTCTATTTTCTGTGATTTTTTTTCCTTCTCTTTTCTTTCTTTTCTGCCTCCTGTCTCTTTCCCTTTGGTGACCTGTTTGAGTTTCTTGTTGCATTGTACGGTTATAATATGTGATGTCTGTTGCTGGTAGACTTAAATTTGCCTCAATGCTAAAGGTCTTAACATCCCTGAGAAGAGGTCCCATCTATTTAGGACACTGTGGTCAGATAGAGTGGATGTTGCTCTCATACAGGAGACACACTTTAAGATCTCTGCCCACCGTCCCTCTCTTGTGAACCATAGATTTCCACTTGCATTTTACTCCAATAACCCTGAAAGTAAATCCAAGGGGGTTGCTATACTTTTTTCTAAGTACCTACAAGTCGCTGACATCTCTGTCCACAAATTAGTCCCTGGTAGGTTATTGGTGGTCAATTGCACTATACTCACAACCATACACTCTCATAGCTCTTTATGCCCCAAACCAGGACCAACTGTCATTCTTCCATTCTCAACTTCCCCGTCTCAAGGCCCTCCTGACAGGCATTGTTGTTTTGGGGGTTGACCTGAATTGGTCTATGGACCCATCCATTGATACTTCCCCTCCTGCCCCCAAATTTTCTGAATAGAAACAGACATGTTAGGAAGGTTTTTCATGAACTTCAACTTGCTGATTCCTGGAGGGTCTTGCATCCCCCTGACAGAGATTTCTCATTTTTTTCTCATCCGCACCAGGTTTACTCACGATTAGATTATCTGTTTCTGAGTCATAGGCACCTTCCCTTATTAGTAGATGCCTCTATTGGCTCCATTACATGGTCAGATCATGCCCCAGTGTTTTTGACTCTTTCGACCCCTTCCCGATCCCCTGGCTCTTGGACCTGGCGTCTTAATGAATCCCTCCTGCATGACAAATTCTGCAGGGATGAATTGGATAAGGCGCTGATTTTTCCATTAATGACACTGGGGAGGTATCCAAAACAACTATTTGGGAGGCTCACAAATGTGTTATATGGGGCAAATTGATCCAATTGGGCTCCTATGTGAAGAAGGATAGATTAGCTCTAACTACTGCACTATTGCATAATATTCATTCTTTAGAGACCCTAAATAAATCCTCCCCATCTCCCTCTGATTTGGTGGAGCTATCTGAGGCCCGAGCACACCTCAAGAAAATTCTGAATAGCAAGACCCAGTTCTCTCTACGTAAATGCATTAATAATTATCATCGATGGGGTAATAAGCCAGGCCATTTACTAGCGCAAGCACTTAGATCCCAGAGAACGGCCTCTTTTATACCCTCAATGAAAAACAGCGCTGGCTGCTTTAAAACGCCTGAGATAGCAGCATGTTTTAAACATTATTATAACACCTTCTATAATCTAGGTGACCCCTCTCCAAACCACGATCCTCTTCCTAATATATTGAGATCCAGGAAATATTTAGAAAAAGTAGCGTACCCTACATTGTCGCTCTCTGACCGAGATTCCTTAGAAAGACTTTTAACCCTGCAAGAAGTTGAACAAGTTATTTCCTCTACGCCCTCGGGTAAAAGTACGGGCCCAGAAGGGTTTACTGCCGTTTACTATAAAGTATTTAAGGATGTTCTTACCCCCAAGATTGCTACAGGCCTTTAACTCCATCTCAGCTGATGCCCATTTCTCTGACCAATCCCTGGAAGCCCAAATCTCTGTGATTCCTAAACCAGGGAAAGACTCATCGGTGTGCTCCAGTTATAGACCCATATCCCTGCTCAATGTAGATCTAAAAATGTTTGCAAAATTGATGGCCCTCAGGCTGAATAAGTTCCTCCAACCCATTATTCACAATGATCAAGTGGGCTTTGTACCAAGCCGTGAAGCAAAAGATAACACTACAAAGATCCTTAATCTTATCCACTTAGCCTCTAAAAATCAGATCCCTACTATTTTGCTTTCTATAGATGCCGAAAAGGCCTTCGATAGGGTCAACTGGGAATTTCTGAGGGCTGTACTGGAGCACATTAGGATGGGTCCACAAGCACTTCAGAGTGTTATCCCTTTATACACGACCATGGGCTCGAGTTCGGGTTAATGGAATCCTCTCCTATAACTTTCTCATAAGTAATGGAACAAGACATTCGTCCTTTGTAATGAAGCCTTGGCCAGGGCTATTAGGGCTAATGATCACATTAAAAGGGCTTAGTGTAGGTGATACCAACTATAAACTCGCTCTGTTTGCTGATGACTAACTGGCAGTCGTCACGCAACCTACCTCACTCACTCCCGCCTCTTATGTGTGAACTGGACATTTTCAGTCCACTTTCCAGCTTTAAGGTCAATACAACTAAATCATTTGCACTTAATGTCTCGACAACTCCTTCAACACTTCCCTTATTAAAAGCTACTTTCCCATTCATATGGCGGGACTCCCATATAACCTACTTAGGGGTCCAACTTCTCAGCGATTTATCGGCACCTGATGTCCCTAAACTTCCACCCTCTACTCCAACGCATAAAAAAAAGATTACTGCAGATGGCAACACAATAATCTCTCGTGGCTGGGTAGAATCAACGTTGTTTAGATGAACACCTTGCTCAAACTACTCTACCTTCTTCAAACGTTGCCAATCAAGATCTCGGACTCCTGGTTCCGGTCCATACGGTCCTTGATCCAACAATTTATTTGGTTTCGAAAGAGACCCAGGATTAGCAGATCCATGCTGTCATGCCTACCTAAAAAAGACGGATTTCAACTCCCAGACATCAAAACTTATTACCATGCAGTCCTGTTGAACAGGATCTTGGACTGGACCAGGAGTCGGGAAGTTAAACAATGGGTGGTCATGGAGGGTTTGTATATTCAACAATATCCCGAAATTTTCCCTTGGCTCCCGACCTTGCCCAGGCTTCCACAACCCCACCCGACTATCTCCCTCGCGCTCTCCGTTTGGAAAGTGATGAGACGGCATTTGTTTCTTTCCTCAGATTTTGGCCCCCTCACTTCTTTTTTGGGTAATCCTACTTTCCTACCTGGCCTCTCCCTAGTTTACTATCAACACTGGGCTCTGGAAGGACTTTTTAGAGTAGGTCAGTTGGCCCATCCGTCTGGGGTTAAACAGTTTTCAGAGATTAGAGTGAAATGAGATATCCCACAAGCTTATTTCTGGAAGTTCTTGCAAGTGTGACACTTCTTGTATACGGACATTTACCGCCAAGCATCCCGGGAGATGACCCCATTTGAAAGGATGTGTGTTGCTCCATTGCACCCTACCACACGATATCTACCATATACAAACACCTACAAATGTCTAACTCCTTGACGCCCCCTCCTTTCACACAGAAATGGGAAAGGGATCTGAACTTTTCACTTTCAGAGAGGGAATAGGAATCCATTTTTCTTAAGGCGGTTTTACAGGTGCGCCTGAGAAGGATTGTGTCTGCAAAGAATAGTAAAAATGACCTCTTTTCCTGATTTAGAATACAATTGGTAGGTTACTGTGGTCAACAAATGAAAATAAGTAAAAATCTTGATAATCACAAATGAGAGTAAGTGAGTAATCGTCTTGATAACAACAAGAAGGCAGTAAACAATATAATGAAAATAAAACTTGTCTTTTTATTTTTAGAATATGTTGTTATATCTATTGCTTTAAGAATGAATGAAAAAAAGGGGGGGGGGGATAACGGGGAGTTGTGGGCTAGGGAGAGATTGAACTGCTAACAATGTAGCAGTGAAAAAAATCCCTGAATGTATACAGGTGTGAATAGGAATATAGTTATTGTGGTAGTTACACTTCAGGTCACAAGAAAGTTTACCATTGACATCACACAATAGAGACACTCATACCAGAGAGCGACTGAACGGTGACCTGGAGGAGGAAGGAAGAAAGACGCTAGAGACGAGACCCGGGGACACCTGAGCCTAGTCACGTGGACGGAATACCCGGAAGTACGGGAGGACGCGTTGCTGGGTGAAGCAGACACGGAACAGACCGCTGGCAGAGGGAAAAAGGAGACGGAGCAGAAACTAGAGGTAAGGGACTCTGTAGGAGAGGAGAAGGCGCGGCGGACAGCACTGACAGTGCTAGAAGCAGCCCCTACCTCTCTCTCCAAGACTCACGATCGATCCCCTTCTGCCCAGGGCACCACGGTGCGCTCATTAGAGCGACATCGGGGTGATCCAGGGCGTAGAGGGGTACGGTCTGTCCGGAGTCCTCACTACCCTAGCATTAGCCCTATCCTGACCCCTTATTGCCAGTGGCAACTCAGGGGTACCCCTTATTTTCTTTTTGTTTTTGCTTTTGCTTTTGGATCCCACCGGTGCCAAAAAGACATTTGAGCCCCATCATCAGCTCTGGACAATTTCAATTATCTCAGACTTCACTCAGAGGAGGGACGCCACTTTTCTTAAGTGTAACTACCACAATAACTATATTCCTATTCACACCTGTATACATTCAGGGATTTTTTTCACTGCTACATTGTTAGCAGTTCAATCTCTCCCTAGCCCACAATTCCCCGTTATCCCCCCCCCTTTTTTCATTCATTCTTAAAGCAATAGATATAACAACATATTCTAAAAATAAAAAGACAAGTTTTATTTTCATTATATTGTTTACTGCCTTCTTGTTATTATCAAGACGATTACTCACTTACTTACTCTCATTTGTGATTATCAAGATATTTACTTACTTATTTTCATTTGTTGACCACAGTAACCTACCAATTGTATTCCTTAGGGGTATATGCAATTGCGGTCGAATTCCCGAAATTATCGAATTTCGGGATTTTTTCGCCAAAAAAAAAAATTCGACAATGCAATTCAGTACTTTCCGACAAAAAAACGGACTTTCAAAATTCGACTTTTTGAAATTCGACTTTTGACAAATTCGACTTTTTTGCAATGATACACATGCTGCAATTCGACCAAAGTCTATTCAATGGAAGTTTGGAAATTCGACAACAGTGCTTTTAGACAGTAAATTCGTCATTTTCAATCCGCCACACTTTGGATGGTGAAACTAATAAAAAAAAATTAAAACATGTTTTTTTTGTGTGTTTTTTTTCTTGGTAATATCATATCTATTTATATTAGAAGGGATTAGGTACTTGGTTTGTCTTTTTTGGAGGCACAAGTATTATTTATATATTTTTAAATTTTTTTTTTTTTTTTTTTTTTTTTTTGGATGGAATGGTAAAATCCCTGAAAAAAATGGCGTGGGGTCCCCCCTCCAAAGCATAACCAGCCTCTGGCTCTTCGAGCTGGTCCTGGTTCTAAAAATGCGGGGGGAAATTTGACAGGGGATCCCCCGTATTTTTAAAACCAGCACCGGGCTCTGCGCCTGATGCTGGTGCAAAAAATACGGGGGACAAAAAGAGTAGGGGTCCCCCGTATTTTATACACCAGCATCGGGCTCCACTAGCTGGACAGATAATGCCACAGCCGGGGGTCACTTTTATACAGTGCCCTGCGGCCGTCGCATTAAATATCCAACTAGTCACCCCTGGCCGGGGTACCCTGGGGGAGTGGGGACCCCTTCAATCAAGGGGTCCCCCCCAGCCACCCAAGGGCCAGGGGTGACGCCCGAGGCTGTCCCCCCCATCCAATGGCTGCGGATGGGAGGCTGATAGCCTTGAGTAAAATGACAAGAATATTGTTTTTTCCAGTAGTACTACAAGTCCCAGCAAGCCTCCCCCGCAAGCTGGTACTTGGAGAACCACAAGTACCAGCATGCGGGAGAAAAACGGGCCCACTGGTACCTGTAGTACTACTGGGAAAAAAATACCCAAATAAAAACAGGAGACAGACACCGTGAAAGTAAAACTTTATTTCATACGTCGACACACACATACTTACCTATGTTCACACGCCGACATCGGTCCTCTTCTCCAAGTAGAATCCAGGGGCACCTGAAAATAAAAGATAAATATACTCACCTCAGCCATGGTCCAAAGATAAATCCACGTACTTGGCAAAATAAAAAACCGGACACCCGACCAACGGACTGAAAGGGGTCCCATGTTGACACATGGGACCCCTATCCCCGAATACAGACAGACCTCTCAGTGACAGCTGTCACAGAAAGGTCTCTAAAGCCAATCAGGAAGCGCAACTTCGTTGCGCTCACCTGATTGGCTGTGCGCTGTCTGAACTCAGACAGCGCATCGCACAGCGCCCTCCATTATATTCAATGGTGGGAACTTTGCGGCTAGCGGTGAGGTCACCCGCCGGTCAGCGGCTGACCGCGGGTAACCCCCCGCAGACGGCAAAGTTCCCACCATTGCAAGTAATGGAGAGGCTTTGCGATGCGCTGTCTGACAGCTCAGGCAGCGCACAGCCAATCAGGTGAGTGCCATGGAACTAGCGCTTCCTGATTGGCTGAAGGGACCTCAGTGACAGGAGTCACGTTGTGTCCCGGCATTCGGGGAAAGGGGTCTGATGTGTAAGCATGGGACCCCTTTCAGTCCGGCATGGTACGGGTGTTCGTTTTTTTTTGTTAACAAGTACGTGGATTATCTCCCGGACACTGGATTGAGGTGAGTATAATTTTTTTCACAGGTACCCCGGATCGTTGGAGACTGTGGCAGTCGGCATGTCAACATAGGTAAGTATGTGTGTGTCGGCAGGTGTGTAATAAAGTTTTACTCTCAAGGTGTGTGTGTCCTGTTTTTATTTGGGTATTTTTTTTCCAGTAGTACTATAGGTACCAGCGGGCCCGTTTTTCTCCCGCATGCTGGTACTTGTGGTTCTCCAAGTACCAGCTTGTGGGGGAGGCTTGCTGGGACTTGTAGTACTACTGGAAAAAACAATATTCTTGTCATTTTACTCAAGGCTATCAGCCTCCCATCCGCAGCCATTGGATGGGGGGGACAGCCTCGGGCTTCACCCCTGGCCCTTGTGTGGCTGCGGGGGGGGTACCCCTTGATTGAAGGGGTCCCCACTCCCCCAGGGTACCCCGGCCAGGGGTGACTAGTTGGATATTTAATGCCACGGCCGCAGGGCGCTGTATAAAAGTGACCCCCGGCTGTGGCATTATCTGTCCAGCTAGTGGAGCCCGATGCTGGTGTATAAAATACAGGGGACCCCTACTCTTTTTGTCCCCCGTATTTTTTGCACCAGCATCAGGTGCAGAGCCTGGTGCTGGTTTTAAAAATACGGGGGATCCCCTGTCAATTTTTACCCCGCATTTTTAGAACCAGGACCAGCTCGAAGAGCCCGAGGCTGGTTATGCTTTGGAGGGGGGACCCCACGCCATTTTTTTCCGGGTTTTTCACGTTTTTTCCCGTTTTTTTAATTCGCGGCAAAATCCGGCAAATCGGCCGTTTTTCGCCCGCGGGACTGTCGAATCCGTTTTTCATTGATTATGGTGAATTCCGGCAGCCACCTGCCGGAATTCACCTGTCGAATTGTGTCGAATTAAAAAACGGCGATAATTTGCCGCGATTCGCAGTGAATTGCATATACCCCTAAATCAGGAAAAGAGGTCATTTTTACTATTCTTTGCAGACACAATCCTTCTCAGGCGCACCTGTAAAACCCCTTTATTATTCTTGTTTATGTGAAGTCATTTTTGGAGGTGCTTCATTTACAGGCTGCAGCCCACAAAGAATATCCAGACACACGAGCGCCATTTACCCGATTGTGCAATTTTTCTTAAGGCCCATAGGAGTTCCATTTGTATTCAAGTAAGGGAAACACAATATAAGATACTGATGAGATGGTACAGACCCCCCTCTCTTCTACATACTATTTCTCCATCTATCTCCCCAGCCTGTTGGCGGTGCCATAAAAACTTAGGTTCTTTGTTACACATTTGGTGGACTTGTCCTCTTATCAAAATCTGTTGGGATGATGTGGTTTCCATCAGTGATATCCTACACACGCCTGTCCCATCAGACCCAGGGGTGGTCTTCAGTATGCCGACTGACGGGATCCCGGCGCACAGTATACCGGCGCCGGGATCCCGATAGCTGGCATACTGACACTTATTCTCCCTCGTGGGGGTCCACGTCCCCCCTGGAGGGAGAATAAAATAGCGTGGCGCGCGTAGCGCACCACCGTGCCCGTAGCGTGGTGAGCGCAGCGAGCCCGCAAGGGGCTCATTTGCGCTCGCCACACTGTCGGTAAGCCGGCGGTCGGGCTCCCGGCGCCGGTATGCTGGTCGCCGGGAGCCCGACCGCCGGCATATCGTAGTGAACCCCAGACCAAGCCTTTTGGCTACTGAACAATTCCACTACACCTCTATCCACTTATAAAATATTTTGTTGAGGCACCTTGGCAATGCCGCCCGTGCAGGGATTCCCACTTTATGGAGGTCCACTAATCCACCTACTCGGAATATATGGTTTTCTAGATTAGAAATAGATGAATATGGAGGATATTTTATTAAGCTCTAGAGATAGACAGACCGAGTTTACATCCGTATGGCTGCCTTGGATAGAACATAAAGCCTCTGAGTCCTATAAAACCTATATTGCTTCACTGAAATGATGTGGTTGTTAAATTGATACTAGTATAGACATATTTAGATGTGTCATTTTCGTTTTCCTCCTTTTTTATTTTTCGCACTCTCGACTCGGTCACTCTTTCTTTTTCTCTTTTCCTTCCTCTTTCTTATCTGTCTGTTTTTATAAAAAAATCTTTTGGTAATGCAGACTTTTGCCGTACTGGACACTTTGTTTAGATCTCATTCATTCTACTGTACGCTGCGATATACGATTGCACCCTATGTGTTCGGTACTGTATTTTTGTGTGACTATTTATGCCTGTATTATTTTCAATAAAAACAGATTATACAAAATAAAGTGAAAGTTTGATTTAGGATTGATTAGTTTGTCCCATTACTTTTGGTCCCTTAAAAAGTGGGAGGCACATATAGAAACCGTTCTAATTTCTACACCATTTACCTGATTTGCATGTAAATATCCTCAAATTAAAGCGGAAAGTCTGCAGTTAAAGCACATCTTGTATGTTTCATTTCAAATCCATTGTGGTGGTGTATAGAGCCCAAAATATGAGAATTGTGTTGATGTCCCAATATTTATGGACCTGACTGCGTGTATGTATGTGTTTGATTATATATATATATATATATATATATATATATATATATATATATATATGCTTGCTCATGGACCGGCACTCCTCTCATCCGTGGTAAATAGCTCCGGTGCCTCCAGAGGAAACGTGTTAATAAACGTGATGAAAAAAGACCTGCGGCACTCAGAGACTTAAACAGTGAAAACCGTGTATTCACATCAGCAAATGAACCAACATTTCGGGGCTCGCACGCCGCTTTGTCAAGGTGATCAGAAATCATTTCTGATCACCTTGACAAAGGGGCGTGCGAGCCCCAAAACGTTGGTTCATTTGCTGATGTTAATACACGGTTTTCACTGTTTAAGTCTCTGAGTGCCGCAGGTCTTTTTTCATCACGTTATATATATATATATATATATATATATATATATATATATATACACACACATACGCACACACACATATAAAAATTAATTAATTAGAGAGAGATACAGCTGTGCGTGTGTTCTACTTTTGGCCACAAGATGTCCTCACATGGTTTATTTTTACTATTTAGTATGCTAATTAGCCAAGTAACGTGACAGAAAAGAGGATTCATTGCCTATGTTACTTGGATGCACTCAAGGAAAATTTCTGTAAAAAATGCCATCAAAATCTGTTCAGCAGTTCTCATGTTTACCCCACACATACAAACGAAAAATTATTATATTATACAGTAAACAGATGATTGTATCACAGTATAACGCTTCCTAAATGGAAGGGGGAAAAAAAGTTATCAAGGAACAGTACACATGCACAGGATTGCACACTCCCTTCTCTAAATGCTGATCCCTGTCTTCACTGGCATTTGCTGCAGAATTTTGAAAAGGATAAGCAGCATGGTAAGGGGCACATGACTGGTTGTAAGATAATATGGTCTCATTATATAACAGTGCTAAAATGCTTTTAACATCAGTAAGCCATAACAATGCACCCCCAAAAGTTGTCCCACGAAAGCTGGCACAGTGGGCATTGCCCAACAAAATAATATCTACATAAAAAAACACTATTTACCCACAAAAATGGAGTTTTAATAAAGCACTAAAACACACCTGTATTTTAACTTCTATTTTTTTCACAGTACCATCAGTTTCTTTTTGTATTAACAATGAACTAACTAATGTAAGGCAAATAAATCTTACTTCATCATAAAGGCTTCCATTGACATCTGCCCCATAGATTGGAGCAACAAAAGTTAAATTCTTCCAATATTTACGTTCCAGATCTTCATAATCCAAATATCGTGGCGTGCAGAATCTAAAGTATCAAAACAGGTATGTAAAGTTATAAACTGTAAGGCAGGCATTCCCAACCGCGGTCCTCAAGGCACACCAACAGTGCAGGTTTTAGTGATATCCAGGCTTCAGCACAGATGGTTAAATCAAAATAACTGAGGTACTAATTAAGTCACCTGGGCTCAAGCCTGGATATCACTAAAACCAGAACTGTTAGTGTGCCTTGAGGACCGAGGTTGGGAAACACTGCTGTAAGGTAATACAGGTTAAGTAGCCCATATCCAAATATTCAGAAATACTGAATATTCCGAAATACTGAATTTTTTGAGAGAGACTGAGATAGAGAAACTTTTGTTTTCTAATGGCTCAATATAGACAAAAATTATTTAATACAAGAAGTTATTAAAAATATTGTATTAAATGACATTCAGGCTGTGTGTAGGTGTATGCAAAGATTCCAAAATACTTCTGGTCGCACGCATTTTGGATATGGAACACTCAACCTGTAGTGCAAATAATCTAATGCCTGTTAGCAACACTAATTGTCCATCTCTACGTGTTCATGTACAGTATATCCATATCAGACTATATTGTAAAAATAATGTAGCTGCTAGCAGAATTTTGTAGATATGCCTGTAGTACAACTTCACAAAACATTACATGATCAGAATACAATAAATATTGTATACATACTTATCACTATTGGCCAGTCTTCTGAACTCTTTAACAGTCAATGGCTTTTTCTGAATATTGTACTGAGTAAAGAGACCAGACTGTCCTGTAACCATTTGCTGGATTGGGGCAGGAATCACAAGGTCATCTATGTCATCATAATGTCTCTTGGGCTTCCATTCCTTTGGTGGTATGACCTTCAAAAAGGCGGGAGGAAAAAATACACAACAGGTGTAATAAACAAGGGAGAGAGATAAATCAAAAACTTTATATTCTTAGACCCTTCACATCAGACTCTGCTATCCTGCTGGCATTTTCCAACCCATCTCATAGTCGCTGTTCTACTGCTGCATTTAGTCCCTACATCTTGCATCTCTTGTATCCCTGCGGCAGTTACCATCCTTTCTCCCCTGTAACCAATCCTTAGTTTTGCCAAGCTGATACAATACCCTGCCACCGTTGGCAATAACCATACTAATCCCCTTCCAGCACTTCATAATGAAATACAAAAAAGGGTGTCTGACACCAGGGCTGTGAAGTCGGAATGACGACTAATTAAAATTACCTTTTTATCAAAAAGTTTGCACGATTATTTTGAGTAAAAAGGGTAGATTGGGTACAAATATGTCTAAACAGGTTTTTCACATAAAAAACAAAATACAGGGTCATAAACTATTATTTTTACCAGTTATTTATAAAGCGCACACATATTCCACAGCACTTTACAGAGAATATTTGGCCACTCACATCAGTCCCCGCCCGATGGTGGGAATCGAACCCATGACCTCAGTGCTGTGAGGCAGTAATGCTAACCATTATACCATCCGTTAACTATTGTTAACCTTGTGTCTACAAATTGGATGGAATACCCTAAGGGTGATTACTTTCGTTCTATTTTTACATGGTTATAACTTAGCGCCTTCTAACTTGATTCATGTTCGTTGTGCATGAGACCAAAGTGAGAAACATTTGGAATCACTAATGCATGGATATTGGAAGACAGCACATACTTTATCTGTTTGCAGAACATAAGAAATTAAGAGACATATTTAAAGACACCATTTAATTAAAAGGGTGAATATATTTCCTTGTTTTTGATATCCCACATTGACAGTTGAGGTTTGACAATGTGTAAACAAGCCTGCACAATAGCCTCCCTCTAACTTTATGTGCAAGGACTGGAACAATGTAAAGGATTGCTTATTGTTGACGTCAGTTGGTGGCTGCTAATATATAGCTGGTTAGCCCTTTCGTTATTTTTTGTTTAATTTTTTTTTTATTATTGTGTAATAGCTCTGCGAGTTTCATATTCTTTAATATGCTTAATGTTACTTTATTTCATGTCTGCGTGGTGACCGATAATAAATAAATAATTTTTACATTATTTCTGTATCTTGGCTCTCATTTGAGTCAACGGCTACATTTTTCTGTAAACTTTTTCTTTATTATTTCTTGATGTACAGTTGTAAACTTGGGAGGAAACTTTTTCTCATGTTGTTACATGCTACTTGATAAAAGCTACCGTATATACTCTAGTATAAGCCGACTTTTTCAGCACTTTTTTTTGTGCTGAAAAAGCCACCTCGGCTTATACTCGAGTCAGCGTTATATGCCCCACAGTGCCATGTGTGCCAGATATGCCCCACAGTGCCAGATGTGCCAGATATGCCCCACAGTGCTAGATACTTACCCTCCGTTGCTCCTGCGCTGTCGTCTGAAGGAGGGACACGGAGAGCGCAGCGCGCGGCTCTCCTGTGTCCCTCCTGCATCTCCGGCGGCAGCGGCGTCTGTGTGGTAAAGGAAGTGCACGAACCGGCACTTCCTTTAACACACGCCGCTGCCGCCGGAGACGCAAGAGGGACACAGGAGAGCCGCGCGCTGCACTCTCCATGTCCCTCCTTCAGACGATAGCGCGGGAGCGACGGAGGGTAAGTATCTAGCACTGTGGGGCATATCTGGCACATCTGGCACTGTGGGGCATATCTGGCACACCTGGCACTGTGGGGCACTATTACTGTGGGCATTATTATGTGTTTAAGCGGCAATGCTACTCTGGGCTTTATGTGTTTATAAGCGGCACTGATACTGTGGTCATTATTATGTATATAAGAGTCACTGATACTGTGCCCATTATGTGTATAAGCGGCACTGATACCATGGCCGTTATGTGTATAAGCGGCACTGCTACCATTGGCATTATTATGTGTACAAACAGCATTGATACCGCACTGATACCGTGCCAATTATTATGTGTATAAGCGGCACTGTTACCTTGGGTATTATTATGTATATAAGCGGCACTGATACTGTGGGCATGTGTATAAGGGGCGCTACTGTGTAGCATAGCGTGAATATGGGGTACTACTCTGTGGTGTAATATGAAATAGAGGCACTATGTACAGCGTAATGACAATAAGGGGGAAATTCAAATGTTTGAAAAGTCGGTTGGGTGTCTGTTTTTTCCTGTCTCTTAAGGCCCATACACACTCTTGAACGGCCGATATATCGCGGGTCCGTCGGCCAGTGTGTACGGCCGATACGTCTGTGAACTCTGTCGTTCACAAACGTATTGCGTCGGCCCCACAGCACAGCCGACGGCCTATATATCTACCGATATATTGGCGCGTCACTGTGTGTGTACGGCCGTCGGCCAACCTCCCGTACACATGCCGCGGCGGCCGGCGGTGATTGACAGCTGAACTGGGCGGGCGTGTGTACACCCCCGCCCAGGTCATGATGTCAGTCCCCGACGGATCGGGCAGTGTTTATGCTCGACACACTGCCCGATCCGTCCATAGATATATCTGCAGATCAATTGATCGGCAGATATATCTACCAGTGTGTACCCACCTTAAGATAGGAAAAAACAGACACCCAACTGACTTTTACAATTGAATATCCTCCTAAGAGTGTGCTATTGTGTTGCATAATTTGTATTGGGGGTACTATTGTGTCGCCACGCCCTTTCCATGTGATGCCGCACACCTTTTTTGTGACGCGCGCCTTCTGTGCGCACTGTTTCTTTAGACAGTATGGGGGTTATGGCACAAATTTGTAGTTTACGGGAAGGGGGGGGGGGGGGTGCCTAACACCCTACCATCGCCTCTGCTTAATGGGAGGGGAGTCGGTGGCAGAGGAAATGAGTTCCACCACCTCTCCAGAACCACTTTAAGCCCTGGTAGGGACAGCCAACACACAGAGGAGGGGAATGGGGTAGAAACTGTATATACGAAAATGGAGACAAGAAGGCTAACAGAAGGTGAAAGACAGGCAGGTGATTGATAGATGAAGGCATACACACAGATAGGAACAGACAGCAGAAAGTGGAACAATTGTCAAAGCATGGGGAAGCGAATTGCTCAGAATTGTTCACCCAGTGGAAATGCAGTAAAGGTAGGATCAGGTGGTACAGCAGTAAGCTGTGCCCCCTATTTAAACAGGGTGGCTGCGTGCTTCCAATTGTGGCTGTCCCATTGGCGCAGAAGCCCTGCATCAAGTGACTGGCCGAAGCTTGGCAGGTAAAAGGGCAGAGAGGCAGAAACTGTGCAGAAGGAGAAGGTGGTCAGTGAATAGACAGAAGGAAACATGCATAAGGGAAAATTATATAGGTGTGAAAATGAGAAAAGAGAGGCTGGGAGAAACATACAGTAGATGGACTGAGAAGGAGGAGGAGACGCACGGAGAAGATGGACTAAGAGAGCGAACATATGCAGAAGATGGACTTAGTGGGGGAGATAGACTAAGGGGTTAATTCAATTCAACGCGGATTGGATAGCATCGGGAGGGAGCTTCTGGAGCTATTCAATGCAGCGCGATGCTAAGTCTGAGAATACCCGTATTCCCGGACTAAATAAGGTGTTAAGTCGTGAGAACAGGCATTCTCCGGCAAAACTGCCTCGCCGTGGTGCTGTTTGCACAGCGTTAGGTCACAAAGCAGCATTGTGGACCTAGTTTTGTTGAATTCCGGCTCGCACCCTTAGAAGGGTGCAAGAAGAAATCCTTTAGTCAGTGACAGCATTGCTCTGAATTGAATAGCACCAGGAGCTCCCTCCCAGCGCCATTCAATCCGTGTTAAACTGAACTGACCCCTTAGAAGCAGAGGAAAATGAAGGGGATGGACTGAGATATGAGTGTGCAGAGGATTAAATGTCACCCCAGTATTAATTTCTTAACTACTCCTGCTACAACACAATACTTTCTAAACTTTTAATGTGTTAGGTCCAGCTAATTTGACATGCTCTGCCTTTTGTTGGTGTAACTCCGCCTACATTACATTTTTAAGTAAGCCTGCCTACTTTGGTATTAGCTCCGCCTACAGTTGGTTTGGTGCCGCCCACAGGAGGCCACTTCTAGAAATTTTTCCAGGGCCACTTTTGTTTCCCAATCCGTCCCTGCACACAGCCATGCAAATTACTGGGTGAAGTAGTTCCACCCGGTAATTTGCAGATCAACACGGGTATTTTGTCTGTGTGAAAGGATAACCCGTGTCAAAATTCCCGTATGGTAGACTCCAGTGTCGAAGTCCCGGGAATTTCAACCCGGGTCGACACTTTCACACAGAAAAAGGACCCCTGTGTTTCATGAAATTACCGGGTGGAACTGCTTCACCCAGTAATTTCATTTTCTGTCTGAAAGGGGTATTAGGGAGAGCACATACTGTATACATGTATCTGGGAGCAGCCACATGGATGTCACAGACTAATAAAGTAGAACTGTTAACCTCATAATAACCATCTGTTTATATCAAAGGAATAATATTTATATCTACTTTGGCTACGGGTACAGAGTATGCTTTGGCAACACCAACGCCCCTTAAATCTCAAGAAAAGGGGGCCCTACACTGCACACCCTATCTGCCAGTAATACAGGTGCTACCAGCTGAGACCTGTAGTGCTACCACAGAGCGTGTGATGATGCACTATACAAACATTACATAATAATAACAACAACAACAACAACACAATTTGCAATATGCGTCTCTTTGCATATTAAAAAACAGTTCTATTTCATGTATTGATCAATGCATTTAAGCCTGCAGCCCCCGTCACAGGACCCCACTATGCTGCAGCTCCCTAACAGTCCCTGGGTTCAAGTCTAGGGTGCGGGACATCCCAAAAAAAAATGTAAATCCTTAAATCTCACTAATGAATCGAGCCACAAAATTGCAGCAGTAAAACAGCATTAAATGTTTACACTGTTAAAATAAAATGAAAAAATAAATATATATTAACTTTAAGATTATAGAACAAAACAAAAATAAATAAAATAGATGTAATATATTAAGAGCTGTATATATACACTATAGTGTTCACTTTATCTTTATGAAGTTCAAGATAAGCCAGCCCCCTTACCTTTGCCAATCCAGATCGATGTGCGCCTTTAGACTCCATGTATACTAAATATTTGTTGAAATCCCTGAATTCTTCCATTGTCGGCCGGAAGGTCATAATTTTGCATGCAGGGTTCTGCTCATCAGAGGTTTTTGCAGTCATTGTGAATAATTGGGATTACGCTGGTAAACATTAAAATGCAATTGATTATTATAAAAAAAAAAAGGGTAAGCTGGCAGATCAATAAGCGGCACACACAGACTAAGCTTCAACTGAAATTTCTGAAAAATAAGTCTAAAAGCCCATACACGCTAGACGAGCCCCCGCCGATGCGGATATTGGCGGCGGGGTGCATACACACTTTCCGATGCCAGCGGGGAAGGAATTGAGGGAGGGGAGGTAACGGTAGGGAGGGGAGGTAACGGTGGGGAGGAGTTGATACCCATGCGCTGTCGTTAACAAGGACCTCCTTCGTCTGCGGGAGCACGCATCGTTAACGACATTGAGTGTACACACTGGAAGAGACTGTAAAAGATCTCGCTCAGACTGGCCCTTCTGAGCGAGATCTTTTACTTTCTTGTCTAGTGTGTATGGGGCTTTACAGTAAGCAGAACTAACAGAAACAACAATCTTTAAATAAAAAATGTCCAATGTCTTCAGACTCACAAACCACGTTTTTTGAAACAGGTTTTTTTTAAGCAGTTTTCCATGAATACATACCATCTCTCCTGGGGGAAAAAAAATACAATTGGCGACCAAAGACTACTTTCCCCTTAATACAGAGCGTTTCACCAGGTACAGCTGTATATAATGTATTATTACAGTAGTCAGTCTCTCTCACACACACACACACACACACACACAAACCAGAAAACCTTGGCCTAAAATCTAGGGTTTCAGTGAACCAGTACATCTCCTATACCAGTGGTTCCCAAATTTTTCCACGCTGCGACATACTAAAGTGTGTCCTCCACATATCTGACACAAAACGTTAACATATTAAAAAAAAAATGTAAATTAACTTTATTGTAATCAAAGCACACACTCCCAGAGGCTCTTTACATACCAAACACACCTTGAGACCAGTTCTCTATAACCATAGTAGATTACTTACCTTAGGACTCCTTTTCATATCAATTTCCTCTCCTGTACTACTTCGTTTGCGGCTGTCCGCACTCAGTTCTTCTCAGTGACAGGTGTTATGATGCAGAAATGTCTGCACTGCTGTCATAGGCGTGCGCACGGGGGGTGCCTGGTGCGCACAGGCACCCCCTTATGTCCGGCACCCCCCGCTCGTCACGCCTGCGATCTGATCATCACGGTCTGTGTGCTGCTGTTGTAGCAGTGCTACTACAGCAGCACACAGATAGCAACGATCGCATCACCTGTGTGCAGCGCTGCCCGGCGATTACATCCCCTCCCGTCCCGCTGCGCTGCCGCCAGTCATCAGTAGCCGCATCGTCACTCACAGAGTGACTGCCTCGCGATCTGACATGCGCCCGGTCCCTCCCTCCCTGGCCACGGCGCCCTGTGCTGTCCTCCCGGCTCCAAGTCCTGCCCGCGCTCAATCTCTCTCCAGTCTGGGTGAGAGTCTGTGGGGGGATACATTTTTTTTTTTTATAAACGAAGGGTTGTTACTTTATGATAGATATATATATATATATATAATATATAGTAGCTGGGGCAAGCAATCCATAGTTTTTTACTGAGTGGCACTTACAATCTATTAGTGCACTCAGTAAACTACTGATTACTTGGCACAGAGAGATATATATATATATATATATATATATATATATATAGATATATATATATATATATATATATATATATATATAGATATATATAGATATATATAGATATATATAGATATATATATAGATATATATATATATATATCTATATATATAATATGCTCTGAGTGGGCCGTATACACTTCGAGCACTGACTGAAGATTCCCGTCGCCGCATCCACTGGTCACAGAGCTTTCTCAAACCGACAGCCAATCAGGAGCGGCCGCGCGGCCTCCTTATCCACTGCACCGCAGTCCACAGCCTCCGCCACAGCTCAATAGGTAAATTTACCCTGCTGCCTTTTTCTCTCCCTAGTCCCTACTGTATGCTCTTGCTGTCCCTCTGTCACTCTCCCTGTCACTATGTCCCTGCTGTCACTCTCCCTGAATTTTGTCTCATACCGTGTGCTATAATGGGAATTGCGGCTCATTCCGTCTGCTATAATGTGAATTGCGGCTCATTCCGTCTGCTATAATGTGAATTTCGGCTCATACCATGTGCTATAATGTGAATTTCGGCTCATACCGTGTGCTATAATGTGAATTGCGGCTCATACCGTGTGCTATAATGTGAATTGCGGCTCATACCGTGTGCTATAATGTGAATTGCGGCTCATTCCGTCTGCTATAATGTGAATTGCGGCTCATACCGTGTGTTATAATGTTAATTGCGGCTCATACCGTGTGTTATAATGTGAATTGCGGCTCATACCATGTGCTATAATGTGAATTGCAGCTCATACCGTGTGCTATAATGTGAATTGCGGCTCATACCATGTGCTATAATGTGAATTGCGGCTCCTACCGTGTGCTATAATGTGAATTGCGGCTCATACCGTGTGCTATAATGTGAATTTCGGCTCATATCGTGTGCTATAACATGAATTTCCGTTCATACCGTGTGGTATAACGTAAATTGCGGCTCATACCGTGTGCTAGAATGTGAATTTCGGCTCATACCGTGTGCTATAATGTGAATTTCGGCTCATACCGTGTGCTATAATGTTAATTTCGGCTCATACCATGGGGTATAATATGAATTTCGGCTCATAAAATGGGGTATAATATGAATTTCGGCTCATAAAATGGGGTATAATGTGAATTTCAGCTCATACCGTGTGCTATAATGTGAATTTTGGCTCACACCGTGTGCTATAATGTTAGAGGTGCAACAGTACTCTATAGTATAAGGGGTCCTACTATTGTGATGCATAATGTGTATAAGGGTTATATGGGGTGGTAAACTGGACTGAAGGACACCCCCCCTTTTGAGTGGCCACACCCCCTTTTCTGGAGAATTTCCACCTTCACTTTTCCATACCGCCACTGCCTTAGGTACCCAGTGCGTCTTGTACTGAAGGAACACACAGTGATGCTTGTACTAGGGGTACGTGGACAGAATGAGCAACACAGTGCCACCTGTACCCCCTCTCTCTCTACCCTCTGTCTTGCCTCTCTCTTTTTCTCCCTCCTTCTCTCTGACTGCTAATATATGGTGCTAGGCATGTCCGGTAGGCAGTGCAAGGCACGCCACTCCAGTTGTGCACCCCCTTATAAAATGTGCTGTGCACGCCTATGACTGCTGTGCCAACCTGCCAGCTCCTAGAATCCTCTTTGATGCGGCAGGAAGCCAGAGGGGTGTTGGGACATAATTTTGACAAGCCCTCACAGTATCCAGTGGAGCAGGGGTAGAGCGGGAAAGCACACTCCTCCCCTTGCTCTGCTGATTAAAGTGTGTCCGTCTGGACATCATTTTTTTTTTTTACATTTTCTGCATCCCGCTGGCATTGTGCATGACATACCAGGGACAAATCGTGACACACACAGGTGAAATTCAATTATTCTGTAAAAATGTCACTTAACTGCTACTCTTAACACTTATTTCCCCGGATAATTATATTACCTCCCCCTTTTTACCACACAAAACAATTCCGTTCACGGATGTGAATAAAGGGGCTGTTATCTGGAATTTTATTTCATTTGCTTTGTGCAGGTGAAACAAAAACAAAAATGCTGGCTATCGGAGACATTTGAATTACTCTCGAGGATCAATTAGCAGTGGTAATTTACTGCAGCTAATTAAATTCCCCGCTAAGGTTTCAGACATTACAAGGTCTGTCCAACATCAACAGTACAGCACAAAAATGGAGATTTATGGTGGACTTACCATGGTTAAATCTCTTTCTGTGAGGTACACTGGATTCCACAGGGAATGACATCGGGGTATAGAGTTGGATCTTGATCCGAGGCACCAACAGGCTAAAGCTTTGACTCTTCCCAGGATGCACTGCACCGCCTCCACCCTGCATTCGGGTACTGGAGCTCAGTTTCTTTAACCAGTTCAATGCAGCAGCAGCAGGTGAAAAAAACAGAAGACAGATGTTAGTCACACAGAACCACATTCTCACGACAAAGAAGCTAAGTGCGTCAGGGTGGGCGCCCTGTGAAATCCAGTGTACCTCGCAGAAAGATACTTAATCATGGTAAGTCTACCATAAATCTCCTTTTCTGCAGCAGGGTACACTGGGATTCCACAGGGAATATATCGGGGATGTCCTAAAGCAGTTCCTCACGGGAGGGGACGCACCGTAGCAGGCACAAGAACCCGGCGTCCAAAGGAAGCATCGAGGGAGGCGGAAGTATCAAAGTCATAGAACCTAATGAACGTGTTCATGGAGGACCACGTAGCCGCCTTGCACAATTGTTCAGCGGACGCGCCACTGCAGGTCACCCAAGAAGGTCCAACAGACAGAGTAGAATGGGTTTTGATAGCAGCAGGAGCTGGGAGTCCAGCCTGCGCATAAGCTTGTGCAATCACCATTCTAATTCATCTGGCCATGGTTTGCTCATTCGCAGGACAGCCATGTTTGTGAAAACCAAAAAGTACAAAAAGGGTATCCGACCTCTGGATAGAGGCAGTCCTCTCCACGTAGAAATGGAGAGCCGTACCCCCATCCAAAGACCGTTCTGTGTAAGACAAGCCAGAGGAGATAAAAATCCGGAACCACAATCTCTTGGTTAAGATGGAAAGAAGATACCACTTTAGGTAGATTACCATGGTGAGTTTGAAAAACTGCCCGGTCATGGTGAAAAATCAGAAAGGGTGGACGACAGGACAAAGCGCCCAAGTCCGAAACCCTCCTAGCAGAGGCAATAGCCAACAGAAATACGACCTTAAGCGTAAGGCATTTAAGGTCCACACACTCAAGAGACTCAAATGGAGACTCTTGTAGGGCATTTAAGACAACAGACAGATCACATGGAGCCACAGGAGGGACATAGTGAGGCTGAATCTGTAATACACCCTGAGTGAAAGTATGAACATCAGGAATAGACGCAATTTTTCTCTGAAACCACACTGACAAGGCAGATATATGAACTTTGAGGGAGGACAGACGAAGGCCTAAATCTAGGCCTTGTTGCAGAAAAGCCAAAAGCCTAGAAGTAGTGAATGAATAGGCATCATAATTCTTAGCAGCACACAATGTGAAGTAAGAGTTCCAGACCTGTAAAAAATCCGTGCAGAAGCCGGTTTGCGGGCCTTCAACATAGTTTGAATAACCGCCTCAGAGAATCCTTTGGCCCTCAGGAGTGAAGCATCAAGAGCCATGCCATCAAAGCCAGTCTGGCCAGGTCCGGGTAGACAAAAGGGCCCTGAACAAGGAGCTCTATACCTCTGATGAAACCGCCCCCTTTAGAGGCGGAGAAACGCATCAGTTGATTCACACGCTGTTGGAACACAGGTGGAGCGCAGCCGGAAGCCCCGAACTCGGAAGTCGCGGAACGCGACGAGTGAGCGTCCCCTGTAGCTACGGACTTGCTTTCAACCGTGGCCACCTCGCAGCTGTGGCAGACACACGCTAGCTGAACCCCAGGACACAACATCGGGGCACCGCCGCTGAGGGGCCACTACAAATCGGTCAGTGAGTAAGTGACCATACTCCATGCACATGGGACTATATCATACACGTGGACACTATTCATTGAGAGGATATATGTGCATCTACATGTAACTGGATTCTATAGGATTGGCTTTACACTGGTAAACAGGCTTTAATAATACAAGAACTGCCGTGCCTACTAACACCTTATTCGAGCTCAAAGTCCAATACTAACCAGTGGTTACTAATTCCTAGTGCATGCATGCAATTTATGTTTATCTAACCAGCAATATTATGCTAAATTAGCAGGTTTTTAGCCTTAGGACACGTGTCCAAATCTACTATAGTTGTTCTTAAGTAGTGTTGTGAAGGATTGAAAGTTTTATAAATTATTGTATGTTTTGAGAATAAATTGTGTTTACTAAACCAGCAGCTGCCATTAAAAGTATTTTCTATAGTGCGCCCACTTTATCCTATTTTCTATAGTTTGAATAACCGACTCATAGAATCCTTTGACCCTCAGGAGTGAAGCATCAAGAGCCACGCCATCAAAGCCAGTCTGGCCAGGTCCGGGTAGACAAAAGGGCCCTGAACGAGGAGGTCTGGGCATTGGAGGAAGTAGAAGAGGACGCTCTATAGATAGACCGTGCAGGTCTGAGAACCAATGCCATCTGGGCCACGCTGGAGCGACTAGAAGTAGTAGTCCTCTTTCTTGCTTAAACTTCCGTAGTACCCTGGGCAGGAGTGACACTGGAGGGAATACGTATGGCAGCTGAAAGTTCCACGGAATTGCCAGTGCATCCACGAACGCTGCTTGAGGATCCCTTGTCCTTGATCCGAAGACCTGAACCTTGTGATTGTGACGAGATGCCATCAGGTCTACATCTGGTAGGCCCCACTTGTCCACTAGGAGTTGAAAGCCTTCCGGATGAAGACTCCACTCTCTGGCGTGAACGTCCCAACGACTGAGGAAATCCGCTTCCCAGTTGAGGACTCCGGGAATGAACACTGCCGATAATGCTGGCAGATGGCGTTACGCCCAACGGAGGATTTTTGACACTTCCAGCATTGCCATGCGGCTTTGAGTGCCGCCTTGATGATTTATGTATGCCACCATGGTGGCATTGTCTATTTGTATTTGAACAGGCCTGTTCTGTACCAGAGGCAGGGCAAGCGTCAACGCAATGAACACTGCCCGCAATTCCAGAATGTTTATTGGGAGGAGAGATTCCTCCCTGGTCCACCAACCCTGGAGAGAGTGTTGCTCTAACACCACGCCCCAACCCCGCAGACTGGCGCCCGTCGTTAGGCGGACCCAGTTGGAGGTACAGAAGGGACGGCCCCTGCTCAACTGTCGGTCCTGTAGCCACCAGCTCAGTGACAGACGAACCTCTGGAATCAAGGAGATCATGTGAGACATGACCCGATGGGTCAGGCCATCCCACTTGGAAAGGATTAACCTCTGCAGAGGGCAGGAATGAAATTGAGCGTACTCTACCATATCGAAAGCCCACACTATGAGGCCTAGTACATGCATCGCCGAGTGTATCGACAGTCTTGGGCGAGAGAGGAAGTATCTGATCCTGTCCTGAAGTTTCAGGACTTTCTCTGGAGACAGAAAGAATCTCTGGCTGTGTGTGTCCAGCAGTACCCCGAGGTGCACCATGCTCTGAGCAGGGACCAGCGAGGACTTTTTCCAGTTGATGAGCCACCCGTGGGCCTGTAGGAATTGGACCATCAGTTCCAGATGACGAGGAGAACATCTTGAACTGATGTTAATTACTGAACTCCGCAGGGATAGGATAACGAGCTAGCATCTTTTTAGACAGGGAATATTTCTTTCTTGAAGACGACCAGGATTCCTGAAGTATGTTAAACGGTTAGAATGTGATAAGACTACTTTAGTAACCTTCAGACATTTTAACTTATCAGGTTACATAGACGCAGTAGTGGGATCGATCTCATCATCAATTTGGAGAATCAGCTTAATAGCCTCCACTAGGTTAGGAACATCAACCTGGGTTGTAGATTCCTCATCAGAAGCGACTGTATCAGTGTCTGATGGGTCAGTTTATTCCCCATCCTCATCAGAAGTATTATCTGAAATATTAATGTATTGTGAGGAAGAAATGGCCTGCTTAGATGACCCCTTGACCCCAGAGGGGCGTGGGGTAGACTTTTGTCTAACCAAAGATTGATTTAATTGTTGTAACTGGGTAGACAGAGTGTCTGCCCAGGGCGGATTAACTACAGAGACAATATGTGGCCGCAATGGCGCAGGAGGTCCCACAGGGGGCGTAAGACGTGTCACAAGCATATTCAGCATACTTCAGAACGCTGCCCAAGGCGGTTCCTGATTAGCCACAGGTGCTGCGGGCTGACTGGGAGATGTATGGCATCCAGTGCCTGAACCATCAGCTAAAACTTCCCCTTCAGGGAAATCCTTGGTGCCAGTGCTGCATGATACAGAAGCGTCCGTGGATTTCCCGCCCTGTATGGCAGACATTGGTGGCCATTCAGAGTTGTTCGCTCATTGCAGTTTTTCGCAACCGAGCGATTAGGTGGAAAATGCGCATGGTACGCAGCGCGCATGCGTTCAGTAATTTACCACAAAACTTTGGAGATTTGCACAAGCTCGAGCGACGTTTTTTCATCGCTCGAGTGATCGTAGTGTGAATTGACAGGAAGTGGGTGTTTCTGGGTGGAAACTGGCCGTTTTCAGGGAGTGTGCTAAAAAACGCAGGCATGCCAGGTAAAAACGCAGGAGTGGCTGGAGAAACGGGGAAGTGGCTGGCCGAACGCAGGGCGTCTGTGACATCAAACCAGGAACTAAACTGACTGAGGTGATCGCAATCAAGGAGTAGGTCTGGAGCTACTCAGAAACTGCAAGGAATTATTTAGTAGCAGTTCTGCTAACCTTTCGTTCGCTATTCTGCTAAGCTAAGATACACTCCCAGAGGGCGGCGGCCTAGCATTTGCAATGCTGCTAAAAGCAGCTAGCGAGCGAACAACTCAGAATGACCACCATTATACGGGAACGTAGCCTTAGAGCGTAACAAACAATTTAGCCAGACAAACACAATACCTGTAAGTAACCCCCTGGTTTATGCGACAGTAAATACAGGACACAAACAGAGGATTAAAGCGGTATGAGGTGACTGAAATACACAGTAAAAAATACAAAACAGTATATACTGTGTAGCACTATATATAAATGAGACCCTGACACACCTAGCCCCCCAATGTACAGAATATAGTGATAGCAAGAAGTGTGATACACGAGAATGAAATCCACACAGCAGCTACAGGCACACTCAGTCACAGGTACAATGCAGAAGTTATTACAGATAAACAATAAAACTGCACTGGACAAGTAAAACTACATGTGTGTATATAGATATAACAATGCACAGCAGATACCGGATGTCGATCTCAGAATACTTGTACTAAATATTCAAGTACAAGTACACTTTTTCTTAACTAACACTGTCTAAAAGTATACATGTAGAATACTTAAGTGCCTGTAAAATCACAGCGCTGATTAGACAGGCGGATTTAGAGGAGACAATGCCCTGCAGTCCCGGAGACCAGACGCAGCTACTTGTAAAGATGGCGCCAAAATCTCTTCAGGGAGTGAGAGAGAGTGAAATGCAGCTCCAGGGCGGGAACACCAGCAGTAGATGGTGCCCGGAGCTGGGGGAGGGGCTACAGGTCAGCACCTTATCCCCTATGCTGGTCCTCACCACCGGGTACTGTGGAGCCTATGTAAAATGGATCTTTGTTAAATCCGACCTGTGCTCCCTGCCCTGGTGGATATAGTGGGGTCCCTGTGCAGTACGGTGTCCACGCCAGCAGCACGGTCCGTCTTCCGGGACCACGATTTACCGGCGGTTCCCACCTGAGGGACCCTCTTACCTCCTCCCTGTTGTGCAGCCACACGATCCAGGAGAGCATCAGCGGTGGTGTGCCTGAAGACCGGTGCATCTCCACTGCAAGTACCTGGGAACCCAGCCGTGGGAGTATGCAGCGCTGCTGGGGAGGTGATGGAGCCGCAGCACACGATGTCAGAATAACAAACAGTGCTGTGGCCCTTGAAGTCTTCTTAAAAAAAACTCTTTTCAGGGATGCCTAGCGCAGCCCCACCTGTTAGTGACCTGCTCTACAGGCACCAATTTACAAACTGAGCTCCATTGCCCAGAGGCAGGGTTATAGAGGAGGCAGTGCAGTACATCCTGAGAAAAGTCTGTTGGTGCCTCGAATCAAGATCCATCCATACCCTGCTGCAGAAAAAAATGTTTTACCTGGAAATTCTAGTTTACAATTTAATGGAGGTTCAGACAGTCAGGTCAGGGTGATGCCAAGCAGGTATGGGTGGTAAGAGGCCCAATACACAGGCTTGTCACAAATGTTTTTGTTTTGAGAAATGCCTAGCATGCTGCCTCAGAGAGCGCTGTCTTCAAAGCCCGAACCCTTTGTTCTCAAGATGTTTCCACTACTCATGTTCAGAGGTTCTAAGGGTGTTTATTTAGTAAGATTCAGGTTATAAAACTCAACACTGCAAATTAAGTTATGCCCATTTATCCATAACCATTTGGACATTGGGTGATAAGTCGAGCACCGGATATTCCTACTGTCAAGCTGTACTAGGAGTTACCAGACGCTGGGCAGTAAAAGGGACTGGAGAGCCTTACTATTACAACTTGCCTGACTACTGTGGAGTTTAAAACACTGGTAAAACACACACTTTCAACTGATCAGTGACCATGGCCGCAACTAGGGGGGCTAAGGGGTCATGTGCCCTGGGTGCTGGATTTGAGGGGGCACAGAGGACCTCTCCATTTGACTGGAGAGTTCTGTGTGTATGCATGTTGGCTGGGGGAGAGTGTCCGCCGTCTAATCTGTTTATTAGCAGGGGTGCACTGCATCCTCCTCACCTGGCATCTCGCCCCTGTGTAACCTCGTCTGACACTCTGCTCCCTCAGCCTGATCAGTATGGTGTGTGAGAGAGCAAACCGGCAGATAGAGAAGCGCTAAGCAGGGAGCGTCAACAGCAGGGACAGAGGCACTCCTCACATCCCGTGCTACTGAGCATGGAAGGGGAGCAGCAAGAATAACAGAACGGCTTCCAGCTCGGCACAGGGGTGCACGGTAATAGCAACCCCCAGGGGATGGCGCTGCAATACCTAGATGAGAGAGTCTGCCAGCAAGTTGAGCTTTCCCCCTGCATCTCCATTGCAAGGAGGGACAAGCAGCATGTGGGATCTGCCCCCTGCAGTGCTCCTGTGGCTGCGGTGCACCTCCTTCAGGACAATGTCTGTGTCTCTCCCTCCTCCTCTTTGTCCTCATCCCAGCAAGGGCACCCGGACCTTTCATAACCCAGAACAGGGGCTCTTTCCCCACATCCTCCCTGCAGCTTATAACGCAGATGAAGAATTAATTACATGGGGCCAGACAGCGCAGGCACCAGCAGTACAGACAGAAAAGGGAGTCAAAATAATGCTTCATAATGCAGGTGATTAAAACTATGAACAACTTACTTCCTATGTTTCTGTGTAATAAGGTGTGCTTTGCTTATATGCAACTCTATTACGCCCATTAAAGCAAATGTTACTTTTATTTTTTTTGTAATTATTTTATTGTATTATTTGTTACTTTATTTTCTATTTTAAATACACACACACATACATACATACATACATACATACATACATACATATACACACACATATAATATGATTAATTAGCATTATTATTATTTTTATTGAAGGCGATACTATCTCCAAACAGTGGGATGATGTTCTCATTTTCGTACGCATCCATATATAAAATTTGCATAAGATGGGGCGATGTTACTCCCCATTGCTGTACCCACTGTTTGGAGATAGTACTGCCTCCATATCAAAAATAGTTGCATGTCAGAATTCGTTCCAATAATTCCATCAAAAATTCAGCTGGGGGAAATCCAGTGTGAGAATTAATCAAAGTCATCTAGTAGCCGTTAGGCCCTCCCCATGAGGGATCACCATATACAAAGACATAACATCCATAGTGACCAGAATCCTCTGGTCAACATGGGGCTGTAAATTTACCAATCTTAAAAAGTCCTCTGTATTCCGTAAGTAACTACCTGTTTTTCTTTACACAGATCTGCAGAAAACTGTCCACATATTGAGCCACATTAGAGAACAATGAATTACGTGCTGATAAAAAATTGGGCAGTCAGGGGGCCTATCTAATGTTCTAGTACATTATCCAGGTGGTTCTTAAATGTTAGCACAGGATCACATGGTAATAATTTGTATGTCTCTATATCAGCAAGTTGTCTCAATGACTCAGCATTGTGGTCACCAGTGTTTAATATAACCAGTGCACCTCCCTTGTCAGCAGGTCTGACAGTATTGCAGGGATTATTCTTTATCTCATAGATTGCTCTTTCTTTCTGTGGCAGTGAGATTATATCTCATCTTTGTTTTTTTCAGTGATTTTTTAATATCATGGTCTAACATTCTAGTAAAGGTGTTTATACTAGAGTTTTGTGATGGAGGGACAAAGGTGCTTTCATTTTTTAAAGGGTTTTCATGACTGGAGCATTCATTTTTTTCATTAGTAAATGTCTAATGGTGCGACCTATGTAATTTAGACCATAGCTGCATGTCAAAAATATATTACATAACTGGAGTCACAGTTCATAAAGGACTTAAGGTTATAGTTTTCACCTGAGAATGGTAAGGTTATTGTACTGGTCTTTTTTTGCATGTGTAAACACATTTGCCACTTATTTTTACTGTACCTATGGAAACTATTAGGTTTTGTTTTTAACCAATTAGGACCTACTTGTGGGTCATTTTCTCTAATGACTCCTAAACAGTAGAGTTTTAAGTGACTTATTTTTTCTACAGATCACTTGTGGTTTGGTTAGTAAAGTTGAGTATGTGGTCTTGTTTTAAAATTCTGTAGTTATGTTCAATTATGGATTTAATTTCATGAGCACATTTATTGTATTTACAGACAAAAGAAAGTTCCGAACTTTTATCTTTTCCTCCCTGGTGTAATTGTTTTTTTCTGAAATAGTTTGTCCATATTGTAGACTTCATTTAAGGCTGACTCTAATGGGCCCTACACACTGGGCGAGAACACTGAAAGATATGAATGAGATACCGTTCATATCTTTCAGTGTGGAGGCACCAGCGATGAACGATGCGCGGCCCCGCACTCGTTCATCAATGGTGCCTTGTCGCTTGTGCATGCAGGCAAATATGGACAATCTCATCCATATTTGCCTGCACTGCTATGGAGCCGGGTGACAGAGACTGTGCTTTCAAGTATTACCGGAGTTTTGTTTATTCATCTGCATTCAGCCAATTAAGTTATTTCATATTTTGTTGCAAGAGACTTTCAGTTACTTTTGGTTTCAGTTATCAATCATTGTTTGCTACATTGCCGGTCTTCAGTTATTATTCATTGTTATACCATCTGCTTTGTTACCTCTGTGCTAATAAACATCAGCGCATATGCGCAGGACTTCTACTTCTACTGGTATCATAAATCTTCTCTGTCGCAAGAGGTATCCTGTCGGTAGTAGGATTATCCTCCCAGCGCTCTTCAAGAGTTAAGAGCAAGATATCTGTACTATCTAAAAAATTTTATGCGACAGAGAGTGGGGATATATCGGTTTAAATCCACGTGCGATTCGTAAATGTTGGGGTCATTAGTCGGGGAAAATTCGAAGCCCTTCTTCAATAAATGAGATCTCGGATATGATCTCGAGATCTTCGGTCCTATCCGATAAAGTGAACACGCAGTTTCCTTTTTGGGGTTATAGCTCTGTTATGTTTTTCTAAGTCCGTCTTGGGTTTTTCCTTCCCGTTTCTACCTCCTCTATTTCCGAGACGCGAGTCCCGTCCTCTTTTTGGGGTGTGTCTCAAGTCTCGATGGATTTGTCACCAATTTGGTATTTTCATGCGTGCACCTAAAGAAGCATCTTTATTTTCATGTTGGTCAGTTATACCAATAGGATTTGATCCCCCGCTCCTAGTATATTTAAAACAATCATATTGGGATCTCTCTCTCCAATTGATTATATCAGGTGACGATACTACATCCCCCTCATAATTCACTAGCGTTTCATACCTATTAAGGCAAGTATAGTCTCTATGGCAATTAATTCGTTTTCCCCTTTTTCTGGGATATTGAAATTCCTTCTGATAGGGTCTATTGCGTTCTCTCTCTGGCCTTGGGGGTAAATCCTGTAACTGCTCTTTCTTTTTGTATGTACGTACCATATTATTCTCATAATCAAAAAAATCTCGTTTAAATTACTTCTGTTTGTTACTCATAATATTTTGCTCATATTTCACTACTTTGTCATTAACTATTTTATCTCTATTACTAATTTCTTCCTCTTTATATTTCTCAGCTCTCAGAACCAGCTTCTTCTCCCATAGGCCATTTTTACGTGGCTTGCTCATGTGTTAGTAGCCCCAAGCATCTTTGCGTGTTAATCCCTGAAGGAAAAACTGCAAATATTGGCCCTCATTCCGAGTTGATCGCTTGCTAGCTGCTTTTAGCAGCAGTGCAAACGCTAAGCCGCCGCCCTCTGGGAGTGTATCTTAGCTTAGAAGAAGTGCGAACGAAAGATTAGCAGAATTGCTTGGAAATCTTTTCATGCAGTTTCTGAGTAGCTCCAGACCTACTCCTTCCTTGCGATCACTGCAGGCAGTTTGGTTCCTGGTTTGATGTCACAAACACGCCCTGCAGGCGGCCAGCCACTTCCCCATTTCCCCAGCCACTCCTGCGTTTTTGCCAGGCACGCCTGCGGTTTTTAGCCCACTCCCTGAAAACGCAGAGTTGTTGCCCAGAAACACCCACTTCCTGTCAACCAACTAACACTCAAGCGACTGAAAACGTCACTCGCTCTGGGGTAAAACTACAAAGTTTTGTGTGAAAGTACTTAGCGCATGCGCGCTGCATACCATGCACAGAATTGCCGCTTTTTCACTTGCACGCTGCGCTGTGAAAAACGGCAGCGAGCGATCAACTCGGAGGGCCATTGTGGTAAATGTGTACAATAACAAATATACATCACAATTTTAGATGGCGCTACTGTCTTTGTAAAATTAGTTCCGCTGATCAATGACAGACATTCACAGGAGTGAAAGTGTGGGTGGGAGAGAGAGAGAGAGAGAGAGAGAGAGAGTGTGAGTGTGTGTGTGTATATATATATATATACACACACATATATACACACACACACACACACACACACAGCAGAGCTTCTGTGATTTATATTTATATAGGGTGTGTAGTATACAAAAGTTTTATGCAATGAAAATGCTGCAAAGTTAGAATGCTTTCAAAAACGGGAAGGAAATCTAAAAATAAGAATTTACTTACCAATAATTCTATTTCTCGTAGTCCGTAGTGGATGCTGGGGACTCCGTCAGGACCATGGGGAATAGTGGCTCCGCAGGAGACAGGGCACAAAAGTAAAAGCTTTAGGATCAGGCGGTGTGCACTGGCTCCTCCCCCTATGACCCTCCTCCAAGCCTCAGTTAGGATACTGTGCCCGGACAAGCGTACACAATAAGGAAGGATTTTGAATCCCGGGTAAGACTCATACCAGCCACACCAATCACACTGTACAACCTGTGATCTGAACCCAGTTAACAGCATGATAACAGCGGAGCCTCTGAAAAGATGGCTCACAACAATAATAACCCGATTTTTGTAACAATAACTATGTACAAGTATTGCAGACAATCCGCACTTGGGATGGGCGCCCAGCATCCACTACGGACTACGAGAAATAGAATTATCGGTAAGTAAATTCTTATTTTCTCTGACGTCCTAGTGGATGCTGGGACTTCCGTAAGGACCATGGGGATTATACCAAAGCTCCCAAACGGGCGGGAGAGTGCGGATGACTCTGCAGCACCGAATGAGAGAACTCCAGGTCTTCCTCAGCCAGGGTGTGCCCCTGACCAAGTATCAGCTCGGCAAAGTTGTAAAGCCGAGACCCCTCGGGCAGCCGCCCAAGATGAGCCCACCTTCCTTGTGGAATGGGCATTTACATATTTTGGCTGTGGCAGGCCTGCCACAGAATGTGCAAGCTGAATTGTACTACACATCCAACTAGCAATCGTCTGCTTAGAAGCAAGAGCACCCAGTTTTTTGGGTGCCTACAGGATAACAGCAAGTCAGTTTTCCTGACTCCAGCCGTCCTGGAAACCTATATTTTCAGGGCCCTGACAACATCTAGCAACTTGGAGTCCTCCAAGTCCCTAGTAGCCGCAGGTACCACAATAAGCTGGTGCAGGTGAAACGCTGACACCACCTTAGGGAGAAACTGGGGACGAGTCCGCAGCTCTGCCCTGTCCGAATGGACAATCAGATATGGGCTTTGTGAGACAAAGCCGCCAATTCTGACACTCGCCTGGCCGAGGCCAGGGCCAACAGCATGGTCACTTTTCATGTGAGATATTTCAAATCCACAGATTTGAGCGGTTTAAACCAATGTGATTTGAGGAATCCCAGAACTACGTTGAGATCCCACAGTGCCACTGGAGGCACAAAAGGGGGTTGTATATGCAGTACTCCCTTGACAAACTTCTGGACTTCAGGAACTGAAGCCAATTCTTTCTGGAAGAAAATTGACAGGGCCGAAATTTGAACCTTAATGGACCCCAATTTGAGGCCCATAGACACTCCTGTTTGCAGGGTAGGAATGACCTCTTCCGGAATGCCTTTTTCCCTTAGGATCCGGCGTTCCACCGCCATGCCGTCAAACGCAGCCGCGGTAAGTCTTGGAATAGACATGGTACTTGCTGAAGCAAGTCCCTTCTTAGCGGCAGAGGCCATGAGTCCTCTGTGAGCATTTCTTGAAGTTCCGGGTACCAAGTCCTTCTTGGCCAATCCGGAGCCACGAGTATAGTTCTTACTCCTCTACGTCTTATAATTCTCAGTACCTTGGGTATGAGAAGCAGAGGAGGGAACACATACACCGACTGGTACACCCACGGTGTTACCAGAACGTCCACAGCTATTGCCTGAGGGTCTCTTGACCTGGCGCAATACCTGTCCAGTTTTTTGTTCAGGCGGGACGCCATCATGTCCACCTTTGGTCTTTCCCAACGGTTCACAATCATGTGGAAGACTTCCCGATGAAGTCCCCACTCTCCCGGGTGGAGGTCGTGCCTGCTGAGGAAGTCTGCTTCCCAGTTGTCCACTCCCGGAATGAACACTGCTGACAGTGCTATCACATGATTTTCAGCCCAGCGAAGAATCCTTGCAGTTTCTGCCATTGCCCTCCTGCTTCTTGTGCCGCCCTGTCTGTTTACGTGGGCGACTGCCGTGATGTTGTCCCACTGGATCAATACCGGCTGACCTTGAAGCAGAGGTCTTGCTAAGCTTAGAGCATTGTAAATTGTCCTTAGCTCCAGTATATTTATGTGGAGAGAAGTCTCCAGACTTGATCACACTCCCTGGAAATTTTTTTTTCCCTGTGTGACTGCTCCCCAGCCTCTCAGGCTGGCATCCGTGGTTACCAGGACCCAGTCCTGAATGCCGAATCTGCGGCCCTTTAGTAGATGAGCACTCTGCAGCCACCGCAGAAGAAGCACCCTTGTCCTTGGAGACAGGGTTATCCGCTGATGCATCTGAAGATGCGATCCGGACCATTTTTCCAGCAGATCCCACTGAAAAGTTCTTGCGTGAAATCTGCCGAATGGAATCGCTTCGTAAGAAGCCACCATTTTTCCCAGGACCCTTGTGCAATGATGCACTGACACTTTTCCTGGTTTTAGGAGGTTCCTGACTAGCTCGGATAACTCCCTGGCTTTCTTCTCCGGGAGAAACACCCTTTTCTGGATTGTGTCCAGAATCATCCCTAGGAACAGCAGAAGTGTCGTCGGAAACAGCTGCGATTTTGGAATATGAATCCACCCGTGCTGTCGTAGAACTACTTGAGATAGTGCTACTCCGACCTCCAACTGTTCTCTGGACCTTGCCCTTATCAGGAGATCGTCCATTTTCTTTGAAGAAGAATCATCATTTCGGCCATTACCTTGGTAAAGACCCGGGGTGCCGTGGACAATCCAACCGACAGCGTCTGAAACGGATAGTGACAGTTCTGTACCACGAACCTGAGGTACCCTTGGTGAGAAGGGCAAATTGGGACATGGAGGTAAGCATCCCTGATGTCCAGGGACACCATATAGTCCCCTTCTTCCTGGTTCGCTATCACTGCTCTGAGTGACTCCATCTTGATTTGAACCTTTGTATGTAAGTGTTCAAATATTTCAGATTTAGAATAGGTCTCACCGAGCCGTCTGGCTTCAGTACCACAATATAGTGTGGAATAATACCCCTTTCCTTGTTGTAGGAGGGGTACTTTGATTATCACCTGCTGGGAATACAGCTTGTGAATTGTTTCCACTACTGCCTCCCTGTCGGAGGGAGACGTTGGTAAAGCAGACTTCAGGAACCTGCGAGGGTGAGACGTCTCGAATTTCCAATCTGTACCCCTGGGATACTACTTGTAGGATCCAGGGGTCCACTTGCGAGTGAGGCCACTGCGTGCTGAAACTCTTGAGACGACCCCCCACCGCACCTGAGTCCGCTTGTACGGCCCCAGCGTCATGCTGAGGACTTGGCAGAAGCGGTGGAGGGCTTCTGTTCCTGGGAATGGGCTGCCTGCTGCAGTCTTCTTCCCTTTCCTCTATCCCTGGGCAGATATGACTGGCCTTTTGCCCGCTTGCCCTTATGGGGACGAAAGGACTGAGGCTGAAAAGACGGTGTCTTTTTCTGCTGAGATGTGACTTGGGGTAAAAAAAGGTGGATTTTCCAGCTGTTGCCGTGGCCACCAGGTCCGATGGACCGACCCCAAATAACTCCTCCCCTTTATACGGCAATACTTCCATGTGCCGTTTGGAATCTGCATCACCTGACCACTGTCGTGTCCATAAACATCTTCTGGCAGATATGGACATCGCACTTACTCTTGATGCCAGAGTGCAAATATCCCTCTGTGCATCTCGCATATATAGAAATGCATCCTTTAAATGCTCTATAGTCAATAAAATACTGTCCCTGTCAAGGGTATCAATATTTTCAGTCAGGGAATCCGACCAAGCCACCCAAGCGCTGCACATCCAGGCTGAGGCGATCGCTGGTCGCAGTATAACACCAGTATGTGTGTATATACTTTTTAGGATATTTTCCAGCCTCCTATCAGTTGGCTCCTTGAGGGCGGCCGTATCTGGAGACGGTAACGCCACTTGATAAGCGTGTGAGCGTCTTATCCACCCTAAGGGGTGTTTCCCAACGCGCCCTAACTTCTGGCGGGAAAGGGTATACCGCCAATAATTTTCTATCGGGGGAAACCCACGCATCATCACACACTTCATTTAATTTATCTGATTCAGGAAAAACTACAGGTAGTTTTTTCACACCCCACATAATACCCTTTTTTGTGGTACTTGTAGTATCAGAAATATGTAACACCTCCTTCATTGCCCTTAACATGTAACGTGTGGCCCTAAAGGAAAATACGTTTGTTTCTTCACCGTCGACACTGGAGTCAGTGTCCGTGTCTGTGTCTGTGTCGACCGACTGAGGTAAATGGGCGTTTTAAAGCCCCTGACGGTGTTTGAGACGCCTGGACAGGTACTAATTTGTTTGCCGGCCGTCTCATGTCGTCAACCGACCTTGCAGCGTGTTGACATTATCACGTAATTCCCTAAATACGCCATCCATTCCGGTGTCGACTCCCTAGAGAGTGACATCACCATTACAGGCAATTGCTCCGCCTCCTCACCAACATCGTCCTCATACATGTCGACACACACGTACCGACACACAGCACACACACAGGGAATGCTCTGATAGAGGACAGGACCCCACTAGCCCTTTGGGGAGACAGAGGGAGAGTTTGCCAGCACACACCAAAACGCTATAATTATACAGGGACAACCTTTATATAAGTGTTTTCCCTTATAGCATCTTAATATATAAGCATATCGCCAAATAAGTGCCCCCCCTCTCTGTTTTAACCCTGTTTCTGTAGTGCAGTGCAGGGGAGAGCCTGGGAGCCTTCCCACCAGCAGTTCTGTGAGGGAAAATGGCACTGTGTGCTGAGGAGAATAGGCCCCGCCCCCTTTTCGGCGGGCTTCTTCTCCCGTTTTTCTGACAACCTGGCAGGGGTTAAATACATCCATATAGCCCCAGAGGCTATATGTGATGTATTTTTAGCCAGTATAGGTACTTTCATTGCTGCCCAGGGCGCCCCCCCCAGCGCCCTGCACCCTCAGTGACCGTTGGTGTGAAGTGTGCTGAGAGCAATGGCGCACAGCTGCAGTGCTGTGCGCTACCTCATGAAGACTGAGAAGTCTTCAGCCGCCGATTTCTGGACCTCTTCTCTCTTCAGCATCTGCAAGGGGGTCGGCGGCGCGGCTCCGGTGACCCATCCAGGCTGTACCTGTGATCGTCCCTCTGGAGCTAGTGTCCAGTAGCCTAAGAAGCCAATCCATCCTGCACGCAGGTGAGTTCACTTCTTCTCCCCTAAATCCCTCGTTGCAGTGAGCCTGTTGCCAGCAGGACTCACTGAAAATAAAAAACCTAATAAAACTTTTACTCTAAGCAGCTCTTTAGGAGAGCCACCTAGATTGCACCCTTCTTGGCCGGGCACAAAAACCTAACAGAGGCTTGGAGGAGGGTCATAGGGGGAGGAGCCAGTGCACACCACCTGATCCTAAAGCTTTTACTTTTGTGCCCTGTCTCCTGCGGAGCCGCTATTCCCCATGGTCCTGACGGAGTCCCCAGCATCCACTTAGGACGTCAGAGAACAGCAATTGGTGTGACCGCTCTTTGCCTTCAAAAAAGCATAATTTCTTCTTTGTACACAGATTTTGAAGGAACTCTGTAGGGAGACTGTTCCAAATATATTGGAAAACCAACCACAGATCTTCTGCGGGTGTAGGCTTGCTCAAATCCTTCTGTTTTTTTCGGGTGGTCTTCTGTTTGCCGGCGGTCGGGCTCCCGGCGCTCAGTATACCGGCGCCGGGAGCCCGACAGCCGGCATACCGACACTTATTTTCCCTCGTGGGGGTCCACGACCCCCATAGAAAGAGAATAAAATAGTGTGGCGCGCGTAGCGCGCCACCGTGCCCGTAGCGTGGCGAGCGCAGCGAGCCCGCAAGGGGCTCATTTGCGCTCGCCAAGCTGTCGGTAAGCCGGCGGTCGGGCTCCCGGCGCCGGGATGCTGGTCGCCGGGAGCCCGACCGCCGGCCAGCCGTAGTGAACCCGTTTTTTTCATGTAACCCCAGACAGACTCAATGATTTTGAGATTAGGGCTCTGTGGGGACCATATAATCACTTCCAGGACTCCTTGTTATAATTTATACAAATTAATATTGGCTGTATGTTTGGGGTCCTTGTCCTGCTGCAGAATAAATTTGGAGTTCACGTAAAGCTTCTGGACCAGTTGCAACTGGACAGCCAGCAATTAGCTCAGAAACTGCAGCCTTATGCAGCTAACCCTGGGCACTATTGTAGGAAATAGTGTCTGTCACGGGTAGTAACTGAATAACGAAATACCGCATAAGAATTGAATCGCACCCAAGGTTCTAAGCAACATTTGACTTTACCTAGGGGTTTGTAGTCCAGCACAAGAGATGTACCCCTCTTTTCAAAACACAACCTCAGAAACTCTTTGGGAAGGTCCATTTTCTCCTGGCTGCAGGTCTCTGACCATAGTTTACTTTGTGATTATTACAAATTTGCCCAATTGGATGAAGATTCGGTAGATGATAGTGGGGAAATGACGAAGCTGGAGGAGACTGGTTCCTCTAGCAACCGGAGGAGCGGTCCCTCTGGCGCAGATGTGATAAAAGATAGCGAAGTACCTAGTCAGATTGTGGTGGTAGGGGATTCTATTATCAGGAAGACAGACAGGGCAATCTACTACCGGTACCATGATCGCCGTACAGTCTGTTGTCTCCCGGATGCTCAGGTATGGCACATCACGGACCGGGTAGAAAGATTGTTCGGAGAGGCTGCCAATGACCCAGTGTCTAAGTTAGTGGAAGGTGGAATGTCCTTAAAACAGATTATAGGGACTTAGGAAAGAAACTTAAGGCAAGGACATCTAAGGTAATATTCTCCGAAATATTACCTGTGCCACGCGCTAGCCCAGGGAGGTAGAGGTAGATTAAGGTGGTAAATGTGTTGGTTAGAGACTGGTGTAGGAAAGCGGGGTTTGTGTTCCTGGAACACTGGGCTGACTTCTCAGTCAGCCGCCATATTTTTTGTCGTGACAGACTGCACCTGAATGAGGAGGGGGCAGCAGTGCTGGGGAAGGGGGGGGGGGGGGTTAGAAGGTTGGAGGTGTTTTTAAACTAGGTACCTGGGGAGAGGGTTTAGCTAGAAACTATGGGTCATGTAGTGAGAATAGTAAGGATTGAGATAGTGAACTAAATAGGGGTGGAGAAGGGGGGAGGGAAAGAGAGGCATGCAAGGGCCTTAACATGGGTACTAATAGGAGTATGGCCAAAACACTGACTAATGACAGTTATGGGTCATTACTGCATACAGAAAATTATGTCCCCAGCGCAATGGGAAAAACTTATTTTAATTGTATGTATGTAAATGCTAGAAGCCTTACAGGTAAAAAGGGGTAACTATAAGTCCTTGCAGCAAGAAAACAGTACGATATTATAGGCATTACTGAAACTTGGTGGGACGAATCTCATGATTGGTTGGTTAATCTAGAGGGTTATACGCTGTTCAGATGAGACAGATCAAACAAATAGGATGGAGGGGTATGTCTTTATGTAAAGCAGTTTTTAAAACCTGATGTATGGGAAGATATTCATGAGGAAACTAACTACTGTTGAGACGTTATGGGTAGAAATTGCATGCGGGGGGAAAGGGGAAAGAAAAGAAAAAAAAGAGATAGTATTGGTGCTATGCTGCAAGCCACCTGGTATTAATGTGTCTGATGAGGAAATGTTGCTGAAGCAAATTGAAAAAGCGGCAGAACTAGGAGATGTAATAGTGATGGGAGATTTTAACTATCTGGAGATAAATTGGACAAACGATTCAAGTGATACTGCTAGGGGTAATATGTTTTTAAACACACTAAATGATAACTACTTACTTCAACTAATTGAGGAACCAACTAGGTACAACGCAATCTTAGATCTGGTATTAAGAAACAATGGGGATTTGATATCAAATATTTTAGTAGGGGAGCCCATAGGAAACAGCGACCACAATATCAGTTTTCATAAGCAGTCCTATATAGGCTCAACTAGGACTCTTAACTTTAGCAAAGCCAACTTGACATGATGAGGGAAGCTTTAAGGGACACTAAATGGGAAGTTTTGTTTAAAAAAAAAAATACCACGGAGAAATGGGAGGTGTTAAAATGGTCTCTCGATGAGAATACTCGTAAATTTATTGACATGGGCAGCAAACAAAGGACTAAAAATTCCAAACCAAAAAGTGGCTTAACAAAAAGATTAAGGAACTAATGGGCAAAAAAAACAAGCATTTAAAAAATAAAAATCAGACGCGAAGGCGGAGTAACTCCAGCACTATAAGGATTGCAACAAAATATGCAAAAAAGAAATGAGCGGCTAAAGTAGAAACTGAAAAGCTAGTAACAAAGGAGAGCAAATCAAACTCCTACATTTTTTTAAATAAGTCAACAGCAAAAGATTTAAAAGAGGAGAGTAAAGGCCCTTTAAAGGACAAATTGGGAGTCTTAATAAAAAACGATAATGACATAGCGGATAAATTAAAAAAAAAGTTTTTCACGTCGGTATTCACAATAGAGGACCAGATGCAGGAATTAACACACAACCCCAATAATGAGAATGTCCCACTGCTAAGTGCTTATTTAAGCGAGGAGGAAGTCTGTGACCAATTAAAAAAAAAAAAAATATATTATTTATATATATATATATATATATATATATATATATATATATATATATATATATATATATATATATATATATATATATATATATTTTGGATTTTAATTACCTACCGGAGTCCATAAGGGATATTGGGGAATTCGTATGATGGGGTATGGACAGGGTCCAAAGAAGCTGATTTACTTTAAATTTCTTCAACTAGGTGTGCTGGCTACACCCTTCTATGCCCCCTCCAACAGGTAGTTATAGGTAAAAAAGTGCCCGAAGGAGAAAGGTCATACTTGAGAAAAGAAACATAACAATGAGTGATAAGATTCACACACCAGCACACCGATAACATAAAAACGACCACCAACAGCTGGTAACAAAACAGCAACAGCTGAACAGGTAACCATATCTGAGAAATCCTGCAGAAAAGTCAACGCACTGAGGTGGGTGCCCAATATCCCTTATGGACTACAAGAAAAGGATTTACTGGTAGGTAATTAAAATCCTATTTTCTCTAGCATCCATAAGGGATATTGGGGTATTAGTACGATGGGGATGCCCCAAAGTTTCCAGAATGGGCGGGAATGTGCGGAGACGTCTGCAAAATGGGTATCCTCTTTGGCCAGGGTATCAAATTTGTAGAACTTCACAAAGGTGTTCTTCCCCGACCAGGTTGCTGCGCGGCATAGTTGCAAGGCAGAGACTCCACTGGCAGCTGCCCAGGAAGACCCCGCTGATCTCAGAGTGGGCCTTCAGAGACTGTGGAATGGGTAAGGCTGCAGACAGTCAACCTAAGCCAACGAGCAATGGGCTGCTTAGAAGCAGGGCCACCCTTTTTCTGCACATTATAGAGCATAAACAAGGAATCAGTCTTTCTGATCCAAGCTGTTCCCTTGATATAGATATTCAAGGCTCGCACAGCATCCAATGCCTCCGGAGGAGCAGAAGTGCCAGAACCACAATAGGTTGATTCAAGTGGAATGCAGAGACGACTTTCGGCAGGAACTGCTGCCTAGTCCTGAGCTTCACTCTGTCCTCATAAAAGACCATGGGGTAAATTTACTAAGGTGGGAGATTTTTAGAACTGGTGATGTTGCCCATAGCAACCAATCAGATTATATCTATTATCTACTAGAAGCAGATAGATAAATGGTAAGTAGAATCTGATTGGTTGCCATGGGCAACATCACCAGTTCTAAAAATCTCCCACCTTAGTAAATTTACCCCCAAGTATGGACTTTTACACGATAAGGCCCCCAATTCTGAGACACGCCTAGCAAAAGCCAGGCCCAGTAACATCACTGTCTTCCACGTGAGGTACTTGACTTCTACCGTCATCAGAGGTTCAAAGCAGGAGAATTGTAAAAATTCCAACATTACATTCAATCCCAGGGTGCCGTGGGCAGCACAAAAGGAGGTTGTATGTGGAGTACCCCTTGCAAGAAGGTCTGAACTTCTGGCAACACTGCCAATTTCTTCTGGAAGAAAATGGAGAGAGCTGAAATCTGGACCTTAATGGAACCCAGACGTAAGCCCTTATACACACCAGCCTGCAGGAAACGTAAAAAACATCCCAAGTGGAACTCTGCAGAGAGATACGTGCATTCCTCGCACCAAGAGACCTATCTTCTCCAGATAAAAATGATAGTGTTTTGATGTCACAGGCTTCCTGGCCTGAACCATGGTAGCAATAGTCTTTTTGGAAAGGCCTTTGTGAGCTAGGATGTTCCGCTCAACCTACATGCCGTCAAACGAAGTCCGCGTAACTCCGGGTAGACGAACGGCCCTTGTTGCAGAAGATCTCTTCTCATTGGCAGAGGCCAAGGGTCTTCGACAGACATGTCCAGAAGATCCACATACCACGCCCTCCGAGGCCAATCCGGGGCAATCCGAATAGCCTGGACTCTTTGATTTCTGATTCGCTTTAGCATCCTTGGGATCAATGGAATCAGAGGAAACAGGTAGACCAGCCTGTATGGTCAATGCGATGTCAGTGCATCCACTACCCTCACCTGAGGGTCCCTGGTTCGCGAGCAACACCAGTGAAGCTTTTTGTTGAGTCGAGAAGCCATCATGTCTATTTGTGGGCATCCCCACCAGTTGATGATCTGCTGAAACACATGATGGTGAAGCCCCCACTCTCCCGGGTGGAGATCGTGATGACTCGCTTCTCAGTTGTCCACTCCCATAATGAAGATTGCAGACATTGCTCTTGCATTTCTTTCTGCCCAGAGGAGTATCCTTGACACTACTTGTATGCAGGACCTGCTTTTTGTCCCTCCTTGTTGATTTATGTAAGCCACCGCTGTGGCATTGTCCTAATGAACCTGGATCGCGTGATCCTTGAGTAGAGAGGCCTGAAGCAGAGCTTTGTTGATTGCCCAAAGTACCAGAATGTTGATTGGAAGTAGGGCTTCGTGGGCTGACCACCTGCCCTGGAACTGAGACCCTTGGGTGACAAATCCCCTTCCTCTCAGACTTGCATCTGTCGTGAGAAGGATCTAATCTTGAATCTCAAAACTTCAACCTTCCAGTAGGTTTGATGACTAGCCACCACAGGAGGGAAATCCTGGCTGAGGTGACAGCCGTATTATCCGGTGCATCTGAAGATGTGAACCGGACCCCAACAGGATACCCAATTGAAATGTCCTGGCATGGAACCTTCCATACTGGATCCCCTCGTATGGGGTTACCATTTTCCCCAAAAATCTTATGCAAAGATGAATGGATATTTGAGTAGGCCGTAGAACCATTCAGACCATCTCCTAACATGTTCTCGCTTTGTCCTCTGGGAGTAACACTTTCTGAGCCACAGTGTCCAGGAACAGGAGCAGTTGAGTTGGCTCCAGGTAAGACTTCTGTAAATTGAGGATCCACCCATGGTATGACAGAAGTTGAATGGTGCAGTCTACATTGAGCAATAAAAGCTCCCTGGATCTCAATTTTATCAAAAGATCGTCCAGATAAGGGACAATATTGACCCCCTGGACCCAGAGTTGGAACATCATCTCCACCATCACCTTCGTGAAAACCATCGGAGCTGTGGACAGGCCAAAGGGTAGCATCTGGAACTGGTAGTTATAATTCACCAGGCCAAACCGTAGGTAAGCCTGGTGAGGCGGCCAAATCAGGATATGGAGATAGGCGTCCTTTATATCCAACAAGACCATGAACGCCTGTCGTCTAGACCAGCAATCGCTGCTCGCAAGTAATCCATCTTGAACTTGAAAACCTTTAGGTAAGGGTTCAAGGATTTTAGATTCAAAATGGGCCTTACCGAACTCTGTCTGATTTCGGTACAATGAACAGGTTGGAGTAGTATCCCTTTCCGTGTTGTTGTAGTAGCACTAGAAAATGACTTGGGACTCGGTCAACTTTAGGATGGCCTGTTGCAGCATAACTCTGGTATCCTCCAAACTGGTTAGCTTGATTTGAAAAATCGCTGGGGAGGAGCGCCGTCGAACTCCAGCTTATAGCCCTGAGAAATTAGGTCCTTTACCCAGGTATCCTAGCAGGAGCTTTCCCAGATGTGGCTGAAGTGACGCAGCTGAGCTCCCACCTAGAGATCCCCGCAGGAAGCTGAACTGGTGCTCTTTTCCTGAGAACCTGTGGCTGCTGGTCTTTTTGTCTTAACTCTGGTTCCTCTAGCTGCATTGGAGGCACCTCTGGCCCTAGATTTAAATATGTTAGACTGAAAGGACTGGGTAGACAGCCCCGGGTAGGAAAATCTAGAGGGGAGAAACGTGGATTTCCCCGCAGTAACTTTAGAATCCACGTATCCAATTCAACCCCGAAGAGCCAATCCCCTGAAAAAGGAAGAGACTCTACACTGCACTTGGACTCTGCGCCCGCTATCCACTGACGCAACCACAAAGCTCTGTGCGCAGACACTGCCATAGCAGTGGTCCTAGCATTAATATTGCCTATCTGCTTGAGAGAGTCACACAGGATGCGTGCAGTGTCGTGAATGTTTTAGGAGAGTAACCGTAGTGACCAGGGACATATCCCCCCGAGAGGCCCTCTTGAATTTGAGTAGCCCACGTATGAATGGCATGAGTCATCCAGCAACCCGCTATGACCGGTCTTTGTGACATACCAGCTGCTGTGTAGATCTACTTCAGTGTAGTTTCTATTTTTCTATCCCCAGGGCCCTCTATGGTAAAGGAGCCTGGAGCTGGCAGGGGATCGGTATGAAATACCTCCAATCAAAATCCTGACAGCAATTGACTGACGGTCAAAATCCCGACAAGCTCAAATCCCGACATGGACAAAATACCGACATTTAAAATACAGACAAGGTCAAAATACAGACATGTAAAATGCCGACAGGTCAAAATTCCGACATGCGTTTTCATTGTTTTTTGTGTGTATGTCGACATAGGTACCATATAAGTGTACCGCGTGCGCTCGCCATGCTTCGGGCACGGTGCCTCGCTGCGCTCGGCACACTAATTTATTCCCCCTCCAGGTCCACTGGGATGGTAAAGTATGAACAAGTCAGTTTCAATGGGAAAAAAATCATGAAAAACTAATGTCGGCATTTTGACCTGTCGGCATTTTACATGTCGGTATTTTGACCTTGTCAGTATTTTAAACGTCGGTATTTTGTCCATGTCGGGATATTGACCGTCGGTCAATTGCTGACGGGATTTCGACCGTCGGGATTTTGATTGAAGGTAAATTGACTGCATCCCGCTGGCAGTACCGCCTTTTTAGATAGGTGAGATACTGACACGTGTACAGCCGGAGGTTCTTCCCAGAGTTTCCTCCCTTCAGGAGCAAACAGGAAAAGGTGTGCAAAAACCATTTTGTCACTTGGTATTTCTTATCTGGATTTTTCCAGGCTAACTTAAACAGTCATCCAGCTCTGCAGAATCAGAGAAAGGGACACTGAGCTTGTCCTGTGTTAAGAAAAACGACTGCTGTCCTGCAGCATCCTCTAGAGGGAGTTTTAACATGTCCCATATAGCAAGAATGAGGGGCTCAATACCCTTTGCAGAAGGGGAATCCGCAGTGGCAAGATCCAAATCCTCCCACTGCTCCTGTATCTCCTCATCAGACTCAGAGTAAAGCAGGTAACCCACAGTTTTGTGGTCCTGATCTAGAGAGGGGGGGCTGTTGAACATCTGCCCCTGCAGCTAGGTCTGCAACAGCCTGCTGCAGTTGTTGAGGTTTTTTTTAGTATTAGCAGTGAGCTGACATATCTGACATCATGGATTTAATGGCACCTAGCCAGGAAGGCCCTTGACCCTCCCCCCCCCCCCCCTGCATAATTGGTGTTTTACCATGTTTACAGTAACAACACATATACACACACACACATACACACGTAATATAATAGCAAGCCTGCCCTTACTGTATGCGAGAGGGAGACAGAAAGAAGGGAACAGCACACCCAATCTAAACAGCTCCGGTGAGACTGCAAGCTGTTATATCATGGTGTAATGCCTGAGTTTGTGTCCTTTTTAGGACATAGATTGTATACAATAGCAGATCTCCCCCTTTGCTACACCCCTGTACCAGTTTTCCTGTGTATCCTGAGTGTCTGAAGGAGCTGTGTGTGCCTGCTGCAGCTGTAGCAGAGGAAGGTACCAAAACGCTGCTGGTCCCGCTCTGAGGAAGCTCCGCCCACGGTAATAGCACCGGAGCTTCAAAGATATTTATACTGGCAAAGGCTCCATATAAGCACAGAAGTGTTAGTTTCCACTACCGCTGCCAGTGCACATACAGGGGCTATAGCAGGTCCCCCCTGGAGGGTCTCGTATGCTGCCCCTGCATCTTGCCGCACCAAGAACTCAGGGGACCCCCTAGCTAGGCCCCCAGTTTGTACTCACCACTCTTGTCACCTTCAGGAAATGTTAGGGGTGTGCCGAGTGCTACGATTGTGACTGCTAAGAAGCAATGTCCCGCTGTACAACAACCTCTCAGGACAGTGGTCCTGCAACTGGGAAGTGGTTCTGATACCTGAAGAGACCGCTAACAGACAACCCCCCCCCTCAACTCCCACGGCATAGGTATGCTGTTGCCCAAACAGCATACCGAAAATAATAACGTTTTTAAAAAGAAACTGAAAAAAAAACTATCTGGAGCTCCAGAGTTTGCATCCTCTCCTGAGAGCACTTTTTTCTAAAATAAAATGTAGGAGGGGCATAGAGGGGAGGAGCCGGCATACCCAGTTGAAGAAATTAAAACTGCATCGGCTCCTTTGGACCCCATCTATACCCCATCGTACTAATTCCCCAATATCCCTTATGGATGCTAGAGAAAATAAGATTTTACTTACCGATAAATCTATTTCTCGGAGTCCGTAGTGGATGCTGGGGTTCCTGAAAGGACCATGGGGAATAGCGGCTCCGCAGGAGACAGGGCACAAAAAGTAAAGCTTTTCCAGATCAGGTGGTGTGCACTGGCTCCTCCCCCTATGACCCTCCTCCAGACTCCAGTTAGGTACTGTGCCCGGACGAGCGTACACAATAAGGGAGGATTTTGAATCCCGGGTAAGACTCATACCAGCCACACCAATCACACCGTACAACTTGTGATCTAAACCCAGTGAACAGTATGATAACAGCGGAGCCTCTGAAAGATGGCTTCCTTCAAAAATAACCCGAATTAGTTAACAATAACTATGTACAATTATTGCAGATAATCCGCACTTGGGATGGGCGCCCAGCATCCACTACGGACTCCGAGAAATAGATTTATCGGTAAGTAAAATCTTATTTTCTCTATCGTCCTAGTGGATGCTGGGGTTCCTGAAAGGACCATGGGGATTATACCAAAGCTCCCAAACGGGCGGGAGAGTGCGGATGACTCTGCAGCACCGAATGAGAGAACTCCAGGTCCTCCTTAGCCAGAGTATCAAATTTGTAAAATTTTACAAACGTGTTCTCCCCTGACCACGTAGCTGCTCGGCAAAGTTGTAATGCCGAGACCCCTCGGGCAGCCGCCCAAGATGAGCCCACCTTCCTTGTGGAGTGGGCCTTTACAGATTTAGGCTGTGGCAGGCCTGCCACAGAATGTGCAAGTTGGATTGTGCTACAGATCCAACGAGCAATCGTCTGCTTAGACGCAGGAGCACCCATCTTGTTGGGTGCATACAATATAAACAACGAGTCAGATTTTCTGACTCCAGCTGTCCTTGCAATATATATTTTTAATGCTCTGACAACGTCCAGTAACTTGGAGTCCTCCAAGTCACTTGTAGCCGCAGGCACTACAATAGGCTGGTTCAGATGAAATGCTGACACCACCTTAGGGAGAAAATGCGGACGAGTCCGCAGTTCTGCCCTGTCCGAATGGAAAATCAGATATGGGCTTTTGTAAGATAAAGCTGCCAGTTCTGACACTCTCCTGGCCGAAGCCAGGGCTAGAAGCATGGTCACTTTCCATGTGAGATATTTCAAATCCACCTTCTTTAGTGGTTCAAACCAATGAGATTTTAGAAAGTCCAAAACCACATTGAGATCCCACGGTGCCACTGGAGGCACCACAGGAGGCTGTATATGTAGCACTCCCTTAACAAAGGTCTGGACTTCAGGGACTGAAGCCAATTCTTTTTGAAAGAAAATCGACAGGGCCGAAATTTGAACCTTAATAGATCCCAATTTGAGACCCATAGACAATCCTGATTGCAGGAAATGTAGGAATCGACCCAGTTGAAATTCCTCCGTCGGAGCACTCCGATCTTCGCACCACGCAACATATTTTCGCCAAATTCGGTGATAATGTTGCACGGTTACTTCCTTCCTTGCTTTAATCAAAGTAGGAATGACTTCTTCCGGCATGCCTTTTTCCTTTAGGATCCGGCGTTCAACCGCCATGCCGTCAAACGCAGCCGCGGTAAGTCTTGAAACAGACAGGGACCCTGCTGAAGCAAGTCCCTCCTTAGAGGTAGAGGCCACGGATCTTCCGTGATCATCTCTTGAAGTTCCGGGTACCAAGTCCTTCTTGGCCAATCCGGAACCACTAGTATCGTCCTTACGCCTCTTTGCCGTATAATTCTCAATACTTTTGGTATGAGAGGCAGAGGAGGAAACACATACACCGACTGGTACACCCAAGGCGTTACCAGCGCGTCCACAGCTATTGCCTGCGGATCTCTTGACCTGGCGCAATACCTGTCCAGTTTTTTGTTGAGGCGAGACGCCATCATGTCCACCATTGGTCTTTCCCAACGGGTTACCAGCAAGTGGAAGACTTCTGGATGAAGTCCCCACTCTCCCGGGTGAAGATCGTGTCTGCTGAGGAAGTCTGCTTCCCAGTTGTCCACTCCCGGGATGAACACTGCTGACAGTGCTATCACATGATTCTCTGCCCAGCGAAGAATCCTTGCAGCTTCTGCCATTGCACTCCTGCTTCTTGTGCCGCCCTGTCTGTTCACATGGGCGACTGCCGTGATGTTGTCCGACTGGATCAACACCGGTTTTCCCTGAAGCAGAGGTTCTGCCTGGCTTAGAGCATTGTATATTGCTCTTAGTTCCAGAATGTTTATGTGAAGAGACGTTTCCAGGCTCGTCCATACTCCCTGGAAGTTTCTTCCTTGTGTGACTGCTCCCCAGCCTCTCAGGCTGGCGTCCGTGGTCACCAGGATCCAATCCTGTATGCCGAATCTGCGGCCCTCCAATAGATGAGCACTCTGCAACCACCACAGAAGAGACATCCTTGTCCTTGGAGACAGGGTTATCCGCAGGTGCATCTGAAGATGCGACCCTGACCATTTGTCCAACAGATCCCTTTGGAAAATTCTTGCGTGGAATCTGCCGAATGGAATTGCTTCGTAAGAAGCCACCATTTTTCCCAGGACTCTTGTGCATTGATGTACAGACACCTTTCCTGGTTTTAGGAGGTTCCTGACAAGCTCGGATAACTCCTTGGCTTTTTCCTCCGGGAGAAAAACCTTTTTCTGAACCGTGTCCAGAATCATCCCTAGGAACAGCAGACGAGTTGTCGGCATTAACTGGGATTTTGGAATATTCAGAATCCACCCGTGCTGTTTTAGCACTTCTTGCGACAGTGCTAATCCCATCTCTAGCTGTTCTCTGGACCTTGCCCTTATTAGGAGATCGTCCAAGTATGGGATAATTAATATGCCTTTTCTTCGAAGAAGAATCATCATCTCGGCCATTACCTTTGTAAAGACCCGAGGTGCCGTGGACAATCCGAACGGCAGCGTCTGAAACTGATAGTGACAGTTTTGTACAACGAACCTGAGGTACCCCTGGTGTGAGGGGTAAATTGGAACGTGGAGATACGCATCCTTGATGTCCAAGGATACCATAAAGTCCCCCTCTTCCAGGTTCGCTATCACTGCTCTGAGTGACTCCATCTTGAACTTGAACTTCTTTATGTACAGGTTCAAGGACTTCAGATTTAGAATAGGCCTTACCGAGCCATCCGGCTTCGGTACCACAAAAAGAGTGGAATAATACCCCTTCCCTTGTTGTAGAAGAGGTACCTTGACTATCACCTGCTGAGAGTACAGCTTGTGAATGGCTTCCAAAACCGTCTCCCTTTCGGAGGGGGACGTTGGTAAAGCAGACTTCAGGAAACGGCGAGGTGGATCTGTCTCTAATTCCAACCTGTACCCCTGAGATATTATCTGCAGGATCCAGGGATCTACCTGCGAGTGAGCCCACTGCGCGCTGTAATTTTTGAGACGACCACCCACCGTCCCCGAGTCCGCTTGAGAAGCCCCAGCGTCATGCTGAGGCTTTTGTAGAAGCCGGGGAAGGCTTCTGTTCCTGGGAAGGAGCTGCCTGTTGCTGTCTCTTCCCTCGACCTCTGCCTCGTGGCAGATATGAATAGCCCTTTGCTCTCTTATTTTTAAAGGAACGAAAGGGCTGCGGTTGAAAAGTCGGTGCCTTTTTCTGTTGGGGAGTGACTTGAGGTAGAAAAGTGGATTTCCCGGCTGTAGCCGTGGCCACCAAATCTGATAGACCGACTCCAAATAACTCCTCCCCTTTATACGGCAAAACTTCCATATGTCGTTTTGTTCTTTATTTGTTCTAACGACAGTAAAATATTGTCCCTGTCCAGGGTATCAATATTTTCAATCAGGGACTCTGACCAAACTACCCCAGCACTGCACATCCAGGCAGTCGCTATAGCTGGTCGTAGTATAACACCTGCATGTGTGTATATACTTTTTTGGATATTTTCCATCCTCCTGTCTGATGGATCTTTAAGTGCGGCCGTCTCAGGAGAGGGTAACGCCACTTGTTTAGATAAGCGTGTTAGCGCCTTGTCCACCCTAGGAGGTGTTTCCCAGCGCTCCCTAACCTCTGGCGGGAAAGGGTATAATGCCAATAATTTCTTTGAAATTATCAGCTTTTTATCAGGGGCAACCCACGCTTCATTACACACGTCATTTAATTCTTCTGATTCAGGAAAAACTATAGGTAGTTTTTTCACACCCCACATAATACCCTGTTTAGTGGTACCTGTAGTATCAGCTAAATGTAACGCCTCCTTCATTGCCAAAATCATATAACGTGTGGCCCTACTGGAAAATACGGTTGATTCGTCACCGTCACCACTGGAGTCAGTGCCTGTGTCTGGGTCTGTGTCGACCGACTGAGGCAAAGGGCGTTTCACAGCCCCTGACGGTGTTTGAGTCGCCTGGACAGGCACTAATTGATTGTCCGGCCGTCTCATGTCGTCAAACGACTGCTTTAGCGTGTTGACACTATCCCGTAGTTCCATAAATAAAGGCATCCATTCTGGTGTCGACTCCTTAGGGGGTGACATCCTCATATTTGGCAATTGCTCCGCCTCCACACCAATATCGTCCTCATACATGTCGACACACACGTACCGACACACAGCAGACACACAGGGAATGCTCCTAACGAAGACAGGACCCACTAGCCCTTTGGGGAGACAGAGGGAGAGTTTGCCAGCACACACCAAAAGCGCTATATATAACAGGGATAGCCTTATAATAAGTGCTCCCTTATAGCTGCTTTATATATATCAAAATATCGCCATAAATTTGCCCCCCCTCTCTGTTTTACCCTGTTTCTGTAGTGCAGTGCAGGGGAGAGACCTGGGAGCCGTCCTGACCAGCGGAGCTGTGAGAGGAAATGGCGCCGTGTGCTGAGGAGATAGGCCCCGCCCCTTTTCCGGCGGGCTCGTCTCCCGCTGTTTAGTGAATCCAGGCAGGGGTTAAATATCTCCATATAGCCTCTGGGGGCTATATGTGAGGTATTTTTAGCCTTTATATAGGTTACATTTGCCTCCCAGGGCGCCCCCCCCCAGCGCCCTGCACCCTCAGTGACTGCGTGTGAAGTGTGCTGAGAGGAAAATGGCGCACAGCTGCAGTGCTGTGCGCTACCTTTAGAAGACTGCAGGAGTCTTCAGCCGCCGATTCTGGACCTCTTCTGACTTCAGCATCTGCAAGGGGGCCGGCGGCGCGGCTCCGGTGACCATCCAGGCTGTACCTGTGATCGTCCCTCTGGAGCTGATGTCCAGTAGCCAAGAAGCCAATCCATCCTGCACGCAGGTGAGTTCACTTCTTCTCCCCTCAGTCCCTCGTTGCAGTGATCCTGTTGCCAGCAGGACTCACTGTAAAATAAAAAACCTAAGCTAAACTTTTTCTAAGCAGCTCTTTAGGAGAGCCACCTAGATTGCACCCTTCTCGGCCGGGCACAAAAATCTAACTGGAGTCTGGAGGAGGGTCATAGGGGGAGGAGCCAGTGCACACCACCTGATCTGGAAAAGCTTTACTTTTTGTGCCCTGTCTCCTGCGGAGCCGCTATTCCCCATGGTCCTTTCAGGAACCCCAGCATCCACTAGGACGATAGAGAAACTAACATTAATAAGTCACCTGGTCCCGACGGTATTCACCCAAGGGTTCTCATGGAGCTACACTCTGAACAAGCAAGACCGCTATTTTTGATCTTCAATGACTCACTTATATCAGACATGGTTCCCAAAGACTGGCGTATAGCGGAAGTAGTGCCGATTTTCAAAAAGGGAAGTAAAGCTGAACCAGGCAATTATAGACCAATTAGTCTTACATCTATAGTGGGGTAAAGTACTGGAAAGTATTCTAAGGGATAGTATACAGAAGTTCCTTGAAGACAAAAAGGTTATTAATAGGAACCAACATGGATTTTTGAAGGATAGATCATGTCAAAGAAACTTACTAGGCTTTTAAGATACAGTTAGGGAGAACCTTGATCAGGGTAAGGTGGTGGATGTAATCTTTTTAGACTGTGCTAAAGCTTTCGACACAGTACCGCACATGAGACTTATCTACAGGTTACAAGAACTGGGGCTAGGGAGCACAATATGCACTTGGGTTAGTAATTGGTTAGATAATAGGGAGCAGCGCCCTGTGGTAAATGGACCTTTTTCAAATTGGACTGAAGTACTAAGTGGTGTGCCACAAGGGTCTGTACTTAGACTACTATTGTTCAACATTCTCATTAACAATCTAGCAGTAAGTTTAGAGAATGGTGTCAATTTTTGTAAACGATAGCAAACTATGTAAGGTTATAAATTCGGAGGGAGATGCAGAGTCTCTCCAGAAAGACTTAAACTGGAATCATGAGCAGCAAAATTGAGAATGAGTTTCAATACAGACGAGTGCAAGGTAATGCACTTTGGTAGCAAGAACAAACTAAATGAGGGAATTCTGTACTGGAAAAAGACTTAGGTGTTACATAGATAAACTTAGCAGCAGTACCCAATGTAGGATTGCAGCAAAAAAGGCAAACAAGGCACTAGCATGCATAACGAGGAGAACTGATGTAAGGGATGAGAGTGTTATACTCCCACTATATAAATCCCTAGTAAGGCCACATCTGGAATACTGTGCTCAATTTTGGGCACCATACTACAAAAAAAGATATCCTGGAACTAGAAAAGGTTCAGAGGCGGGCAACCAAACTAATTAAGGGGTTGGAGAAGCTGGAATACAAGGAAAGACTTGCAAGGCTAGACATGTTTACACTGGAAAAGAGGAGACTAAGAGGGGAGATGATCAACATTTATAAATATTTAACAGGACAATACACAGAGCTTGTGGGGGGGATCTGTTTTTGGCAAGATCAACTCAGAGGACACGTGGACACCCACTTGGGTTGGAGGAGAGGAGATTCCGCACACAGAGGCAAAAAGGTTTTTTTCACAGTAAGGACAAAAAAGAGAGAGAGTTTGGCATTCCCTGCCTGTGAGAGTAGTAATGGCTGACTCAGTCAACACTTAAGAACGGGCTAGATAAATTCCTAATGGATGAGGATATACAGGATTATGGTGCATACATCACGCACTATAGTTGTTAAAAAAAAATATAAGAATTTACTCACCGGTAATTCTATTTCTCGTAGTCTGCAGTGGATGCTGGGCACTCCGTAAGGACCATGGGGAATAGACGGGCTCCGCAGGAGACTGGGCACTCTAAAAGAAAGATTAGGTACTATCTGGTGTGCACTGGCTCCTCCCTCTATGCCCCTCCTCCAGACCTCAGTTAGGGAAACTGTGCCCAGAAGAGCTGACACAACAAGGAAAGGATTTGGAATCCAGGGTAAGACTCATACCAGCCACACCAATCACACTGTACAACTTGTGATAACCATACCCAGTTAACAGTATGAACAACAACTGAGCCTCATTTAACGGATGGCTCATAACAATAACCCTTTAGTTAAGCAATAACTATATACATGTATTGCAGAGAGTCCGCACTTGGGACGGGCGCCCAGCATCCACTACGGACTACGAGAAATAGAATTACCGGTGAGTAAATTCTTATTTTCTCTGACGTCCTAGTGGATGCTGGGAACTCCGTAAGGACCATGGGGATTATACCAAAGCTCCCAAACGGGCGGGAGAGTGCGGATGACTCTGCAGCACCGCATGAGCAAACTCAAGGTCCTCCTCAGCCAGGGTATCAAACTTGTAGAACTTAGCAAACGTGTTTGACCCCGACCAAGTAGCAGCTCGGCAAAGCTGTAAAGCCGAGATCCCTCGGGCAGCCGCCCAAGAAGAGCCCACCTTCCTTGTGGAATGGGCTTTCACCGATTTTGGATGCGGCAATCCAGCCGCAGAGTGAACCAGCTGAATCGTGCTATAGATCCAGCGAGCAATAGTCTGCTTCGAAGCAGGAGCGCCAACCTTGTTGGCTGCATACAGAATAAACAGCGAGTCAGACATTCTGACTCCCGCCGTTCTGGAAACATAAATTTTCAAACCCCGGACTACGTCCAGCAACTTGGAATCCTCCAAGTCCCTAGTAGCCGCAGGCACCACAATAGGCTGGTTCAAATGAAACGATGATACCACCCTAGGGAGAAATTGGGAACGGGTCCTCAATTCTGCCCTGTCCATATGGAAGATCAGATAAGGGCTTTTACATGACAAAACCGCCAATTCTGACACACGCCTAGCCGAAGCTAAGGCCAATAGCATGACCACTTTTCACGTGAGATATTTTAGCTCCACGGTCTTAAGTGGCTCAAACCAGTGGGATTTCAGGAAATCCACACAACGTTAAGATCCCAAGGTGCCACCGGTGGCACAAAAGGAGGCTGAATATGCAGCACCCCCGGAACAACGTCTGAACTTCAGGCAGTGAAGCCTGTTCTTTTTGAGAGAAAATGGATAGGGCCGAAATCTTGACTTTTATGGATCCTAATTTCAGGCCCATAGTCACTCCTGACTGTAGAAAGTGCAGGAATCGACCCCGCTGGAATTCCTCTGTAGGGCCTTCCCGGCCTCACACCAAGCAACCTCTTTTCGCTATATACAGTGAAAAAGTATTGCTGTCACGTCTCTCCTAGCCTTTATCAGCGTAGGAATAACTGCATCCGGAATGCACTTTTCCGCTAGGATCCGGCGTTCAACCGCTATGCCGTCAAATGCAGCCGCGGTAAGTGTTGGAACAGACAGGGCCCCTGTTGCAACAGGACCTGTCTGAGAGGCAGAAGCCCTGAGTCCTCTGAGAGCATTTCTTGCAGCTCCGGGTACCGAGTCCTTCTTGGCCAATTCGGAGCAAAGAATATTGTTCTCACTCCTCCTTTTATTACAATTCTCAGCCCTTGGGTATGAGAGGAAGAGGAGGGAATACATAGACCGACTGGAACACCCACGGTGTTACTAGTGCGACCACAGCTATCACCTGAGGGTCCCTTGACCCGGCTTAAAACCTTTTTTAGCTTTTATTGAGGTGGGACGCCATCTAGTCCACCTGAGGCAGTTCCTATCAATTTGCAAACTGCGTGAAGACTTCCTGATGAAGTCCCCACTTTCCCGGGTGGAGGTCGTGCCTGCTGAGGAAGTCTGCTTCCCAGTTGTCCACTCCCGGAATGAACACTGCTGACAGTGCGCTTACTTGATTCTCCGCCCAGCGAAGAATTTCGGTGGCTTCTACCCTCGCCACCCTGCTCCTTGTGCCGCCCTGGCGGTTTACATGAACCCCTGCGGTCTGACTGGGTCAGAACCGGTTGGTCGCGAAGCAGGACCTCCGCTTGACTTGGGGCGTTGTATACGGCCCTTAGTTCCAGGATATTGATGTGAAGGCAAGTCTGTTGACTTGACCACAGACCTTGGAAATTTCTTCCCTGTGTAACTGCCCCCCACCCTCGGAGGCTTGCATCCGTGGTCACCAGGATCCAGTCCTGAATTCTGAATCTGTGGCCCTCGAGAAAGTGAGCACTCTGCAGCCACCACAGGAGAGACACCCTGGCCCTGGGGGATAGGGTGATTAACCGATGCATCTGAAAAGGTGATCCGGACCACTTGTCCAGTAAGTCCCATTGGAAGGTCCTCGCATGGAACCTGCCTAAGGGGATGGCCTCGTATGATGCCACCATCCTTCCCAGGACTCGAGTGCAGTGATGCAATGACACCTGTTTTGGTTTTAATAGATTCCTGACCAGTGTCATGAGCTCCTGAGCTCTCTCTATCGGGAGATAAACCCTTTTCTGGTCTGTGTCTAGGATCGTGCCTAGGAGAGGCAGATGAGCTGTAGGAACCAACTGCGATTTTGGAATATTTAGAATCCAGCGGTGTTGCCGTTACACTTCCAGAGAAAGTGATACGCTGTTCAGCAACTGCTCTCTTGATCTCGCTTTTATGAGGAGATCGTCCAAGTACGTGATAATAGTGACACCTTGCTTCCGCAGGGGCACAATCATATCCGCCATTACCTTGGTTAGGACAATCCCGTACCGCAATTCTGAGGTACGCCTAATGAGGTGGATAAATGGGGACATAAAAGGTATGCATCCCTTAAGTCCCTATTCACGATAAAGTCTCCCCCTTTTTAGGCTTGCCCTGACCGCTCTTAGCGATTCCATCTTGAACTTGAACCTTCTCAGGTATATGTTCAGGGATTTTTAATTCAATATGGGTCTGACCGAACCGTCTGGTTTCGGGATTACAACATGGTCGAATAATAACACCCTCTTGATGAAGGAGGGGACCCTTGACCACCACCTGTTAAAGATACAATTTGTGAATTGCAGTTAACACTGGCTCCCTCTCATGGGGGGAAGCCCGCAGGGAAGTCGGTGAGGGGCATCTTCTCACAGTCCAGCTTGTATCCCTAAGACACAATATCTATTGCCCAGGGACCTAACAGGGAGTGAACCCACTTGTGGCTGAACTTACGAAGGCGTGTCCCCACCGGGCCTAGCTCCGCCTGTGGAGCCCCAGCGGCATAGGTGGATTTTTGTAGGGGCCGGGGAGGACTTCTGTTCCTGGGAACTAGCTGTGTTGATCCCGGCTCTGACAAGAAAGGACGCACCTCAGACTTTCTTGTTTCTTTATTCGAAAGGCTGCATTTAATAATGTCGTGCTTTCTTAGGCTGTGCAGGAATATAAGGCAAACTAGCAGAATTACCAGCTATAGCTGTGGAGACCAGGCCCGAGAACCCTTCTCCACACAATCCTCAGCCTTCCATATGCCTCTTATGTCGGCATCATCTGTCCAATGCATATTCTACAGGACACGTCAAGCAGAGATCGACATAGCTTTGACTCTAGGGCCCAGTATACTCATGTCTCTTTGGGCATGCTTTATAACTATATATCTATCACTTAAGACAGCATCTTTAATATATTTACTAGGGTCTCAATCTCTGCTGATAAGGTACCTGTCCACGCTGCCACAGCGCTATAAACCCATGCCGACACAATCGCCGGTCTGGGTAGTATACTGGAATGTGCACGCTATCTGTAGGATCCCTGAGAATAGCAAGTGCTACAGTCTGTGCAAACAGGACACCCTAGGGGAAGATTCTCAACACATCCTGGCCCTAGTGGGGAAAGGATACAGCCTGAGAATTCTCTTGTGGGAAGCTGCCGTCTCTTGTCTGGAGATTCACGCTCTTTTTCCTCATGAGAGGAGGGAAATTTACCTCAGCATTCTTCCCCTTAAACATGTGTACTCTCGTGTCAGGGACAGATGCAAAACATATTTTATTTCAATATTCATATATTGAATACCTTCTAGCCATCTTGGCTGTAACTTTGCATTATCGTAGTCGACAGTGGAGTTAAACTCCGTGTCGATACCAGTGTTTGTTATTTTGGATAGTGAGCATTGTGAGACTCTGAAGGTCTCTGTAACATAGGGACAGACATGGGTAGATTTCCTGTCTGTTCCCTAACCATTTGTGCAATAAATTCACCTTAGCACTTACACATATCCAAGCAGGTGTCGGCGTTGTCGACGGAGACACCCTCTCACACACATATCCACTCTATCACCTCAGACATGTCGACACACGCGTACCGACACACCACACACACAGGGGATGCTCATTTGAGGACAGTTCCCCCACAAGGCCCTTTGGAGAGACAGAGAGAGAGTATGCCAGCACACACCCCAGCGCTATATAACCCAGGGATTACACTACAACTCAGTATTTTCCCAGTAGCTGCTGTATATACAATTTTTGCGCCTAAATTTATGTGCCCCTCCCTCTCTTTTCACCCTTTGTGTACCAGGATACTGCAGGGTAGAGCCTGGGGAGCTTCCTTCCAGCGGAGCTGTGTAGAGAAAATGGCGCTGGTGTGCTGAGGAAGAAGGCCCCGCCCCCTCAGCGGCGGGCTTCTGTCCTGTTTCTGACTAAAAATGGGGGGGTTTTACACATATACAGTCACAGACTGTATTATGTGTATTTTTATGCCAAAGGTATTTTTATTGCTGCCCAGGGCGCCCACCCCCAGCGCCCTGCAGCCTACAGTGACCGGAGTGTGTGGTGTGCTGTGGGAGCAATGGCGCACAGCTGCGGTGCTGTGCGCTACCTTAATGAAGACAGGAGTCTTCTGCCGCCGATTTCATCGCTTCTCTTCTGTCTTCTGGCTCTGCAAGGGGGACGGCGGCGCGGCTCCGGGAACGGACGATCGAAGTCAGGCCCTGTGTTCGAACCCTCTGGAGCTAATGGTGTCCAGTAGCCTAAGAAGCACAAGCTAGCTGCAAGCAGGTAGGTTTGCTTCTCTCCCCTCAGTCCCACGTAGCAGTGAGTCTGTTGCCAGCAGATCTCACTGAAAATAAAAAACCTAACAAATACTTTCTTTCTAGCAAGCTCAGGAGAGCCCACTAGGAGCACCCAGCTCTGGCTGGGCACAGATTGTAACTGAGGTCTGGAGGAGGGGCATAGAGGGAGGAGCCAGTGCACACCAGATAGTACCTAATCTTTCTTTTAGAGTGCCCAGTCTCCTGCGGAGCCCGTCTATTTCCCATGGTCCTTACGGAGTTCCCAGCATCCACTAGGACATCAGAGAAAAAAAGAAGAAGAGGAATAAACACAATGGGCAACTCTAGCAACAGATAAAATTAGTCCTGAAAATAATACAGCGTAGGAGAACACAAATATGTTGTCCATATTAGTAACATGGAGGAGGAGATGTACCAAAGTTCCCAAACCGGGTGGGAGAGTGCTGAGGTTCCTGCAGAACAGACAGACCAAAATGAAGGTCCTCAGAGGCCAAGTTATCAAACTTGTAGAACTTAGCAAACGTGTACGAACCAGACCAAGTAGCTGCTCTGCAGAGTTGTAAAGCGGAGACACCCCAGGCAGCCGCCCAGGAAGAACCCACCGACTGAGAAGAGTGGGCATGAACAGATTTAGGAACTGGCAAGCCTGCCGTAAAGTAAGCATGCTGGATAGTCAGCGTGATCCAGCGAGCAATAGACTGCTTAGAAGCAGGACACCCAATTTTTTTCGGATCATAAAAGCACAACCAGCGAGCCTGATTTTCTGTGACGAGCCATCAATTTGACATTGATTCTCAAAGCCCTAACAACACCCAGGGACTTTGAAGTTGAAGAGGTGTCCGCAAGCACCGGAACCACAATTGACTGGTTGATGTGAAACGCAGACATCACCTTTGGAAGAAATTGCTGACGAGTGCCGAGTTCAGCTCTATCGTCATGAAAAATCAAATAGAGGCTCTTGTGAGACAAGGCTCCTAATTCTGAAACATGCTGTGCCGAAGCAAAGGCCAACAGTGTAACGGTCATCCATGTAAGAAACTTTACATCCACATCCTTTAAAGGCTCAAACCAATCTGACTGCAGAAATTTCAACACCACGTTAAGACCCCAAAGTGGCACAAAGGGCGGATGGATGTGTAGAACACCTTTCAAGAAGGTCTGAACCTCAGGAAGCAAAGCCAACCGTTTCTGGAAGAAAATGGACAAAGCCGAAACCTGGACTTTTATGGATCCTAAACGTAGGCCCACATCTGCACCAGACTGCAGAAAAAGCAGGAAAGGACCCAGTTGAAATTTCCCCACAGGAAGTTTCCCGTTTTCACACCAAGAGACGTATTTTCTCCAAATTCCGTGGTAATGTTTAGACGTTACCCCTTTCCTGGCTTGGATCAAGGTAGGAATTACACTGTCCGGAATACCTTTCCGGGCTAGAATCTGATGATCAACCTCCATGCCGTCAAACGTAGCCATGGTAAAGTCTTGATCCCTGTTGCAGAAGATGCTCCCGAAGAGGTAGATGCCACGGGTCCTCCAGAAGCATTTCCAGTAGATCTGCGTACCAAACCCTTCTTGGCCAATCCGGAGCAATGAGAATTGCTTGAACCCTTTCCCTTTAGATTCTTTTGAGAATTCTTGGGATCAATGTAAGTGGTGGAAAGACATATACCATCTGATAGACCCACGGAGACACCAGAGCGTCCACCACCACCGCCTGTGGGTCTCTTGACCTGGAGCAATACCGCTGGAGCTTCTTGTTGAGACAAGAGGCCATCATGTCAATCTGTGGAGTCCCCCACTGATGAGTCAAGCACCCAAACACCTCCTGGTGAAGGCCCCACTCTCCTGGGTGGAGGTAGTGTCTGCTGAGGAAGTCTGCTTCCCAGTTGTCCACTCCCAGAATAAAGATCGCGGACAGTGCCACAGCGTGTCTCTCTGCCCAGAGGAGAACACTTGTCACCTCTGACATTGCTGCTCTGCTCTTCGTTCCGCCTTGTCGGTTTATATACGTCACCGCCATCACATTGTCTTACTGAACTTGGATGGCTCTGCATGCAGAAAGGGGTTGTATATGGCCCTTAGTTCCAGAACGTTGATCGGAAGAATGGTTTCCTGACTTGACCACTTTCCTCGGAACTGTTCTCCATGGGTGACTGCTTCCCCAACCTCTGAGGCTTGCGTCCGTGGTCAGCAGAATCCAATTTTGAATCCCAAACCTTGGGGCCTCGGTCAGGCGAGAAGTCTGTAGCCACCACAGAAGAGAAATCCTGGCTCTTGGCGACAGACGTATCCTCTGGTGCATATAGAGATGAGATCCGGACCATCTGTCCAGCAGATCCAGCTGGAAGGGCCTTGCGTAAAACCTTCCATACTGCAATGCCTTGTAAGAAGCTACCATCTTCCTCAGGAGGCGATTGCAGAGATGCATCAATATCCAGGTCGGCCTGAGGACGTCCCGCACCACTGACTGAATTACCAATGCCTTTTCCAGAGGAAGGAATACTTTCTGTACCTCCGTGTCCAGTATCATCCCCAGGAATGGAAGCCTCCGTGTTGCTTCAAGGTGAGATTTTGGCAAGTTCAGAATCCACCCGTGATCCAGGAGAAGTCATGTGGAAAGGGCAATGCTGTGCAACAACCTCTCCCTGGATGGTGTTTTTATCAGCAGATCATCCAGGTACGGTATTATGTTCACTACTTGTTTGTGGAAGAGAAACATCATCTCCGCCATCACTTTGGTAAATACCCTCAGGGCCGTGGAGAGCCCAAAGGGCAGGGCCTGGAACTGGTAATGACAGTCCTGCAATGCAAACCTTAGATAAGCCTGATGAGGCAGGCAAATCGGAATATGAATGTACGCATCCTTGATATCCAGAGACACCAGGAATTCCCCCTCCTCCAGACCTGAGATCGCCGCTCTCAGCGACTCCATCTTGAATTTAAACACCCGTAAATACGTATTCAGTGACTTGAGGTTTAAAATGGGCCTCACCGAACCGTCCGTTTTCGGTACCACAAACCGGTTGGAATAGAAACCCTTGTTTTGTAGTTGAAGAGGAACTGGAATTGCTGCTTGCAAGGTCAAGCTTGCTTCTGGTGAAGCTGGTAAGCCAGATTTGAAGAATCTGTGAGGTGGGAGCTCCTGAAACTCCAGTCTGTAGCCCTGAACGATAAGATATTTTACCCATGGATCCAGTCATGAGGTGGTCCATACGTGACTGAAATATCGCAACCGGACTCCCACCTGCCTGTTGACCAGGCAGTGCGGTCCACCGACATGCTGAAGGCTTTGCGGAAGCAGAAGCTGAGGTCTGATCCTGTGAGACTGTTTGCAGGTTTTCTGGGTTTACCTCTATTGCCTTTGAAGGCAGTAGAAGAACCTTTGGCCTTACCTTTAAACTTTGCTGTATGAAAGGACTGCAACATTGGTGCAGAATAAGATTTCTTAGCTGGGGGTGCTGCGGAAGGAAGGTATGTAGACTTACCGGCCATAACCTTGGATATCCATGTATCCTGTCATATCCAAAAAGGGCTTCACCTGTGAAAGGTAGGCACAAGTCCCTGCGTGCTGACACTGCCATGGCAGTGGTGCGTGCGTTGAGCAATCTTATCTCCTTTATTGCTTTCACAATAAATTTAGCAGAATCCTGTATATGCTGTAGGAGTAAAATAATCTCCCCACTGGATAAGGAATCTAACCAGTCAATTAGATTACCCGACCATTTTGCAATGGCCCTAGTGATCCATGCACAAGCTATAGTGGGTCTTTGGGCCACCCCCGCAGCTGTGTACAGAGATTTGAGAGTGGTCTCAATCTTGCGGTCTGCAGCATCCTTCAACAAAGCAGCCCCAGGAACAGGTAAAACTATCTTACGAGACAGCCTGGAAACCAAAGCGTCCACTATCGGTGGGTTTTTCCATTTTTTCCCCCCATCATCCTGAGGGAACAGGAAGGATGTGAGTAACCATTTTGGAATCTGAAACTTCCTGTCAGGATTAACCCAAGTTGCGTCAAAAAGAGAATTTAATTTCTTAGAAGCAAAAAAAGTAGCAGAGGATTTCTTTTTAACATTAAAAAAGGCTTCCTCCTCATCCTCTGACACCTTGTCAGGAATGTGTAATACATCTCTTATAGCTTCAATAAGGGCCTGTATTTCCTGTGCTAAAGCTGCATCCCCCTATCAAGTCCACCTCCCCCTCCTCTGTCTGATACATCATCGTCGGTATCAGCCTGCATGATTTGGGCCAGAGTACGTTTCTGTGGACAAATAACTAGAGATGAGCGGGTTCGGTTTCTCTGAATCCGAACCCGCACGAACTTCATGTTTTTTTCACGGGTCCGAGCAGACTCGGATCCTCCCGCCTTGCTCGGTTAACCCGAGCGCGCCCGAACGTCATCATGACGCTGTCGGATTCTCGCGAGACTCGGATTCTATATAAGGAGCCGCGCGTCGCCGCCATTTTCACACGTGCATTGAGATTGATAGGGAGAGGACGTGGCTGGCGTCCTCTCCATTTAGATTAGGGTTGAGAGAGAGAGAGAGAGATTGACCTGAGGCTGTGATACTGTAGAAGAGAGTGCAGAGTTTAGTGACTGACGACCACAGTGACCACCAGACAGTGCAGTTGTTTGTTTTATTTAATATATCCGTTCTCTGCCTGAAAAAAACGATACACACAGTGACTCAGTCACATACCATATCTGTGTGCACTGCTCAGCCCAGTGTGCTGCATCAATGTATATATATATCTGACTGTGCTCAGCTCACACAGCTTATAATTGTGGGGGAGACTGGGGAGCACTACTGCAGTGCCAGTTATAGGTTATAGCAGGAGCCAGGAGTACATAATATTATATTAAAATTAAACAGTGCACACTTTTGCTGCAGGAGTGCCACTGCCAGTGTGACTAGTGACCAGTGACCTGACCACCAGTATATATAATATTAGTAGTATACTATCTCTTTATCAACCAGTCTATATTAGCAGCAGACACAGTACAGTGCGGTAGTTCACGGCTGTGGCTACCTCTGTGTCGGCACTCGGCAGCCCGTCCATAATTGTATATACCACCTAACCGTGTTTTTTTTTTCTTTCTTTATACATACATACTAGTTACGAGTATACTATCTCTTTATCAACCAGTCTATATTAGCAGCAGACACAGTACAGTGCGGTAGTTCACGGCTGTGGCTACCTCTGTGTCGGCACTCGGCAGCCCGTCCATAATTGTATATACCACCTAACCGTGGTTTTTCTTTCTTTCTTTATACATACATACTAGTTACGAGTATACTATCTCTTTATCAACCAGTCTATATATTAGCAGCAGACACAGTACAGTGCGGTAGTTCACGGCTGTGGCTACCTCTGTGTCGGCACTCGGCAGCCCGTCCATAATTGTATATACCACCTAACCGTGGTTTTTTTTTTCTTTCTTTATACATACATACTAGTTACGAGTATACTATCTCTTTATCAACCAGTCTATATATTAGCAGCAGACACAGTACAGTGTGGTAGTTCACGGCTGTGGCTACCTCTGTGTCGGCACTCGGCAGCCCGTCCATAATTGTATATACCACCTAACCGTGGTTTTTTTTTTCTTTCTTTATACATACATACATACTAGTTACGAGTATACTATCTCTTTATCAACCAGTCTATATATTAGCAGCAGACACAGTACAGTGCGGTAGTTCACGGCTGTGGCTACCTCTGTGTCGGCACTCGGCAGCCCGTCCATAATTGTATATACCACCTAACCGTGGTTTTTTTTTCTTTCTTTATACATACATACTAGTTACGAGTATACTATCTCTTTATCAACCAGTCTATATTAGCAGCAGACACAGTACAGTGCGGTAGTTCACGGCTGTGGCTACCTCTGTGTCGGCACTCGGCAGCCCGTCCATAATTGTATATACCACCTAACCGTGGTTTTTCTTTCTTTCTTTATACATACATACTAGTTACGAGTATACTATCTCTTTATCAACCAGTCTATATTAGCAGCAGACACAGTACAGTACGGTAGTTCACGGCTGTGGCTACCTCTGTGTCTGCACTCGGCAGGCAGTCCATAATTGTATACTAGTATCCATCTCCATTGTTTACCTGAGGTGCCTTTTAGTTGTGCCTATTAAAATATGGAGAACAAAAATGTTGAGGTTCCAAAATTAGGGAAAGATCAAGATCCACTTCCACCTCGTGCTGAAGCTGCTGCCACTAGTCATGGCCGAGACGATGAAATGCCAGCAACGTCGTCTGCCAAGGCCGATGCCCAATGTCATAGTACAGAGCATGTCAAATCCAAAACACCAAATATCAGAAAAAAAAGGACTCCAAAACCTAAAATAAAATTGTCGGAGGAGAAGCGTAAACTTGCCAATATGCCATTTACGACACGGAGTGGCAAGGAACGGCTGAGGCCCTGGCCTATGTTCATGGCTAGTGGTTCAGCTTCACATGAGGATGGAAGCACTCAGCCTCTCGCTAGAAAAATGAAAAGACTCAAGCTGGCAAAAGCAGCACAGCAAAGAACTGTGCATTCTTCGAAATCCCAAATCCACAAGGAGAGTCCAATTGTGTCGGTTGCGATGCCTGACCTTCCCAACACTGGACGTGAAGAGCATGCGCCTTCCACCATTTGCACGCCCCCTGCAAGTGCTGGAAGGAGCACCCGCAGTCCAGTTCCTGATAGTCAGATTGAAGATGTCAGTGTTGAAGTACACCAGGATGAGGAGGATATGGGTGTTGCTGGCGCTGGGGAGGAAATTGACCAGGAGGATTCTGATGGTGAGGTGGTTTGTTTAAGTCAGGCACCCGGGGAGACACCTGTTGTCCGTGGGAGGAATATGGCCGTTGACATGCCAGGTGAAAATACCAAAAAAATCAGCTCTTCGGTGTGGAGGTATTTCACCAGAAATGCGGACAACAGGTGTCAAGCCGTGTGTTCCCTTTGTCAAGCTGTAATAAGTAGGGGTAAGGACGTTAACCACCTCGGAACATCCTCCCTTATACGTCACCTGCAGCGCATTCATAATAAGTCAGTGACAAGTTCAAAAACTTTGGGTGACAGCGGAAGCAGTCCACTGACCAGTAAATCCCTTCCTCTTGTAACCAAGCTCACGCAAACCACCCCACCAACTCCCTCAGTGTCAATTTCCTCCTTCCCCAGGAATGCCAATAGTCCTGCAGGCCATGTCACTGGCAATTCTGACGAGTCCTCTCCTGCCTGGGATTCCTCCGATGCATCCTTGCGTGTAACGCCTACTGCTGCTGGCGCTGCTGTTGTTGCCGCTGGGAGTCGATGGTCATCCCAGAGGGGAAGTCGTAAGCCCACTTGTACTACTTCCAGTAAGCAATTGACTGTTCAACAGTCCTTTGCGAGGAAGATGAAATATCACAGCAGTCATCCTACTGCAAAGCGGATAACTGAGTCCTTGACAACTATGTTGGTGTTAGACGTGCGTCCGGTATCCGCCGTTAGTTCACAGGGAACTAGACAATTTATTGAGGCAGTGTGCCCCCGTTACCAAATACCATCTAGGTTCCACTTCTCTAGGCAGGCGATACCGAGAATGTACACGGACGTCAGAAAAAGACTCACCAGTGTCCTAAAAAATGCAGTTGTACCCAATGTCCACTTAACCACGGACATGTGGACAAGTGGAGCAGGGCAGGGTCAGGACTATATGACTGTGACAGCCCACTGGGTAGATGTATGGACTCCCGCCGCAAGAACAGCAGCGGCGGCACCAGTAGCAGCATCTCGCAAACGCCAACTCTTTCCTAGGCAGGCTACGCTTTGTATCACCGCTTTCCAGAATACGCACACAGCTGAAAACCTCTTACGGCAACTGAGGAAGATCATCGCGGAATGGCTTACCCCAATTGGACTCTCCTGTGGATTTGTGGCATCGGACAACGCCAGCAATATTGTGTGTGCATTAAATATGGGCAAATTCCAGCACGTCCCATGTTTTGCACATACCTTGAATTTGGTGGTGCAGAATTTTTTAAAAAACGACAGGGGCGTGCAAGAGATGCTGTCGGTGGCCAGAAGAATTGCGGGACACTTTCGGCGTACAGGCACCACGTACAGAAGACTGGAGCACCACCAAAAACTACTGAACCTGCCCTGCCATCATCTGAAGCAAGAAGTGGTAACGAGGTGGAATTCAACCCTCTATATGCTTCAGAGGTTGGAGGAGCAGCAAAAGGCCATTCAAGCCTATACAATTGAGCACGATATAGTAGGTGGAATGCACCTGTCTCAAGCGCAGTGGAGAATGATTTCAACGTTGTGCAAGGTTCTGATGCCCTTTGAACTTGCCACACGTGAAGTCAGTTCAGACACTGCCAGCCTGAGTCAGGTCATTCCCCTCATCAGGCTTTTGCAGAAGAAGCTGGAGACATTGAAGGAGGAGCTAACACGGAGCGATTCCGCTAGGCATGTGGGACTTGTGGATGGAGCCCTTAATTCGCTTAACAAGGATTCACGGGTGGTCAATCTGTTGAAATCAGAGCACTACATTTTGGCCACCGTGCTCGATCCTAGATTTAAAGCCTACCTTGGATCTCTCTTTCCGGCAGACACAAGTCTGCTGGGGTTGAAAGACCTGCTGGTGACAAAATTGTCAAGTCAAGCGGAACGCGACCTGTCAACATCTCCTCCTTCACATTCTCCCGCAACTAGGGGTGCGAGGAAAAGGCTCAGAATTCCGAGCCCACCCGCTGGCGGTGATGCAGGGCAGTCTGGAGCGACTGCTGATGCTGACATCTGGTCCGGACTGAAGGACCTGACAACGATTACGGACATGTCGTCTACTGTCACTGCATATGATTCTCTCAACATTGATAGAATGGTGGAGAATTATATGAGTGACCGCATCCAAGTAGGCACGTCACACAGTCCGTACTTATACTGGCAGGAAAAAGAGGCAATTTGGAGGCCCTTGCACAAACTGGCTTTATTCTACCTAAGTTGCCCTCCCACAAGTGTGTACTCCGAAAGAGTGTTTAGTGCCGCCGCTCACCTTGTCAGCAATCGGCGTACGAGGTTACATCCAGAAAATGTGGAGAAGATGATGTTCATTAAAATGAATTATAATCAATTCCTCCGCGGAGACATTGACCAGCAGCAATTGCCTCCACAAAGTACACAGGGAGCTGAGATGGTGGATTCCAGTGGGGACGAATTGATAATCTGTGAGGAGGGGGATGTACACGGTGATATATCGGAGGGTGATGATGAGGTGGACATCTTGCCTCTGTAGAGCCAGTTTGTGCAAGGAGAGATTAATTGCTTCTTTTTTGGGGGGGTCCAAACCAACCCGTCATATCAGTCACAGTCGTGTGGCAGACCCTGTCACTGAAATGATGGGTTGGTTAAAGTGTGCATGTCCTGTTTTGTTTATACAACATAAGGGTGGGTGGGAGGGCCCAAGGACAATTCCATCTTGCACCTCTTTTTTCTTTTCTTTTTCTTTGCATCATGTGCTGATTGGGGAGGGTTTTTTGGAAGGGACATCCTGCGTGACACTGCAGTGCCACTCCTAAATGGGCCCGGTGTTTGTGTCGGCCACTAGGGTCGCTAATCTTACTCACACAGTCAGCTACCTCATTGCGCCTCTTTTTTTCTTTGCGTCATGTGCTGTTTGGGGAGGGTTTTTTGGAAGGGACATCCTGCGTGACACTGCAGTGCCACTCCTAGATGGGCCCGGTGTTTGTGTCGGCCACTAGGGTCGCTAATCTTACTCACACAGCTACCTCATTGCGCCTCTTTTTTTCTTTGCGTCATGTGCTGTTTGGGGAGGGTTTTTTGGAAGGGACATCCTGCGTGACACTGCAGTGCCACTCCTAGATGGGCCCGGTGTTTGTGTTGGCCACTAGGGTCGCTAATCTTACTCACACAGCTACCTCATTGCGCCTCTTTTTTTCTTTGCGTCATGTGCTGTTTGGGGAGGGTTTTTTGGAAGGGCCATCCTGCGTGACACTGCAGTGCCACTCCTAGATGGGCCCGGTGTTTGTGTCGGCCACTAGGGTCGCTAATCTTACTCACACAGCTACCTCATTGCGCCTCTTTTTTTCTTTGCGTCATGTGCTGTTTGGGGAGGGTTTTTTGGAAGGGACATCCTGCGTGACACTGCAGTGCCACTCCTAGATGGGCCCGGTGTTTGTGTCGGCCACTAGGGTCGCTTATCTTACTCACACAGCGACCTCGGTGCAAATTTTAGGACTAAAAATAATATTGTGAGGTGTGAGGTATTCAGAATAGACTGAAAATGAGTGTAAATTATGGTTTTTGAGGTTAATAATACTTTGGGATCAAAATGACCCCCAAATTCTATGATTTAAGCTGTTTTTTAGTGTTTTTTGAAAAAAACACCCGAATCCAAAACACACCCGAATCCGACAAAAAAAATTCGGTGAGGTTTTGCCAAAACGCGTTCGAACCCAAAACACGGCCGCGGAACCGAACCCAAAACCCGAAAAATTTCAGGCGCTCATCTCTACAAATAACAGGGGTCTGAGATGCCGGGATGACCACTGAATACCTATTCATGAGGTCATCTACAGACTGCCTTAAATATTGTGTCTCCTTTTCATTTTGGAACAATTTAATTGAAATATTTGAAATCATCCCTTTTAATTAATCTAAACATACAGGTTCAGATCCACTAGCTTGAGAAGGTGTACTATCCTGAGTACACTGTAGTGATCCCCGATTGAGAAAAACACTCTGCTGTGCAGGATACACACTCCTTTGACATGATAAATGTGAAAGAAACACACACACACACACAGTGTAAGGAAAAGGTTAAAGCACAGTTAACCCACACAGAGCCCTTCTAGCAGGGGCGGATTGGGAACAAAAAGCGGCCCTGGAAAAATTTGTACTAGTGGCCCCACATGGGCAGCACCAGAGGTGTAAGGTCTAGCCATGGGCCATGGTAGCAGCACCCTCCCCCCCAAGACTTTCCAGAGAGTGGGCATGTCCAGCATCAAGGGGGAAGTTAAAAAGAAATAATATTAAATATTATGAGCACATTATATGATACACATTTAGAATTTAGGAAATTATATAATTCTTTAGAAAGATATATTTTCTTGCTTATTACACCAATCACAGAGCATACACTAGATTATCTGCAATCACAGGCTAAGTGGCAAAGAAATTTTCATATATGCAAATTATTTTGCATCTTATTCATTATGTCTATAAATAGGACCACATGTCCTCAAACAAAGCAGGCCCCGCGGGTGCGTCGGCCCACCGGGGATCTTCCCTGTAAACCCTATGGCCAATCTGCCTCTGCCTTCTAGGGAGGCACAGAGTACAGTGGAGCCAGCTACACAGCGCCCCTATAGCTAAAGATTAAACTTAGCTGGGTCGCAAACTAAGTATCCTTAATAGGGCTTAGTACACCAAATTATTGCTCCCCCCCCCCCCCCCCCCCCTCCTTTGCTATGACCCCCTGGTACCGCTGAGGTGCTTTGGAGCCCGTGTGGAGAAACTGCGCTTCCCTGACAGGCTGACTGTGCAAAGCTGCAGAGGGAAAATGGTGCTGGCGAGTTGCTGGATCCGCTCATAGTGAACTCCCTGCCCCCGTAATGGCACGCGGTCTTCCCGGTCTTTATACTGGCTGAGATGTGGAAGCATATCTGTAGGGGATCAGAACCCCTGTAACAGTGCCAGTTTTGCAGGTAATAGATGTGGCTCCAGCTGCCCCTCACAGCAGACACTACAGTGTGCAAGCAGCGCTGCGTTCCTACCCTCATGCCGCCATCACAGCCGGCGACCCGCTAACTGGGACGCCAGCCACCTACTCACCACTCTACTGCCTCTGTTAGTGGTGGCGTGCTGCGGGTCTGTATGCTCGCCGTGGTGGGGCTTGCGAATAGGACCCTCAGGAGCTCAGTGTCCTGTCAGCAGGGAACGGGACCATTAACCCTAGGGAGGTTGGGCCGTTCCCCCTCCCTAAATCCCACGAAGCAGGCAGTCTGGTGCGAACCAGACCTGCCTGAAAATAATAAGAAAATAAATGCAGAAAAAACTCTTCAGGAGCTTCCCAAGCATGACCGGCTCCTCCGGGCACATTTTCTAAACAGAGTCTGGTAGGAGGGGCGTAGAGGGAGGAGCCAGTGCACACTATTGATTTCTTAAAGTGCCCAAAGCTCCTAATGGACCAGTCTATACCCCATGGTACTAATGCGGACTCCAGTATCCTCTAGGACGTAAGAGAAATAATATTGCGAAACGGTCTGGAATCTATATACCGGCGCCCATCATCCCAGTGGTCAGAATCCAGACCGTGGGATGCCGGAATGCCGGCAGCAGGGCGGGCGCAAAAGAGCCCCTTGCAGACTCGTTGCGCTCGCCACACTGCGGGATGATGGCGTACCACGCTATATATTCTCCCTCCAGGGGTGTCGTGGGACACACCAATAGGGAGAACAGGTGTCGGTATCCCGGCGGTCGGGATCCTGACAGCCGGGATAATTAATGCATCCCTTGCAAAACAACAGAGTAAAATGGCGGTGGCTCAGTGAAGCAGGCCAACACTTATAATCAAATCAGAAGTAATTTGTGGGATGGTATCTTTGGATGCCGGCAGTCAAAATACCTACGGCGGCATCATGACGTTCAGGATCCAGACACCAATTTAGATAACTAATTACCCCTAATCGCCCACCTTGCTAACTCTCCCTCCCTCACAGCCTAAACCTAACCTCTGACGACTGCGGCTTACCAGAGCGAAGTCCCGGCAGACCTCGCTTGCGATTCTTGCGTTCGAGATCCCCGTGTCAGCATTTAAATATATGTCGGCATCGGCATTCTGAGCAGTGTCGCGATTCCAACATTTGTATTCTGACCGGATCCCGTAATTTGATGAGTTCCTAAACTATATACTTTTTATTATATGGTTTCCTTTTGATATACCTCACATCTCATTGCGATTATGACGTCAGAGGAAATAAGCAGTAATGTGTTAATGACCGGGTAGACCCCATTGCTCACACACAACAGACATGTGTTGGACTAACATTTAATTTGCCTAGTATCTGGATTCTTACTATGTCTTTATGGGTACTACTAGACAATGCAGTGAATTCTCAACATATCCTGTTCATTATATTTCTGGGGTGTTTATTGCACCTGGTTTGTAGGCTTGGGATGTTTTTGATAATTTAAAACTGAAGACATGTCAATTGCAGTTGATTTATTTATTGTTTTGTTGCCAATACTGGCACAGAAGACGAAATAATAGGATTTTAATATACCTACCAGTAAATCCTTTTCTCGTAGTCCGTAGAGGTGTCATACTTGTAAAACTTAGCAAACGTGTTTGTCCCTGACCAAGTAGCTGCTCGGCAAAGCTGTAATGCCGAGACGCCCCGGGCAGCCGCCCAGGAAGAAAGCACTTTCCTCGTAGAGTGGGTCTTTACCGAACTCTGTATCGACATTCCTGCCGTGGAATGAGCATGCTGAATCGTACATCTGATCCAGCGAGAGATCGTCTGCTTAGAAGCAGGACACCCAATCTTGTTGGGATCATACAGGATAAACAATGCTTCTGTTTTCCTTATAAGAGCTGTTCTCGTGACATAAGTCTTCAAAGCTTTCACCACATCCAAGGACTTTGAAGCTAAGGTGTCAGTAGCCACTGGCACCACAATAGGTTGGTTCATATGGAAAGCAGACACAACCTTTGGAAGAAATTGCTGACACGTTCTTAGTTCAGCCCTATCTTCATGAAAGATCAAATAAGAGCTCTTGTGAGACAAGGCCCCTAACTCAGACACCCGTCTTGCTGATGCCAAGGCCAACAGCATGACCACTTTCCAAGTGAGAAACTTTAACTCAACCTCTTGCAGAGGTTCATACTTATCTGATTGAAGGAACTGCAACACCACGTTAAGATTCCATGGTGCCGTAGGAGGCACAAATGGTGGTTGGATGCGCAGAACCCCCTTCACAAACATCCGAACCTCAGGAAGGGAAGCCAACTGTTTCTGAAAGAAAATGGACAAGGCCGAAATTTGGACCTTGATAGATCCCAATCTTAAGCCTGCATCCACACCAGCCTGTAGAACTAGAAGAAGACGTCCTAACTTAAACTCCACCGTTGAAGAATTCTTGGGATTCACACCAAGATATATATTTTCTCCAAATACGATGGTAAATGTCTAGACGTTACTTCTTCCCTGGCCTGAATAAGTGAGGGAATGACTTTGTTGGGAATACCCTTTCGGGCTTGGATCTGGCGCTCAACAGCCATGCCGTCAAACGTAGCCGCGGTAAGTCTTGATTAACAAACAACCCCTGCTGAAGCAGGTCCTCGCAAAGAGGAAGAGGCCGAGGATCTTCTATCAGTAACTCCTGAAGATCTGGATACCAAGCCCTCCTTGGCCAGTTCTGGGACAATGAGGATCGCCCGAACGTTTGCTCTTCTTATGATCTTGAGAATTTTTGGTATTACTGGAAGTGGAGGGAACACATACACCGACTTAAACTCCCACTGGGTCACCAGTGCATCCACTGCTATTGCTTGTGGGTCTCTCGACCTGGAACAATATTTCTGAAGCTTCTCGTTGAGACGAGATGCCATCATGTCTACTTGAAGAATGCTCCATTGACTTGTTACCTCTGCAAAGACTTCTTGGTGGAGGCCCCATTCTCCTGGATGGAGATCGTGTCTGCTGAGGAAGTCCGCTTCCCAGCTGTCCACTCCCAGAATGAAGATTGCCGACAGAGCTCTTGCACGTCTTTCTGCCCAGAGGAGTATTTTTGTCACCTCTGCCATTGCCGCTCTGCTTTTCGTTCCTCCCCGACGGTTTATGTAAGTCACTGTTGTTACATTGTCTGACTGGATCTGTATGGGACAATCTTGAAGAAGATGCGCCGCTTGTAGAAGTCTGTTGTAAACAGTTCTCAACTCCAGTATATTTATGTGAAGAAGTGTTTCTTGACTATCTTCCTTGGAAGCTTTCCCCTTGCGTGACTGCTCCCCAACCTCGGAGACTTGCATCCGTGGTCACTAGGATCCAGGCTTGAATCCCGAACCTGCGTCCCTCTAGAAGGTGAGAACTGCGTAGCCACCACAGGAGTGAGACTCTGGCTTTTGTCGACAAGAGTATCCTCTGGTGCATGTGTATATGCAATCCGGACCACTTGTCCAAAAGATCCCACTGGAACACCCTGGCATGGAATCGGCCATACTGCATAGGCTGCAACCATCATTCCCAGCAGGCGGAGGTACTGATGAATAGACACACGTGCTGGTTTCAACATTTGTTTTCTTCTGGATTTCCAGAGCCTTTTCCACCGGTAGAAAAACTTTCTGTACCTCGGTGTCCAGTATCATTTCCAGAAATGATAATCTCATCGTCTGTTCCAACTGTGATTTCGGAAAGCTGTAGGTCTCCGGTGATATACTCACCACTCTTCTGACTTCTGGCTGTGTTAAGGGGTGGCGGCAGTGCTGTGGGAGTGAGCGCTAGCCAGGCTTGGGCTACGTTCAGTACCCCTCAGGAGCTAATGGTGTCCTGTCAGTGGAAGCAGAGCCATGAAACTACGTCCCACAAAGCAGGGAAGCTGTTGCCAGCAGCTTCCCTGTAAAATAAAAAACCTAATAGTCTTTTCCAGTAGAACTCTGTAGAGCTCCACTAGTGTGCGTCCAGTCTCACCGGGCACATTTTCTAAACTGAGGTCTGGAGGAGGGGAATAGAGGGAGGAGCCAGTTCACACTGTAAAAAAGTCTTAAAGTGACGAAGGCTCCTGCAGACCCATCCCCATGGTACTAAATGGACCCCAACATCCTCTAGGGTGTTAGAGAAAATGCATAATGCACTTGAACAACATGAGGAGTCAGAGACCAATTTGAAGTTGTAGTAAACAATGCACAACAACGATATAGGACCTAATTCAGACCTGATCGCTACTGTGCATTTTCGCACAGCAGCTGACCACATCTAAACTGTGCATGCGCCGGCACATGCCAGACAGCCGATGGCCATCTCTGCCCTGTGATCGCCTCTGCCTGATTGACAGGCAGAGCACAGTCGCTGGGCGGGAGGGGGTGGGCCGTCTGCGTTTGGCCGCCGTTTAAGGAGCGCGGTCCGGGCAACGCAGGCAAACCCAGACCGTACGGGGGGCGGGCCGCGGCAGCTGCATGACGTCACACACAGCCGCTGCGACCCAAACAGCGATGAGTAGCTCCCTGCCAGCGCGCAGGAGCTGTGCAGATAGGGAGATACTAAAGTATAAAAGCATCGCCGCTGTGCGATGCTTTTTTACTTGTGTGGCGGGGCAGAGCCAGACATGCGGGAAGACTAGCCCTGTGCTGGGTGTCCCCCCGCATGTCTTAGTAACCGATTGTAGCCGTGCAAAGTTTTGTACGGCTAAGATCAACTCTGAATTAGGCCCATTGTGTTTACACACTTACCAGCTTACACACTTATCAGCCACATCATATGTGTTTTCAGAAGAACCCATTTAAATATACCTTCACAGTTTTGATAATATTTTCCCAGGGTCATGTGGCCAACATATCGTGTTGTGATTTACACACACCCACACACAAGGCATTGGCTTCATATCTGTGTAATATATATTGTGTCAAAGTCAAAAAATATTGCAGTACACACATCACGTACAAACTACACACAGATGGCCTCCGTGCGCGTGCTTGCTCTGCGTGCACATATTCGCAATTTGCGTATGGTCGCTCTCGCGGTCCTGCGCATTAGCGCGTGGTATGGGTATTTACGGTAGAGTTTGTGAACGCATGGAAGGCTATCAAAACACATTACATATTTAATCCAAATAGTGCACAATGGGGGTCATTCCGAGTTGTTCGCTCGCAAGGCGATTTTAGCAGAGTTACACATGCTAAGCCTCCGCCTACTGGGAGTGAATCTTAGCTTCTTAAAATTGCGAACGATGTATTCGCAATATTGCGATTACAAACTACTTAGCAGTTTCAGAGTAGCTTCAGACTTACTCGGCATCTGCGATCAGTTCAGTGCTTGTCGTTCCTGGTTTGACGTCACAAACACACCCAGCGTTCGCCCAGACACTCCCCCGTTTCTCCAGCCACTCCCGCGTTTTTTTCCGGAAACGGTAGCGTTTTTATCCACACGCCCATAAAACGCCGTGTTTCCGCCCAGTAACACCCATTTCCTGTCAATCACATTACGATCGCCGGAGCGAAGAAAAAGCCGTGAGTAAAAAAACTATCTTCATAGCAAAATTACTTGGCGCAGTCGCAGTGCGAACATTGCGCATGCGTACTAAGCAGAAAAACGCTGCAATGCGAAGAAAATTACCGAGCGAACGACTCGGAATGAGGGCCAATGTACACATTGTATCCCTGCACAACATCAGAAAGTAACAGCAGTTTAAATGGTAAAAGAACAAAGGGATTCACCTTTACAGGATAGGAGGGGACAGAACAAGGTTATAAGGTGGTTGGTATCCAGCTATAGGGTATTTTAAGGGTAACATTCCGGTGTTGGTTTGAGAAAGATCGAATGTTCCTGCGGATAGTTCTGTGCAGGAGCAGAATATAGATATAAACTGTATTTACTGTACATCATGTATGCGGCGGGAATCCAGAGGAGACCACGCACAAGAGCAGTTGTAAAAGACATCGTCTACCTATTCAAACCGACCTATGACCTCTCCTGTACTGTAAATGACCATCCCTGTGTCCAATGGACAAAGATTACAGTATCCATTGTGTTATGTTTTGGATGAAGTGTATAAAGAGAGCCTGCAGCAGGCCTGGTCAGACACAAGACTCACAACGTTATCTACCAGATGACGGAGGACCAGACTGGGTAGCGCGGCGAATCCACTCACGTATGTAACATTGACTGTAGCCATTTACTCTGTTATATATATATTGTATTGTATTGATTGTATTGTAACCCCCTTTCAGCAATAATACGTTGTGGTGTCGGAACCCAGCGGTAAATTACAAACCGGTGTTGTGTCTTCCTTTCCCTGCTAAGGTTTAAAGGTGAATTGCTATCGCATTGCATTGCTGTATAAGGTTTAAAGTGTATTAGTAACGCATCACATTGCTGTATAAGGTTTAAAGTGTATTAGTAACGCATCACATTGCTGTATAAGGTTTAAAGTGTGTTCATTGGGTGTGTACGCGCTGTGTGAACTTTGTACCATCAGCGCGGCGTTTGTACGCTAAGTCCGTACACAGCACGGGACTTTGTACGCTAATAGCGTACAAAGTACGTAGAGTGTGTATTAAGTACAGAGGCCGCAGCGGTTCCATGATAAAGTGTATTTAAGGTGTGTTTAAAGGTATAGCTTTCATTCCTAAGGAAATATCAGCATTATCATATTGTATCTGCCGCACGAAGCAATATGTCAGTGTCATTCACAGACATATTGCTTGTGCACTCTTACAAATGGTGGAGACAATGTATTACTTACCTGCTGTACCTAGCATAATTGAGAATGACATGAGAGTTGCCTATTGTAATTAGAGACAAATACATTTTCAGAATATCAAATTTCACACTAATTAATGGTTTTGTCCATCGAAGACTCAGATATCGTTAATGATGTACTGATGATCTATTCATATGAAATTGCTGGAGCATCATAACATGGATCACAAGATGTATTCTGGGGATGATCTTATCTTTTTAGCCTTTGTAAATAACTGAATAAGTTACTGGCAAATGTTTGCAGAGTTTGACCTCCAAAAGGAGTGTTTAACAGGTCCCACACATTAGGCGATTGGCCACCGAGGTGCCCGACGGACAATACGGCCGACCCGGTGGTGGTGGGGGGGAGGGAAGTTTCTTCACTCCCCTGTCACCCGGCCCCATAGCCCTGCATGATTGTCCATATTGGCATGCATGTATAAATGAGCCGGCACCAACGATGAACAAGTGCAGGGCCACGCATCGTTTATCGTTAGTGCCTATACACTGAATGATATGAACAAGTTCTCGTTAAAGCGTTCATATTGTTCAGTTAGATCTTTAAGTGTGTAGGGTCCTTTAGACTTAGCCACTCATCTGGCACAGTTACACGGGATGTGACTGCCAATAGATGGGTTTTTACAGACACAGCGGCATGCCACATGACAGTGCCCTTCTGCTCATTCCTTGGCATTTTAAATAGGAAATAAGTTATGTTCATGTGCAGAATTTGTTTCTTCCTGCAGGCCCTGCACCCAGGATGTAGCCGTCTCTGACCGCCGAAGTCACGTGACAATTTTGCACCTCAGAAACCATTCTAGAGCGCATGCACAGACTGCTAAATTTAACCTCTTTAAATTAAAAAAATAAGAATTTACTTACCGATAATTCTATTTCTCGTAGTCCGTAGTGGATGCTGGGGACTCCGTAAAGACCATGGGGAATAGCGGCTCCGCAGGAGACTGGGCACAAAAGTAAAGCTTTAGAACTACCTGGTGTGCACTGGCTCCTCCCCCTATGACCCTCCTCCAAGCCTCAGTTAGGATACTGTGCCCGGACGAGCGTACACAATAAGGAAGGATTTTGAATCCCGGGTAAGACTCATACCAGCCACACCAATCACACCATATAACTTGTGATCTAAACCCAGTTAACAGCATGATAACAGAGGAGCCTCTAGAAAAGATGGCTCACTACAGCAATAACCCGATTTTTTGGTAACAATAACTATGTACCAGTATTGCAGACAATCCGCACTTGGGATGGGCGCCCAGCATCCACTACGGACTACGAGAAATAGAATTATCGGTAAGTAAATTCTTATTTTCTCTGACGTCCTAGTGGATGCTGGGGACTCCGTAAGGACCATGGGGATTATACCAAAGCTCCCAAACGGGCGGGAGAGTGCGGATGACTCTGCAGCACCAAATGAGAGAACTCCAGGTCCTCCTCAGCCAGGGTATCAAATTTGTAGAATTTTACAAACGTATTTTCTCCTGACCAAGTAGCTGCTCGGCAAAGTTGTAAAGCCGAGACCCCTCGGGCAGCCGCCCAAGATGAGCCCACCTTCCTTGTGGAATGGGCTTTTACAGATTTTGGCTGTGGCAGGCCTGCCACAGAATGTGCAAGCTGAATTGTACTACAAATCCAACGAGCAATAGTCTGCTTAGAAGCAGGAGCACCCAGCTTGTTGGGTGCATACAGAATAAACAACGAGTCAGATTTTCTGACTCCAGCCGTCCTGGAAACCTATATTTCCAGGGCCCTGACAACGTCTAGCAACTTGGAGTCCTCCAAGTCCCTAGTAGCCGCAGGCACCACAATAGGTTGATTCAGGTGAAACGCTGAAAACCACCTTAGGGAGAAACTGAGGACAAGTCCTCAATTCCGCCCTGTCCGAATGGAAAATCAGATGAGGGCTTTTACAGGATAAAGCCGCCAATTCTGACACGCACCTGGCCCAGGCCAGGGCCAACAGCATGACCACTTTTCATGTGAGATATTTTAACTCCACATATTTAAGTGGTTCAAACCAATGTGACTTTTGGAACCCAAAAACTACATTTAGATCCCAAGGTGCCACTGGGGGCACAAAAGGAGGCTGTATATACAGTACCCCTTTCACAAATGTCTGAACTTCAGGGACTGAAGCTAGTTCTTTTTGGAAGAAAATTGACAGGGCCGAAATTTGAACCTTAATGGACCCCCATTTCAGGCCCATAGACACTCCTGTTTGCAGGAAATGTAGGAATCGACCTAGTTGAAAATTCCTCCGTCGGGCCTTACTGGCCTCGCACCACGCAACATATTTTCGCCAAATGCGGTGATAATGTTTTGCGGTTATATCTTTTCTGGCTTTGATCAGGATAGGAATGACTTCATCCGGAATGCCTTTCTCCTTCAGGATCCGGCGTTCAACCGCCATGCCGTCAAACGCAGCCGCGGTAAGTCTTGGAACAGACAGGGTCCTTGCTGGAGCAAGTCCCTTCTTAGAGGTAGAGGCCACGGATCCTCCGTGAGCATCTCTTGAAGTTCCGGTTACCAAGTCCTTCTTGGCCAATCCGGAGCCACGAATATAGTGCTTACTCCTCTCCATCTTATAATTCTCAGTACCTTGGGTATGAGAGGCAGAGGAGGGAACACATACACTGACTGGTACACCCACTGTGTTACCAGAGCGTCTACAGCTATTGCCTGAGGGTCCCTTGACCTGGCGCAATACTTGTCGAGTTTTATAAACATGTGGAAGACTTCTGGGTAAAGTCCCCACTCTCCCGGGTGGGGGTCGTGTCTGCTGAGGAAGTCTGCTTCCCAGTTGTCCACTCCCGGAATGAATACTGCTGACAGTGCTATCACATGATTTTCCGCCCAGCGAAGAATCCTTGCAGCTTCTGCCTTGCCCTCCTGCTTCTTGTGTCACCCTGTCTGTTTACGTGGGTGACTGCCGTGATGTTGTCCGAATGGATCAACTCCGGGTGACCTTGAAGCAGAGGTCTTGCTGAGATTAGAGCATTGTAAATGGCCCTTAGCTTCAGGATATTTATGTGAAGTGATGTCTCCAGGCTTGACCATAAGCTCTGGAAATTCCTTCCCTGTGTGACTGCTCCCCAGCCTCGCAGGCTGGCATCCGTGGTCACCAGGACCCAGTCCTGAATGTCGAATCTGCGGCCCTCTAGAAGATGAGCACTCCGCAACCACCACAGGAGAGACACCCTTGTGCTTGGTGACAGGGTTATCCGCTGATGCATCTGAAGATGCGACCCGGACCATTTGTCCAGCAGGTCCCACTGGAAAGTTCTTGCGTGGAATCTGCCGAATGGGATTGCTTCGTAGGAAGCCACCATTTTTCCCAGAACCCTTTCATTGATGTACTGAGACTTGGCTCAGTTATAGGAGGTTCCCGACTAGCTCGGATAACTCCCTGACTTTCTCCTCCGGGAGAAAAACCTTTTTCTGGACTGTGTCCAGGATCATCCCTAGGAACAGAAGACGAGTCGTCGGAATCAGCTGCGATTTTGGAATATTGAGAATCCAATCGTGCTGCCGCAACACTACCTGAGATAGTGCTACACCGACCTCCAACTGTTCCCTGGATCTTACCCTTATCAGGGAATCGTCCAAGTAAGGGATAACTAAAATTCCCTTCCTTCGAAAGAGTATCATCATTTCAGCCATTACCTTGGTAAAGACCCGGGGTGCCGTGGACCATCCATACGGCAGCGTCTGAAACGGATAGTGACAGTTCTGTACCACAAACCTGAGGTACCCTTGGTGAGAAGGGTAAATTGGGACATGAAGGTAAGCATCCTTGATGTCCCGAGACATCATGTAGTCCCCTTCTTCCAGGTTCGCAATCACTGCTCTGAGTGACTCAATCTTGAATTTGAACCTCCGTATGTAAGTGTTCAAGATTTTTGATTTAGAATCGGTCTCACCGAGCCGTCCGGCTTCGGTACCACAACAGTGTGGAATAATATCCCGTTCCCTGTTGCAGGAGGGGTACCTTGATTATCACCTGCTGGGAATACAGCTTGTGAATGGCTTCCAAAACTGCCTCCCTGTCAGAGGGAGACATCGGTAAAGCCGACTTTAGGAAACGGCGAGGTGGAGACGTCTCGAATTCCAATTTGTACCCCTGAGATATCACCTGAAGGATCCAGGGGTCTAATTGCGAGTGAGCCCACTGCGCGCTGAAATTCATTGAGACGGGCCCCCACCGTGCCTGATTCTGCTTGTAAAGACCCAGCGTCATACTGAGGGCTTGGCAGAGGCGGGAGAGGGCTTCTGTTCCTGGGAACTGGCTGATTTCTGCAGCCTTTTTCCTCTCCCTCTGTCACGGGCAGAAATGAGGAACCTTTTGCCCGCTTGCCCACGAAAGGACTGCGCCTGATAATACGGCGTCTTCTTATGTTGAGAGGCGACCTGGGGTACAAACGTGGATTTCCCAGCTGTTGCCGTGGCCACCAGGTCTGAAAGACCGACCCCAAATATCTCCTCCCCTTAATAAGGCAATACTTCCAAATGCCGTTTGGAATCCGCATCACCTGACCACTGTCGTGTCCATAACCCTCTACTGGCAGAAATGGACAACGCACTTAGACTTGATGCCAGTCGGCAAATATTCCGCTGTGCATCACGCATATATAGAAATGCATCTTTTAAATGCTCTATAGGCAATAATATACTGTCCCTATCTAGGGTATCAATATTTTCAGTCAGGGAATCCGACCACGCCAACCCAGAACTGCACATCCAGGCTGAGGCGATTGCTGGTCGCAGTATAACACCAGTATGTGTGTAAATACATTTTAGGATACCCTCCTGCTTTCTATCAGCAGGATCCTTAAGGGCGGCCATCTCAGGAGAGGGTAGAGCCCTTGTTCTTACAAGCGTGTGAGCGCTTTATCCACCCTAGGGGGTGTTTCCCAACGCACCCTAACCTCTGGCGGGAAAGGATATAATGCCAATAACATTTTAGAAATTATCAGTTGTTATCGGGGGAAACCCACGCATCATCACACACCTCATTTAATTTCTCAGATTCAGGAAAACTACAGGTAGTTTTTCCTCACCGAACATAATACCCCTTTTTGGTGGTACTCGTATTATCAGAAATGTGTAAAACATTTTTCATTGCCTCAATCATGTAACGTGTGGCCCTACTGGAAGTCACATTTGTCTCTTCACCGTCGACACTGGAGTCAGTATCCGTGTCGGCGTCTATATCTGCCATCTGAGGTAACGGGCGCTTTAGAGCCCCTGACGGCCTATGAGACGTCTGGACAGGCACAAGCTGAGTAGCCGGCTGTCTCATGTCAACCACTGTCTTTTATACAGAGCTGACACTGTCACGTAATTCCTTCCAACAGTTCATCCACTCAGGTGTCGACCCCCTAGGGGGTGACATCACTATTACAGGCAATCTGCTCCGTCTCCACATCATTTTTCTCCTCATACATGTCGACACAAACGTACCGACACACAGCACACACACAGGGAATGCTCTGATAGAGGACAGGACCCCACTAGCCCATTGGGGAGACAGAGGGAGAGTTTGCCAGCACACACCAGAGCGCTATATATATACAGGGATAACCTTATATAAGTGTTTTTCCCCTTATAGCTGCTGTATTTTTAATACTGCACGTAATTAGTGCCCCCCTCTCTTTTTTAACCCTTTCTGTAGTGTAGTGACTGCAGGGGAGAGCCAGGGAGCTTCCCTCCAACGGAGCTGTGAGGGAAAATGGCGCCAGTGTGCTGAGGAGATAAGGCCGCCGAGAAGGGGGCGGAGCCTATCTCCCGTTTTTCTGTGTATTCTGGCAGGGGTTAAATTCATCCATATAGCCCAGGAGCTATATGTGATGCATTTTTTGCCATCCAAGGTGTTTTTATTGCGTCTCAGGGCGCTCCCCCCCCCAGCGCCCTGCACCCTCAGTGACCGGAGTGTGAAGTGTGCTGAGAGCAATGGCGCACAGCTGCAGTGCTGTGCGCTACCTTGTTGAAGACAGGACGTCTTCTGCCGCCGATTTTCCAGACCTCTTCTGTCTTCTGGCTCTGTAAGGGGGCCGGCGGCGCGGCTCTGGGACCTATCCATGGCTGGGCCTGTGATCGATCCCTCTGGAGCTAATGTCCAGTAGCCTAAGAAGCCCAATCCACTCTGCACGCAGGTGAGTTCGCTTCTTCTCCCCTTAGTCCCTCGATGCAGTGAGCCTGTTGCCAGCAGGTCTCACTGAACATAAAAAACCTAAAACTAAACTTTTCACTAAGCAGCTCAGGAGAGCCACCTAGTGTGCACCCTTCTTGTTCGGGCACAAAAATCTAACTGAGGCTTGGAGGAGGGTCATAGGGGGAGGAGCCAGTGCACACCAGGTAGTTCTAAAGCTTTACTTTTGTGCCCAGTCTCCTGCGGAGCCGCTATTCCCCATGGTCCTTACGGAGTCCCCAGCATCCACTAGGACGTCAGAGAAAAAAGGGTACTGAAGATCCTGAGCACTGGTTTGCCAATTTCTGTGCTCTAGGTGCAGACATCAGCTGGGAAACTGATGATCAGCCCTCTGAAACATGCTAGTCTGTGCTCTGCTTGAGGGGGAGGGGTAATAACACTTATGGATCTATACCCACTGGGGTGGAGTGCTCTGGATTCTCTTGCCACTGAAGGTTTTATTGCCACTGACGGCATAGAGGAAGATTTATTGCCACTGGGAGATTATTATGCTTCAGTGGGTACCTATAGACACCGTATTTTGCAAAAATATTAAATACGCTTTAAAATAGATTACCTAATAAAAAAATTTTTTTTTTTTTAAATCTATAAATTGAGACACTTTTGGAAAAACATTAGTAAGTTAAGTGGTTAATCAAGCTATCCTTCTATTGCAACAGATGTGGTAGCAGCTGCCAGACTCTCCGAAATCTTAATTAGAAAGACCCCAGGGTCTAATTTCATTTCTAGCTTATCTATTGTTACTATGTCTGTATATGCACAATTGTTCATATTGTAATGTTATGCACTATATATCCTATTTATATAGGCCCTCTGTTAGGCAGTGTAGACCCTTTGTGGCCCCCTATAAATTAAGATAAAGAATAAAAATATTATAAGAAATCTTCACCTACAACGATCCCTCATTTGGTTCCTACAGAGTTATTATATTGAACCATCTGACGCAAGCAAATCTGGTGTTTATACATTGGGCCTGAGTCGTGTTTGTAAGTAAAGCAAATTATCAAGCAACTGTGCAACACCATGTTGCACTAAAGGTGAGTTATACTGTTTCTGTGCAGGGTAAATACTGGCTGCTTTATTTTTACACTGCAATTTAGATTTCAATTTGAACACAGACCACACAAAAATTTAATAGGCCCTACACATTGGCGGATATGCCGCCGAGGTGGCCGATACGGCCAACGGACGCCCAGGCGGCAGGGTGGGACGAGTGGAGTGAAGTTTCTCCACTCCCCCAGTCACCCGGCTCCGTAGCCCTGCATGCTAATAAGGACGATATTGTCCATATTGGCATGCATGTATAAACAACCTGGCACCAATGATGAACGAGCGTGGGGCCGCGCATCGTTCATCGTTGGTGCATACACACTGAAAGTTATGAACGATATCTTTCAGTGTTATCGCTTAGTGTGTAGGGCCCATAACTCTCTCTACACATTACATCTGCCCCACCTGCAGTGCAACCTGGTTTTTGCATATGTGCTTGATAATTTGCTTCACTTACATACATGATTCAGGCCCATATTACGATAACTCTAAAAATCAGGTTGTCATTGCATGTGAACAACCAAAATAAGTACAGTATCAGGAAAAGGAACTATTAAAGAACAATGGGATAGAAGAGCATTAGCATGCTGCTTGGGAGTACTGCATTGTTAGAGAGTGAAATTAAAGTTCTTAAATGTTATGTTTCTTTCTTTCTTTGCACTGGTTTTAATTGGAAATTGCCAGAGTTGCACGTAACAAGTGTTCTGCAGAATGTTTTGGTTGGCTATCTAAAAACAAAGAAAGGGGAAATAAATACAACAATAAAAGTATAAATACATCATTAACAGAACAATCTTTTGCATAAAATACCCCTTACAGGGCGTGGCTTAGCTGTGAGAGAAGGTGGACGTGTTGAAACCGAGCTCCTGCATAAGTACTCATATTTGACGATCACCCGTCCACACCACCTACCCATTGAGACCCACCAGAAGCCTGTTACAGCTCACCTGCACTAGGTGGATAGGTTGCGGAGCCGGCGGGTGCCCCCTGCGCCCGTGCGGGTTGCGGCCTGCCTACCTGGTTGGAGCCGGGGACTCGAGCCGGGTGCTGTCCCGGACCGGAAGTGACGCGGCGGGGCCTTGATCACAGCCGTGGACGGCGGCGGCCCTTCTCCCGACTCCCCTGTAGGCGTCTTCCCTGCCTCCTGCCTGACCGCCCTGTGCGCCATCGCACCCGCTAGCCGCGGCACCCGCTGTGTGTATCCGAGAAGCGGGAGCGTGCGCGGCTGTACTCCCTGGACGGGACGCGGCTAGCGCTGCCTCCTGCGTCTGTCCCCCGATCTCCGTTCCCCACTGCAGTGCAGTGAGGGGGGGACCCTTGCCTGCAGAGATACTCCCCACTTCCACCAACGCAACAGACGGGGGCACGGGAACCGGAGCTATAGAGGCCCGGGATTGGAGCCTCGCGGCGCCATTTTAAGTGCTGGCAAAGTGCCAATGATAAGAGCTGCTAGGCTGGGGGCATGGCCTAGCTACTAACCAGGGCGGACGTGTTTCTTTATAGCTCCTAGCCAACACTGATTAAACCCCTCTTTCCTATCCTTGCCTGGAGACTTTGGGGGCACATTACCATCTCTAGAGGCCTGCGCTGACCCCCTGACTAGAGCTGCGGAGCCGACGGACACCCTGTGTGCCCGTGCAGGTTGCGGCCTAAACGGGGAGCAAAGCCGGGACCTCGAGCCCGGACCGGAAGTCACACACAGCCGGCTGGCGCCCTCCTAACAATCTCTCCGGCGGCCGCCTGCCCGTGTCTGTTCCCCCGCATGTTCCGGCCCATCTCCCCTTGCTGCCACCGGAGTCGGGGGGCGACAGGGAGACCCTCGCGGATTGCGGCCTGCTCCCCCCTGCTGGGACCGTGGCCTCGCCGGACCTCCGGCCACATAGCAGCTGCGACACTCCTGCCTGGACTGAAGCGCCCTCACCCACACAGCTAGACCTCGGCCTTGCACGGCCAGCGAGCGGCCGGGTGGTGAGGGGGGACGGGCTGGAGGGGTCTGGAGGCTGTTGAGGAGCCGTGCAATCAGGCGACCATATTTGATTTCCTGCGGGGGCTCCGATGCAGGACGCTGAGCCCTGGAGAGAAAGTGTCAACGCTGAACACCATACAACCCTCTGACAGTCCGGTAGGTCTTCTCCTCCCCTAATACATAATACGCCCATCACTGGGCCTGACACCGGGAGGCTACGGACGCCTAGTATTTGAGACACAGCTCCACAGCTATTATCCGGAAACTCCTCACTACTGCAAGGCCCTGGAAATATCCACATTACAAGTTACGGACCACCCGCCCTGAAAGCCCCCCTATCCGCGCCGCCGGCTTTCAGTACTGGGCCCTCATTTCTGGTGGGCACACGGAACGATCCGGCCATTCCCTCTGAGAGTTATTCCTCCGGGCATACCGAGTGGCCCAGACCAACAGCTCTGCCTGGACCAGTGACCCTACAACTACACCAGTAGGTCCCAGAGATACCCCAGAGAAAAGTGGCATAGACCCCGGTTCGCTCCCCCCCTCACACCGCACCCACCGGAACGCACACAAGCAGTGTGCAATAGATGACGGCAGCCTTTTTGGGTCTCGTGGAACACGCTGACCCGGCTGCCTGAGGGATCCCTGGCCGTTCACTGCACCCCGCGGTGCTCATTTGCCAGCCCCTTGGATCCCATATCACTGGCTGACAGCACCCCTCAACGCAACACAGATAAGTGAAACGGAACCCCACCTCACCACCGCAGAAGCAGCAATTCCCTACTTCCCTGGCTGGCAGCATAGACTGCCTGAACCCTCTTGCCCCTTAGAGGACATACAGGACTCAGACCCGATCCCCACTACTCCACTGATCGGGACCATCACTCAGCTAATGCCGGTGACGATACTGATAGCCTGTCACCCTCCAGCTGTGACTCCATAAGCAACAATCTCCACCAACAGACCAAATTAAAAAAAATCAAAACAAAAACAGAACAAGGAGTCTTCCAAGTACCGCGCTGGTCGCTACCTGGGCCCAGACCTTGCTGTCATCACAAGTAGATCTTCCTCCCCCATCTCCCTTCCCCCACTGCTGTACATGTGCCTCCCTGACCTGCATCCTGCTTGGACAAAACAACACATAATCCTCATAGTGCTTTTTCCCCTGGTCCCGTACCCACTCCTCCAGACCCTACCTGACGTACTCCCAAGGGACTTCTAATTTCCAGCGATACATCTGTGGTCATTGAGCCCCTTGCATGACACCACGATTGGACCAGATCCCCCACCATGGAAAAATACGTGGCCAAAACGCTCCGCGCAAATAAAAACTCTCAAAACAAAAATAAATCAACGACTAAAGAGAGGGAGCTCAGCCCTATTCTACAGGGGTCTCCATCCTCTCCGGGCAGGCGAGTCACTGACGACATGGTACCTGCTGACATCCATGCTAGTCCATCCTCAATACAGAGAGCCAGAGAAATATCAGACATAATATCACCTTTACTGGATGCAAAATTAGCACCTCTAATGGAGGCAATTACGTCTGCAGCAGCTCAACTGACCCAACACACTCAACGCCTGGCTGAGGCCGAAGACAGAATATCTACCTTGGAAGATGATTATCAAACGATTCAATCCCAACAACAAACGCACGACAACACCCTAGTAGCCATGACCGATAAGATCGAAGATTTAGAAAACCGGAATCGCCGGGACAACTTACGCCTGATTGGTCTGCCAGAATCCGTTAGACAGGCAGATCTACTGGACTTGGTTACTCGCTGGCTCCCCAAAGCCCTTGACCTGCTCCCCTCCCCCACCTCTTACCTGGTAGAACGAGCCCACCGCATTGGCCCCGACAGGCAGTCTTCACAATCCTCCCAGTCACGTCCTAGACCAGTAATTTTTAAGCTACTAAACTACCTTGACAAAGTGAAGATCATGGAAGCCTACCGCAAACGTTCTGACTTACGATATGAGGAATCCAAGCTTCTTCTTTTCCAGGACTTTTCCTTTCAAGTTTCGACGCAACGACGGGAATTCTCCCCTGTATGCAAGGAACTCTATGCTAAAAACATCAGATTTGCTCTCCTATACCCGGCAAAACTGAGAATCTTCCACGCAGGCAAACCTCATTTCTTCGACACGCCAGATTCTGCTCGGAACTTTCTCAAATCCCTCCCATCGTTACAGTCGAACTCTCGAATGGACGATGCACATTGACTCTCCTAGACTTAACTATCTTTCTATGTTATTTTATCTTTTCCTCTTTACTAATGGATAACACATGGTTGATTGTTGCAATATGGTTATTACACACAGGGTTAAATGGGAATTCTCCACGCCTGCCGCAGATGCAGGCATGGTGGGGTCCCTTTTGTTCAATTTATTCAATTTCTCCTATCACCTTTTTTCCCCTCCCCTTTCTCTAATCAAACTAGAGTTCCTGTTACAGTTGGATGGTTATTATTACTGTCTTCTTGGGTTCAAAAATTTTAAAAATGTTATGACTGGTGGCCTAGGCTACATCGGCTACCGTTTTCTTTTTGCATTACATTGTTTAGTTATTGTATGTGTACTCTAACTCCAATTGTTTGCCCAACATGTTATTCTTGTCCTCCCCTTGCGTGCTGGGACGGGGGATTGGACTTTCGCTTGTGGCTTCTCCTTCTGCGTTCCACTAGACTGGGCATTGGATGATGCCAGCCCCTGGGGACACTGGGGCCTCTACGGATGGCTCAAAGACGTCTCTTAAATTGGTCTCGTGGAACGTAGAGGGTCTGAACACACCAATCAAGAGGAAAAAGATTTTGACACACCTCAAAAAATTCCATCCCGATATAGTATTTTTGCAGGAGACGCACTGGCGTCTCAATGACCCCAGTGCACTTAGAGATACCTGGGTTGGAGACTTCAGAAGCGCTTCCTATACTACTAAAACAAGGGGAGTACTTCTTCTATTTCGTAGATCTTTGAACTATAAGATTAAGGATGATTGGGTGGACCCTGAGGGCAGGTTTTTGTTTCTAAAGATGGAAGTCGAAGGAGAGCTTTTTACTCTAGCATGTATTTACGCCCCTACAGGACCAAATGATTCCTTTCTCTGACATCCTAAGTGGATGCTGGGGACTCCGTCAGGACCATGGGGATTAGCGGCTCCGCAGGAGACAGGGCACAAAAGTAAAAGCTTTAGGATCAGGTGGTGTGCACTGGCTCCTCCCCCTATGACCCTCCTCCAAGCCTCAGTTAGATTTTTGTGCCCGGCCGAGAAGGGTGCAATCTAGGTGGCTCTCCTAAAGAGCTGCTTAGAGTAGAAGTTTTGTTAGGTTTTTTTTATTTTCAGTGAGTCCTGCTGGCAACAGGCTCACTGCATCGAGGGACTTAGGGGAGAGAAGTGAACTCACCTGCGTGCAGGATGGATTGGCTTCTTAGGCTACTGGACACCATTAGCTCCAGAGGGAGTCGGAACACAGGTCTCACCCTGGGGTTCGTCCCGGAGCCACGCCGCCGACCCCCTTGCAGATGCCGAAAAGTGAAGAGGTCCAGAAACCGGCGGAAGAAGACTTTTCAGTCTTCATAAGGTAGCGCACAGCACTGCAGCTGTGCGCCATTGTTGTCAGCACACTTCATAGCAGCGGTCACTGAGGGTGCAGGGCGCTGGGGGGGGGCGCCCTGGGCAGCAATGATAGTACCTTATTCTGGCTAAAAATACATCACATATAGCCCCTGGGGGCTATATGGATGTATTTAACCCCTGCCAGGTCTCAGAAAAACGGGAGAAGAAGCCCGCCGAAAAGGGGGCGGGGCCTATTCTCCTCAGCACACAGCGCCATTTTCCCTCACAGAAATGCTGGTGGGAAGGCTCCCAGGCTCTCCCCTGCACTGCACTACAGAAACAGGGTTAAAACAGAGAGGGGGGGCACTTATTTGGCGATATGACTATATATATTAAAATGCTATAAGGGAAAAACACTTATATAAAGGTTGTCCCTGTATAATTATAGCGTTTTTGGTGTGTGCTGGCAAACTCTCCCTCTGTCTCCCCAAAGGGCTAGTGGGGTCCTGTCCTCTATCAGAGCATTCCCTGTGTGTGTGCTGTGTGTCGGTACGTGTGTGTCGACATGTATGAGGACGATGTTGGTGAGGAGGCGGAGCAATTGCCTGTAATGGTGATGTCACTCTCTAGGGAGTCGACACCGGAATGGATGGCTTATTCAAGGAATTACGTGATAATGTCAACAGAGACGGCCGGCAAACAAAATAGTACCTGTCCAGGCGTCTCAAACACCGTCAGGGGCTTTAAAACGCCCATTTACCTCAGTCGGTCGACACAGACACAGACACGGACACTGATTTCAGTGTCGACGGTGAAGAAACAAACGTATTTTCCTTTAGGGCCACACGTTACTTGTTAAGGGCAATGAAGGAGGTGTTACATATTTCTGATACTACAAGTACCACAAAAAAGGGTATTATGTGGGGTGTGAAAAAACTACCTGTAGTTTTTCCTGAATCAGATAAATTAAATGAAGTGTGTGATGATGCATGGGTTTCCCCCGATAGAAAATTATTGGCGGTATACCCTTTCCCGCCAGAAGTTAGGGCGCGTTGGGAAACACCCCTTAGGGTGGATAAGGCGCTCACACGCTTATCAAAACAAGTGGCGTTACCGTCTCCAGATACGGCCGCCCTCAAGGAGCCAACTGATAGGAGGCTGGAAAATATCCTAAAAAGTATATACACACATACTGGTGTTATACTGCGACCAGCGATCGCCTCAGCCTGGATGTGCAGAGCTGGGGTGGCTTGGTCGGATTCCCTGACTAAAAATATTGATACCCTTGACAGGGACAGTATTTTATTGACTATAGAGCATTTAAAGGATGCATTTCTATATATACGAGATGCACAGAGGGATATTTGCACTCTGGCATCAAGAGTAAGTGCGATGTCCATATCTGCCAGAAGATGTTTATGGACACGACAGTGGTCAGGAGATGCAGATTCCAAACGGCACAAAGAAGTATTGCCGTATAAAGGGGAGGAGTTATTTGGGGTCGGTCCATCGGACCTGGTGGCCACGGCAACTGCTGGAAAATCCACCGTTTTTACCCTAAGTCACATCTCTGCAGAAAAAGACACCGTCTTTTCAGCCTCAGTCCTTTCGTCCCCATAAGAGTCATATCTGCCCAGGGATAGAGGAAAGGGAAGAAGACTGCAGCAGGCAGCCCATTCCCAGGAACAGAAGCCTCCACCGCTTCTGCCAAGTTTCTCAGCATGACGCTGGGGCCGTACAGGACCCCTGGATCCTACAAGTAGGATCCCAGGGGTACAGATTGGAAAGTCGAGACGTTTCCCCCTCGCAGGTTCCTGAAGTCTGCTTTACCAACGTCTCCCTCCGACAGGGAGGCAGTATTGGAAACAATTCACAAGCTGTATTCCCAGCAGGTGATAATCAAAGTACCCCTCCTACAACAAGGAAAGGGGTATTATTCCACACTATGTTGTGGTACTGAAGCCAGAAGGCTCAGTGAGACCTATTCTAAATCTGAAATATTTGAACACTTACAAAGGTTCAAATCAAGATGGAGTCACTCAGAGCAGTGATAGCGAACCAGAAAGAAGGGGACTATAGGGTGTCCCGGGACATCAGGGATACTTACCTCCATGTCCCAATTTGCCCTTCTCACCAAGGGTACCTCAGGTTCGTGGTACAGAACTGTCACTATCAGTTTCAGACGCTGCCGTTTGGATTGTCCACGGCACCCCGGGTCTTTACCAAGGTAATGGCCGAAATGATGATTCTTCTTCAAAGAAAATGGACAACCTCCTGATAAGAGCAAGGTCCAGAGAACAGTTGGAGGTCGGAGTAGCACTATCTCAAGTAGTTCTACGACAGCACGGGTGGATTCTAAATATTCCAAAACCGCAGTTGTTTCCGACGACACATCGGCTGTTCCTAGGGATGATTCTGGACACAGTCCAGAAAAGGGTGTTTCTCCCGGAGAAGAAAGCCAGGGAGTTATCCGAGCTAGTCAGGAACCTCCTAAAACCAGGAAAAGTGTCAGTGCATCATTGCACAAGGGTCCTGGGAAAAATGGTGGCTTCTTACGAAGCGATTCCATTCGGCAGTTTTCACGCAAGAACTTTTCAGTGGGATCTGCTGGAAAAATGGTCCGGATCGCATCTTCAGATGCATCAGCGGATAACCCTGTCTCCAAGGACAAGGGTGTTTCTTCTGCGGTGGCTGCAAAGTACTCATCTACTAATGGGCCGCAGATTCGGCATTCAGGAAGGGTCCTGGTGACCAGGGATGCCAGCCTGAGAGGCTGGGGAGCAGTCACACAGGGAAAAATTTCCAGGGAGTGTGATCAAGTCTGGAGAATTCTCTCCACATAAATATACTGGAGCTAAGGGCAAGTTACAATGCTCTAAGCTTAGCAAGACCTCTGCTTCAAGGTCAGCCGGTATTGATCCAGTGGGACAACATCACGGCAGTCGCCCACGTAAACAGACAGGGCGGCACAAGAAGCAGAAGGGCAATAGCAGAAACTGCAAGGATTCTTCGCTGGGCGGAAAATCAGGTGATAGCACTGTCAGCAGTGTTCATTCCGACGCCCGGGAGAGTGGGGATTTCATCGGGAAGTCTTCCACATGATTGTGAACCATTGGGAAAGACCAAAGGTGGACATGATGGCGTCCCGCCTGAACAAAAAACTGGACAGGTATTGCGCCAGGTCAAGAGACCCTCAGGCAATAGCTGTGGACGCTCTGGTAACACCGTGGGTGTACCAGTCAGTGTATGTGTTCCCTCCTCTGCTTCTCATACCCAAGGTACTGAGAATTATAAGACGTAGAGGAGTAAGAACTATACTCGTGGCTCCGGATTGGCCAAGAAGGACTTGGTACCTGGAACTTCAAGAGATGCTCACAGAGGACTCATGGCCTCTGCCGCTAAGAAGGGACTTGCTTCAGCAAGTACCATGTCTGTTCCAAGACTTACCGCGGCTGCGTTTGAAGGCATGGCGGTTGAACGCCGGATCCTAAGGGAAAAAGGCATTCCGGAAGAGGTCATTCCTACCCTGGTCAAAGCCAGGAAGGAGGTGACCGCACAACATTATCACCACATGTGGCGAAAATATGTTGCGTGGTGTGAGGCCAGGAAGGCCCCACAAAGAAATTTCAACTCGGTCGATTCCTGCATTTCCTGCAAACAGGAGTGTCTATGGGCCTCAAATTGGGGTCCATTAAGGTTCAAATTTCGGCCCTGTCGATTTTCTTCCAGAAAGAATTGGCTTCAGTTCCTGAAGTCCAGAAGTTTGTCAAGGGAGTACTGCATATACAACCCCCTTTTGTGCCTCCAGTGGCACTGTGGGATCTCAACGTAGTTCTGGGATTCCTCAAATCACATTGGTTTAAACCGCTCAAATATGTGGATTTGAAATATCTCACATGGAAAGTGACCATGCTGTTGGCCCTGGCCTCGGCCAGGCGAGTGTCAGAATTGGCGGCTTTGTCTCACAAAAGCCCATATCTGATTGTCCATTCGGACAGGGCAGAGCTGCGGACTCGTCCCCAGTTTCTCCCTAAGGTGGTGTCAGTGTTTCACCTGAACCAGCTTATTGTGGTACCTGTGGCTACTAGGGACTTGGAGGACTCCAAGTTGCTAGATGTTGTCAGGGCCCTGAAAATATAGGTTTCCAGGACGGCTGGAGTCAGGAAAACTGACTTGCTGTTATCCTGTATGCACCCAATAAACTGGGTGCTCTTGCTTCTAAGCAGACGATTGCTAGTTGGATGTGTAGTACAATTCAGCTTGCACATGCTGTGGCAGGCCTGCCACAGCCAAAATATGTAAATGCCCATTCCACAAGGAAGGTGGGCTCATCTTGGGCGGCTGCCCGAGGGGTCTCGGCTTTACAACTTTGCCGAGCAGCTACTTGGTCAGGGGCACACCCTGACTGAGGAGGACCTGGAGTTCTCTCATTCGGTGCTGCAGAGTCATCCGCACTCTCCCGCCCGTTTGGGAGCTTTGGTATAATCCCCATGGTCCTGACGGAGTCCCCAGCATCCACTTAGGACGTCAGAGAAAATAAGAATTTACTTACCGATAATTCTATTTCTCGTAGTCCGTAGTGGATGCTGGGCGCCCATCCCAAGTGCGGATTGTCTGCAATACTTGTACATAGTTATTGTTACAAAAATCGGGTTATTATTGTTGTGAGCCATCTTTTCAGAGGCTCCGCTGTTATCATGCTGTTAACTGGGTTCAGATCACAGGTTGTACAGTGTGATTGGTGTGGCTGGTATGAGTCTTACCCGGGATTCAAAATCCTTCCTTATTGTGTACGCTCGTCCGGGCACAGTATCCTAACTGAGGCTTGGAGGAGGGTCATAGGGGGAGGAGCCAGTGCACACCACCTGATCCTAAAGCTTTTACTTTTGTGCCCTGTCTCCTGCGGAGCCGCTAATCCCCATGGTCCTGACGGAGTCCCCAGCATCCACTACGGACTACGAGAAATAGAATTATCGGTAAGTAAATTCTTATTTTTTCTCTGATATCTTTGTTAAACTACAGGACTGGATGGAGGGAGTTCTGATTGTAGGGGGAGACCTTAATATTGCAATGGATCCGCTACTAGATGTATCTGGTGGCCCCAGACAGCTAAACTGCAATAGATCCATGCCACCCTCCCTGTCCCTAATGCAGGACTCTTTACAACTTCTGGACCCATGGAGATTTCTCCACCCTGACTCTAGGGAATATTCCTACTTCTCACACCCCCACAAAATATTCTCCAGATTAGATTATTGGCTAATACCTGCCTCTTCGATACATAGAATAATAGACTACACCATAGCTAGTATTCTCATATCTGACCATGCCCCCATCACCTTGACAATAACGTTAACCACACCCCGACAATACTCCTACATCTGGAGATTCCCTGAATACCTCGCCACTTCTGAGGACTTCAAACTCTTTTTGTCACAATCATATCTCAATTACACACATGATAACGCAGCACATATTAATGACATAAATCTCTTCTGGCAGGCCTCTAAAACCGTTCTTAGAGGGCAAATTATTTCATATGTTGCCACCAGAAAGAGGCAACTTCGAGAAAGGATGGCAGAGGCATCCCTCCAGGTCGCTTCGGCCTACTCCCAACTGTTGACTGATCCATCTGAGACTAACAGGAAATTATATAAAAAGACACCAAACTGATACACGATACCCTCTGTGCTGAACAGGCCAAGCTATTCCTCTCCTTCCAATCTAACAAATATTTTAGCTGGGGCAATCGCCCAGGGAAGTTATTGGCAAACATGGTAAAAACCCATGCAACACCTAAACATATCTCCTGAATTAGAGACGCAGGCGGACCCCCCTCAGTGACACAGGAACAGATTAGCGACACTTTTCTGACTTTCTTTGAGAAATTATACACCGCACCACCCGACCACCCTACGGCTGGCATGGACTTTTTGACACAGGCTAATCTCCCCACGCTCTCTGAGAGCGATAGAGAATTTCTTACCAACCCCGTTACTGCAGCAGAATTGGAATCGACTATCAAATCTCTAGCAAATGGGAAATCCCCAGGTCCCGACGGTATGTCGGCGGCCTATTATAAGCTACTTCTCCCACTTTTAAGTGAACACCTCAGGCAACTATATAATGCGCTCTTGACGGGACACCCTGCCCCGACAGGCTTTAACACAGCCCGAGTCATAGTCCTCCCTAAACCTAATAAAGACCATACATTAGTTTCATCCTACCGGCCAATCTCACTACTAAACCAAGACTTTAAAATATTCACAAAGATTCTTGCCACCCGTCTCCAAGTGATTTTACCCAAACTGCTACATCCTGCCCAGACAGGATTCATGCGTAATAGACACTCAGTACATAATGTTCGCTCATTGCTGGCAGCTATGTATAAAACGCATAATTCATTAAAACAGGACAATATGGTACTGAGCTGTGATGCAGATAAAGCCTTTGACCGAGTATCTTGGGCCCACATAGACAGATTACTTGGACTTCAAAATTTCAGTCCTGATTTTATTAAGGTATTTCACATCATCTATCAAACACCCCAGACCTTTTTGACAGTAAATGGTCACAACTCGAGACTATTCTCCTTATATCGAGGTACTAGACAGGGATGCCCCTTATCCCCCCTCTTATTTAACTTGGCCTTGGACCCTCTCCTTCGCCATTTCTATAGAGAACACAGATGGCACGGCATAAAACTGGCTGATCATGAAATTAAATTCTCAGCATTTGCAGATGACATTTTACTTTATTTTAGCAACCCCCGAAAAGCCATACCACACTTACTTGACATTCTAGACTCATTTGAACTAGTCTCCGGATTTAAAATTAGTCACTCCAAAACGGAAGCCTTGACTTTCTTTCCCTCAATAAAAACAGGTTGGGGAGACATGTTCCCATTTCACTGGGCCACAAACAATTGTATTACTTACTTAGGGATTTTATTCCCTGATCACCCATCCAAGCTATACTCACTTAATTACCCCCCACTATTCGCTAGGACATATACAGATTTTGCCAGATGGACCCACCTTCCTCTCACATATACTGGCAGGAGTCACTTGTACAAAATGATAAGCTTTCCCCGCTTCCTTTATGTATTGCAGATGCTCCCGCTGATCCCGCCTAAACACATGCTAGCTCAATTGGACAAAGCACTGTCCAAATTTATTTGGGCGGACAAGCACCCTCGATTCTCATTATTCAAATTACGCCAACCTCGTTCTCTTGGAGGCTTAAATTTACCATGCCTTCACTCATATGCCTTAGCAGCCAACTACAGGATCGCTTTGGACTGGATTGGCGGTCGAGACATATATGCCAACACACACCTGGAACAATCTTTTACCCCCTCTCAGACTTTGGTGTCTCTGCTACACACCACTCCTACTTCCATATCACACTGTGTGGCAGACAATATACTTATCTCCTCTACCTGTGTTGCCTGGCGACAGATTCGCTCAAGACTAAAAATATCACGATATATATCGCTGTTCCTACCTCTCTGGGGTAACCCAGACTTCAAGCCTCACACTACATCCCCCATATTTCAGACTTGGTACGAAGGAGGTCTAAAATACATTCATCATTTACTGCATACCGAAACTCTGACCATACTTGCACACTCCCAAATTATGGCACGTTTTCCATCCTTACGAATACCATTCTTTCCCTTTCTTCAAGCATGTAGCTATGCACAAAAGGTCACTTCTTTGCTATCTATACAAGACACCACCCATACCTTGGACAAAACACTACGACACACCCCAAATGGTAATTTTTCCACAGCGCTCATATACACACACTCCCGCACTCTATTAAACGTGGAATCCGGCTCAGTAGGCCTCCTAAAATGGAAACTGGAATTCCCAGATCTCACCATGAAGCTGATTCTAGAGGCCAACACCTACTTAGATAAAACACTAGGTTCAGTTTCATACTCAGAAATGCACCAGAAAATTCTACATAGAGCATATATCACTCCCAAGCTACGATGCCTCATCGGAGCAGCCCCCTCATCTCATTGTTTCAAGTGCACTGCTCCAGAAGCAGACCTTGTACACTGTCTGTGGTCATGCCCCAAGGTACGTACACTTTGGCAGGCACTCCAATCATGTATCACGACCGACTTACAGTTACAATTTACCATCACTAAGACGTGGGCATTCTGGGGCATATTCCCGAAACCACCCAACACCGGTCTGTCCAAGGGACAACGTATTTTATTAATTAAACTGGCGGCCGCTACCAAAAAGACGATCCTTTCACAATGGATCTCCACTGATCATATCCCCATCTCATTATTACACCCTAGGATCTCTCATCTATTCCATCTAGACTGGACCAATACCGCTTTACAGAAAGACAAATTGACCGAGAAATACTTCCATATTTGGCTACCCTATGTCCAGACCCTCCCCCAGGTTACAAAGGAAGCCCTACGGAAATGTTTCAAAGACACTAAATGGTACTTGCTAGAGACCCTGGACTCCGTAGTCCCTTTTTGAGCTTAAGGCGCTATACCGCTTCCACATACCAGCTAGATCTTTTACAATTTTGATATTGATTTACTTCCTCTACTGCTCCAACACTAGTATTACCTAGGGCTTACACGGAGTATAATTATAATTATTGTCATTAAATGTCTATGCTACAATGCTATGTAATGCATGTTGTATCATTTTGTCCTATTGTTAACTCACCGGTCAATAAAAAACTTTTGGAAAAAAAAAATACCCCTTACAGCTTGTAACTTACAAATAAATGCACTTTACCCATTTTCTAGGATGCCACAGAGAAAGGACAGCTAGAATCTGATTGGTTGTTGCAGTTAACATAACCCATTTTCATTTTTAGAATCTTTAATAAATCTATCCCAGTGAGTGGTGTGGTGCACTTGGGTCAGATATGGGTTTGAAATTCAAATGTTAAAAACTTTATTGATTTTAGTTTAGAAAAAAAATGTGTTTCATCATTTCATCGTTGACTTGACAACACATTAGTGAAATATTAAAAACAAAAATATTGATGAGCTTGGAGTAAAATAGAATAATTAAAATTACACACATTCACGGCGCAGGTTTTCATACACACTTATATATGTTGTTATCTCAGTAGGGGACCCAAAAATGTTGGATTTTGGATAAGGGATGATAGAGAGAGAGAGAGAGAGAGAGAGAGAGAGAGAGAGAGAGAGAGAGAGAGAGAGAGAGAGAGAGAGAGAGACACACACACACACACACACCTCTACAATTACGAGCCAATATTATATGAGGAATCAGACCTCTATTTATAAGCTTTGGAAATCTTTTTCTGTTAGGTGTCTGTCCTTCCAATTTTAATATTACAATTAAAAGTTAAGTATTATATATAAAATTCTGATATTTAAAAAAAAAAAAAAAAAAAAAAAGAGTGCACCACTGGGTGAGCTTTCTTAAGAAGGGCTGCTGTCTCAGCACCTCATTATTTTCTACTTGACTGTATAACTGGGGGTGTATCTTGGGGTCCAAGCACCCATGGCAAAGTAAGGGACTGACACCCCCCATATTAGAAATAATTAATGTGCGTGTGCCAAAAAAAAAAAGGCATGGTCATACTATAGCGCCCCAAATTCACAGTAGTGCCCCATATACATTTTATACCACACAGTAATGTCCGTTATTCAAGTTATGCCACACAGTAGTAACCCTTATACACATTACGCCATACAGTAGAGCCCCTTATTAACATTATGCTACACAGTGGTACCCCTTATACACATTATGCCACACAGTAGTGCCCCTTGCACACTGTGTGTGCACTCCAGCTCCCACCGGGATGTCATCTCCGGATCATGCTGGGACATAGGAAGTGTCCTTCCCTTGATCTCCTTTCCCATAGACATGGCAAATTATATTATATATTATATTATATTATATTATATTATATAATGCAGTCAAGATGCCGGCAGTTGAAATCCTGGCGCTGGAATCCTGACACGTGGGCAGAATGTCGGCGCCAGAATCCTAACATCACACAGAATATTCATGCCTGAATCCCAACAGTCGACATCCCGGACATAAGTATGCCAGGGAATCCATGGGTTATGCCGCACAGAGAAGGAGGAATGGGTGGGCTAGGTTTAGGCACCACTGGGTAGGTTGCGGTGAATTTAGGGTTGGGAACCACCGAGAAGGATTAGGGTTAGACTGCAAGGTTAGGCTACGGAGAGGTGGGTTAGGTTTAGTCACCACCGGAGAGGGCTAGGGCCGCCACCTGGTGTCCTTCTCTGTAAACATGGGGACTAGCACACCCAAATTAATGCAAAAAAAGTTATTTTATCATAATAAAAATCATTAAATTACATACATTAAATTACATACATCAATCCTTGATGGTGGCATAACAGTATGCCAAGTGTCATAAAACGGTACTGTGCAGTCCATGAGGAAGGTGTTTATGCACTGAAACAGTACCGTTGGACGCAGTTCAAGATGGCTATTATTTGACTGACATTTCTTACATTTATCATATTGTTATGCCACCATCAAGGATTATATAACCACTGCCAGTCCCCAGAATAGTGCAAATTTATAGTTTGCAGGGGGCCCACGAACACCCTAGCACTGGTCCTGGCTATGGGCAACATCTCCACTTCCAAAACCCTGCACTTTAGTAAATATACCCCCTAGACCAACTTTGGCCAACCCGCTGCTTTTTTTTTTCATTCAAATGCGCTCCCGACACGAGGTCAGGTGATCTGGAAAATGCTGCTCTTCAGCTGAGCACGTGGCACTATGGGGACTGAGGGAGCAGGATATTAGGCGAGGCACCAACCAGCAAGCACAGGGGTCTACAGGTACCTCGGCATGGGCCACCGCAGGTTTGGAGTGGAGGCTGCTGGACACGTGGCGAGGACTGCTGGACAGATGAGGGGCTGCTGCAATGGAACAGGGGGGCTGGAGTGTCAACAAGAGGGGTCCTGGAGTGACACATGGGGGGCGGAACAGAAGTTAATTATGTTAATCTGGCTTTTTCAATGTATTTAATTTAGCTCTGGCTTTTCAGTGTATTTTATGTGGTTTTTAAAAAAAATGTTAGGTTGATCTGGATTTTTCAATGTTTTTCATACCAGGGGTGTAGCCTAATGGACAAATTTTTGTGCGTGCACTGCATGGTTTCGGCTCTTTGACATACCCAAAGATTTTTCTTGGCTTTGTCACTGACTGGTTGGCCACTTTTGCCCTGGACTCTGGCATGAGAGCAAGTGGGAGACAGAATTTGTCCTCCCACCAGAGTACAATTATAGTTTTAGAGTAGCCCCTAGTTCAATCTACACCTTGATCAAGGAAAATATATACAAGGTTTATTACTTTACCAAAATCTATTCCTCTGCGTATTCCTTTTTCTGGCGGTTGTGCCCGGGTGTCTACTCCCTTTGGGACAAAATGTTTGTTCCCTACTATCTTCGCTCCTGTCCAGAGTGACCTGTAGTAATTAATTTCCCTTATACCCCCTGACGCCTCAGACAGTGAAGCCCACTTTGCAAAATGATCTTCTCATGTTTTAGCTGCTGCCTGGTCTACGATAGTTAAGCACTAGATTCAACTTTATCAGTCTCTCCATTGGATTTCAGACATAATATCCGTAATTTGGCTATCATAAACATGGGGGGGAGGGAGGAAATAACCTATTATTTACATAACAGACAAATTTCAAAAGGTATTGGTCCATTAACTCTATATGTATCCCTTCTTTAGTACTGTGCCCCTGCTGCCTGAGCTTCCCCTCCCCCCACCCCACAAGAACTCCTTGAACACTCCCATTCCCCTTCCATAATTAGTTGAGATACATTCCTCCCCCTTTTCCTCTCTCTCTGCATTCTTTGGAAATTGCTGAGGCTCTTCTCCCCCTCTTAGTGATGACCATTCCCCCAACCCTTTCCCTTCAGTCTTATTTTTTTTCCCTCATACACCATTAAGTGCTTCTAACAGGATCGTTCACCAACCACTTCTCTAATAAGTCTCCTCATATTGAAGTCATATAGATCATGAAAATTTTGCAGTGATGCAACCCCAACATTTTTAAGAGGATTGGTAACCTACGAAATAGGAATATCAACCAAATACAATTATTATTTACTACCAGTTATTTATATAGCGCATACAAATTCTGCAGCGCTTTACATAGAATATTTTGACATTCACATCAGTCCCTGCCCCAGTAGTTTGCAATCTATATTCCCTACCACATGTAGTTGCACAAACATACATGCTAGGGATATTTTTGTTGGGAGACAAATAACCTACCAGTATATTTTTGGATTGTGAGAGGAAACTGGAGTACCCGGAGGAAACCAACACAGGCACAGGGAGAATATACAAACTCCAGTTAGGGCCATGGTGGGATCAAACCCATGATCTCAGTGCTGTGAGGCTGTAATACTAACCATTACACCATCCGTACTGCCCAGTGCTTTCAATTTGTCAGGATTAATTTTAAACCTCAAAACCAAACTCAAAATTTTAGGTAAAGTAGGTTTCAAGGTTTGAAATATACAGTGCATCCGGTAAGTATTCACCGCGCTTCACTTTTTCCACATTTTGTTATGTTACAGCCTTATTCCAAAATGGAATAAATTAATTTTTCCCCTCAAAATTCTACACACAATACCCTATAATGACAACATGAAAAAAATTGAGATTTTTGCAAATTTATTAAAAAAAAAAAAAAAATCACATGTACATAAGTATTCACAGCCTTTGCCATGAAGCTCAAAATTGAGCTCAGGTGCATCCTGTTTCCACTGATCATCCTTGAGATGTTCCTAGAGCTTAATTGGAGTCCACCTGTGGTAATTTCAGTTGATTGGACATGATTTAGAAAGACACACACCTGTCTATAGAAGGTCCCACACTTGACAGTGCATGTCTGAGCACAAACCAAGCATGACATCAAAGGAATTGTCTGTAGACCTCCGAGACAGGATTATCTCGAGGCACAAATCTGGGGAAGGGTACAGAAAAATACTTGCTGTTTTGAAGGTCCCAATGAGCACTGTAAAGGGAAGAAGTTCGGAACCACCAGGACCTTCCTAGAGCTGGCTGCCCGTCTAAACTGAGTGATCAGGAGAGAAGTGCCCTAGTCAGAGAGGTGACCAAGAACCAGATGGTCACTTTGTCAGAGCTATAGCATTGCTCTGTGGAGAGAGGAGAACCTAGAGTAAGAGGTCGCACTGACACCCACTATACAGATTACAATTTTATATTGTCATGTATTTGTCCTTTCACCTTTATTCAATATTGTGGGTATATACCTTTAAGGTTTTGGGAGGTGCTCCAGGAATGGCATAAGTACAGTATATGGAACTAAAAGAAAAAATATATTCCCTATTATGGGCACACACGGACTAATATATCCTCTTATAGTCAAATACCCAAAGGTAGATGACCAATAATGTTAAAATATAACTTTTATTATTGTCATTAAAACATTAGCGAAATACAGTGCAAATATAATAATTGGTGTAAAACATAATAATAAAGGGAGTTTAAAAATCTTTGTCACTGTGTTTAATTCTTGATTCACTATCTCTCTTATTCTTCAACTATGTTTCAATATTTGTTGCAATGTCAGCTACTAAGTGTCTTACACTGATACATTTGTGTTTCAGGGTAAACACCTACTGTCAATAGTTTTATTGTAACACCACTATCCTTATTTAATTATGTGCTTGCAGTGTGCGCATCACTGACTCATATTGCATCCTTACTTATAAAGGATTTGATGGTGGACCTTGTAGCTGAGTGCACTGAAAGTGTCTTATAGTGTCCAATGTCAATAAGTAATATCCGGTTTAGGGAGTATTCTCATTATGTTTCTATTCTAAAATCATTGTAATATCACTGAGTGATGGAATGTATGTGGTAAATTGTTATCATTTATGGTCATAGGTTGTCCCTGTTTCACAGGTATATAATCCACATACATAAGAAACTTCAAATGTTCTCTCTCTATGTAATAGGTGTGTCTACTAATAATATATCAATAGGTCGCAGTGCTTTATTCAATAGCACTGTACTATACTCTAGGTCTTATTGATAGTTTTTATTCCATTTATAAAATGATAATACACAGTGATTCCTTCACATATAGCAGTCACACATAGGGATTCCAACATAAAATGCTGGTGCAGTATGATAGGAGCCGTCCTATATCCTCAGCACACAATATTGCCTGCACGCTGCGCTTAAATCCCCACAGGATAATGATGGGTAGTATTTTATATCCCCATCTCTAATGAAGGTATTCACATAGCACTTGATGTTGATCTAAAAGAATGGCCCAAGTGAAATTAGTTATGAATTAACAAAATTTTATCAGCATACCAATATATACAAATGTATTAAATAATACCCATGGATCAAAAGGGAAAGGAAGATTCTTTCAGGGATGCCCATGTAATATAAGAAAATCTATACAGCCCAATAAAAATACGGAATAAGAATCATTGCCTCTTTATAAATCTATCAATTAATTTGTAAGAAGCAAAAGAGAAAAAGATACACAAGGGGGGTAAATACAGAAGAGATGTTTGAGCAGGATTTCTCAATTGTTACAATCCAAGGATATGAGAAACAATTATTCAAAAACTATTTTACAATCAAAATTAATGATATGTGGATTTAATCAATTATGGTTATGAATAGGGGTATATATAATATTAAATCATTCATAAAAGAACAAGGATGTGACATGGTATGATAGTGTAACATGAGATAATCTGCACTAAATTATATCCCTAGGGAATGGGCCATTTGATAAAACATTTATGAAATATTATTAAAAACCATTAAAAAAAAAATCGGTTAGGGGCATAAAATATAAACGGAGATGGGTACCATATGCTGAAAATAAATGTAATTAGGATTCACAAGTTAGTAAATCTTGAAAAAATTTATTCTGTAAGTATCAGATATCTTTACAGTATTTAATATAACCCTGACTGTCAACCTGTACACGAACACTGAAATTTAGAATATATAATAATGAACGGCAATTTGATATGGTGATTAAAATAGGGTATGCAATCTCCCTGAGGTTATTATAACACAATCATTTTTAGAAACAAATAATTGGAATTTAAGGACAACACTAGATATTTGTTCAAAAAATGCAGATAGGCGATCAGACCTGTCAATCAAAATTTAGGACGAATGAGAGACTGAGACAGGGGATATAGGTGGTCATTCCGAGTTGTTCGCTCGGCAATTTTCTTCGCATCGCAGCGATTTTCCGCTAATTGCGCATGCGCAATGTTCGCACTGCGACTGCGCCAAGTAAATTTGCTAAGAAGTTTGGTATTTTACTCATGGCATTACGAGGTTTTTTCTTCGTTCTGGTGATCGTAATGTGATTGACAGGAAGTGGGTGTTTCTGGGCGGAAACTGGCCGTTTTATGGGAGTGTGTGAAAAAACGCTGCCGTTTCTGGGAAAAACGCGGGAGTGGCTGGAGAAACGGGGGAGTGCCTGGGCGAACGCTGGGTGTGTTTGTGACGTCAAACCAGGAACCGAAACTGACTGAACTGATCGCAGTGGCAGAGTAAGTCCCGAGCTACTCAGAAACTGCTAAGAAATTTCTAGTCGCAATTTTGAGAATCTTTCATTCGCAATTTTGTTAAGCTAAGATTCACTTCCGGTAGGCGGCGGTTAGCGTGTGCAATGCTGCTAAAAGCAGCTTGCGAGCGAACAACTCGGAATGAGGGCCATAGTTCTCCCAAACCCGGAAATCGAGTTTCCTATGATGAAGCAAATACGAAACGATCGTTAGGATAGGACACAGATACTATGTGTCCCTTTTATTAGCTTAGCCACTGTTATATTTATATTATAATTGTGTTACATGTCTAAGTTTAGTGCAGAAAGTGCCATAGTGCCATTTACAATTGCAGCCGCCGCGGGCGCCATTGATCTCATATCACGCCAGAGATGGCAGCATTAACACTGAGATCAGCCACGCGGGTGGGCTCCCAACAGAAGCCGTGACTAGCGGCTTCACGCTAGGTTACGTGGCGGGAAAGGGGGACAGAGGCTTAGGCTGCCCCAGAGCTACTCGGGAGGTCACACACACGTGCGGGGGATCCCTTGACGGATACCGCCGTGTGTGAGCAGTATTATCTAAAGGATGCAGGACGGCCGCCACAACACTGTGGGGATTTAAGCGCAGCGTGCAGGCAATATTGTGTGCTGAGGATATAGGACGGCTCCTATCATACTGCACCAGCATTTTATGTTGGAATCCCTATGTGTGATTGCTATATGTGAAGGAATCAGTGTATTATCATTTTATAAATGGAATAAAAACTATCAATAAGACCTAGAGTATAGTACAGTGCTATTGAATAAAGCACTGTGACCTATTGATATATTATTAGTAGACACACCTATTACATAGAGAGAGAACATTTGAAGTTTCTTATGTATGTGGATTATATACCTGTGAAACAGGGACAACCTATGACAATGATAACAATTTACCACATACATTCCATCACTCAGTGATATTACAATGATTTTAGAATAGAAACATAATGAGAATACTCCCTGAACCGGATATTACTTATTGACATTGGACACTATAAGGCACTTTCAGTGCACTCAGCTACAAGGTCCACCATCAAATCCTTTATAAGTAAGGATGCAATATGAGTCAGTGATGCGCACACTGCAAGCACATAATTAAATAAGGATAGTGGTGTTGCATTAAAACTATTGACAGTAGGTGTTTACCCTGAAACACAAATGTATCCGTGTAAAACACTTATGCTGCTTTCAGATCGCAAATGCCGGATCCCACCCGGTAAGAGAAACGTGTCCTTACCGGGTGGGATCCGGCATTTTTGCTCCTTTGCTGGCTTTCCGACCCGGCAATATACCGGGTCGGTTGCCATAGCAGCGGGGGGCGCAGCAGCAGCAGGGGTGGAGGCGGCACCGGGAGATGAGCTCATCTCCTGCGCCGCCTCTCCCTATGCTGTGAATAGGAGCAGTGTCACATCGGAACGGCTCCCATTCACACTGTACCTGACCCGGTATTCAACCCGGTAATAACCCTTCTTTTTTACCGGGTTGAATTACCGGGTCAGGCGACCCGCTAATTCAGCAAAGGAGCTTTCACATCGCACACTGACCCGTTTCGATACGGCACTATACCGTGTCGATACCGGGTTATTTGTGCGATGTGAAAGGGGTATGAGTAGCTGACATTGCAACAAATATTGAAACATAGTTGAAGAATAAGAGAGAGAGAGAGATAGTGAATCAAGAATTAAACAGTGACAAAGCTTTTTAAACTCACTTTAATTATTATTTTTTACACCAATTATTACACTTGCACTATATTTTGCTAATGTTTTAATGACAATAATAAAAAAGTTATATTTTAACATTATTGGTCATCTACCTTTGGGTATTTGACTATAAGAGGATATATTAGTTTGTGTGTACCCATAATAGGGAATATCTTTTTTCTTCAAGTTCCATAGAGAGAGGAGAACCTTCCAGAAGGACAACCATCTCTGCAGTAATCCACCAATCAGGCCTGTATGATAGAGTGGCCAGACGGAAGCCAATCCTTAGTAAAAGCACATGGCAGCTCATCTGGGGTTTGCCAAAATGCACCTGAAGGACTCTCAGACCATGAGAAACAAAATTCTCTGGTCTGATAAGACAAAGATTGAACTCTTTGGTATGAATGCCAGGCGTCATTTGGAGGAAACCAGGCCCTGCTCATCACCAGGCCAATAACATCCCTACAGTAAAGCATAGTGGTGGCAGCATCATGCTGTGGGGACTTTTTTCAACAGCAGGAACTGGGAGACAAGTCAGGATAGAGGGAAAGATGAACGCAGCAATGTACAGACATCCTGGATGAAAACCTGCTCCAGAGTGCTCTTGACCACAGACTGGGGTGACGGTTCATCTTCCAGCAGGACAACGACTAAGCACACAGCCAAAATATCAAAGGAGTGGCTTCAGGACAACTCTGAATGCCCGGGTAGAGCCCAGACTTGAATCCAATTGAACATCTCTGGAGAGATCTGAAAATGGCTGTGCACCGACGCTTCCCATCCAACCTGATGGAACTTCAGAGGTGCTGCAAAGAGGAATGGGCAAAACTGCCCAAAGATAGGTGTGCCAAGCTTGTGGCATCATATTCAAAAAGACTTCAGGCTGTAATTGCTGCCAAAGGTGCATTAACAAGGTATTGAGCAAAGGCTGTGAATACTTATGTACACGTGATTTCTTCGTTTTTTATTTTTAATACATTTGCAAAAATCTCAAACTTTTTTCATGTCGTCAGTATTGGGTATTGTGTGTAGAATTTTGAGGGAAAAAGTGAAATTATGCCATTTTAGAATAAGTCTGTAACATAACAGAATGTGGAAAAAGTGAAGCACTGTGAATACTTTACAAATGACAGATGGGGGGGATGATATAGAGATAGATAGATAGATAGATAGATAGATAGATAGATAGATAGATAGATAGATAGATAGATAGATAGATAGATATCACCAACACCAATCCATTCCAATATAGTACCAATATTATCAGGAGAACTCAGTCTTCATAAGCCTTTTTATTGTCATTAAATCAGACCATCAGCACAGGGGTATCAACATTTCAGTCTCATGTGGGAACTTTGTCAAGATCACAGACCAGTGCAGATAGCTCACATATATACCAATATAGCCCTCCCCTCTAATTAACTAATAAGAAACACCTGAAACATGTTAAAAGTGTACAAAAAGTACTTAGAATGTACCCACACATACAACATACAAGACAACACAACACAAACCAAACACATACCATTATCAAGTATTGTGAAATACACAGCAGAATCCATGTGGAGTAGCTGCATAGTGGCGTGCGTACCACTGCAATTCTGGTATTTGGAACGCAAGTTCCGATCACCTGACCGGAAGTACATGTTCTGTCACAAACAACATCGCTGCCAGTGCCCATACCAGCCACAGATGGTCATATACAGAATATTCTTCTTATTCTTATTAAGAGTGCAATTATTGGTCAGGGATAAATACACTCACCTAAACAAAAAGACCAGATCAAATTCCAAAAAGTTTTAAGATACACATTATGGCATATCATGGACTCTGGCTGCGATGTTACATATTAACCAATCTGTATACACAGCATTTTAAACACAATAATCCGCTGTGGATTTACACAATACAAGATACACTATATCGAGCAAACAGTTTGTGTACCAAAGCATGATCATAAAGAATAAATAAAAAGCATGAATAAATACATGAAAAATAAGAATTTACTTACCGATAATTCTATTTCTCGGAGTCCGTAGTGGATGCTGGGGTTCCTGAAAGGACCATGGGGAATAGCGGCTCCGCAGGAGACAGGGCACAAAAAGTAAAGCTTTAGGATCAGGTGGTGTGCACTGGCTCCTCCCCCTATGACCCTCCTCCAAGCCAGTTAGGTACTGTGCCCGGACGAGCGTACACAATAAGGGAGGAATTATGAATCCCGGGTAAGACTCATACCAGCCACACCAATCACACCGTACAACTTGTGATCTAAACCCAGTTAACAGTATGATAACAGCGGAGCCTCTGAAAAGATGGCTCACAACAATAATAACCCGATTTTTGTAACTATGTACAAGTATTGCAGATAATCCGCACTTGGGATGGGCGCCCAGCATCCACTACGGACTCCGAGAAATAGAATTATCGGTAAGTAAATTCTTATTTTCTCTATCGTCCTAGTGGATGCTGGGGTTCCTGAAAGGACCATGGGGATTATACCAAAGCTCCCAAACGGGCGGGAGAGTGCGGATGACTCTGCAGCACCGAATGAGAGAACTCCAGGTCCTCTTTTGCCAGGATATCAAATTTGTAGAATTTTACAAACGTGTTCTCCCCTGACCACGTAGCTGCTCGGCAGAGTTGTAATGCCGAGACCTCTCGGGCAGCCGCCCAAGATGAGCCCACCTTCCTTGTGGAATGGGCCTTAACCGATTTAGACTGTGGCAGGCCTGCCTCAGAATGTGCAAGTTGAATTGTGTTACAAATCCAACGAGCAATCGCCTGCTTAGAAGCAGGCGCACCCAACTTGTTGGGTGCATACAGTATAAACAGCGAGTCAGATTTTCTGACTCCAGCTGTCCTGGAACATATTTTCAGGGCCCTGACAACTCCTAGCAACTTGGAGTCCTCCAAGTCCCTAGTAGGTGCAAGGCACCACAATAAGCTGGTTCAGGTGAAACACTGACACCACCTTAGGGAGAGAACTGGGGACGAGTCCGCAGCTCTGCCCTGTCCGAATGGACAAACAGATATGGGCTTTTTTGAGAAAAAACCACCAATTTGACACTCGCCTGGTCCAGGCCAGGGCCAAGAGCATGGTCACTTTTTATGTGAGATGCTTCAAATCCACATATTTGACTGGTTTTAAACCAATGTGATTTGAGGAATCCCAGAACTACGTTGAGATCCCACAGTGCCACTGGAGGCACAAAAAAAAGGGGTTTGTATATGCAATACTCCCTTGACAAACTTCTGGACTTCAGGAACTGAAGCCAATTCTTTCTGGAAGAAAATTTACAGGGCCGAATTTGAACCTTAATGGACCCCAATTTGAGGCCCATAGACACTCCTGTTTGCAGGAAATGCAGGAAACGACCGAGTTGAAATTTCTTTGTGGGGCCTTCCTGGCCTCACACCACGCAACATATTTTCGCCACACGTGGTGATAATGTTGTGCGGTCACCTCCTTTCTGGCTTTGACCAGGGTAGGAATGACCTCTCCCGGAATGCCTTTTTTCCCTTAGGATCCGGCTTTCCATCGCCATGCCGACAAACGCAGCTGCGGTAAGTCTTGGAACAGACATGGTACTTGCTGAAGCAAGTCCCTTCTTAGCGGCAGAGGCCATAAGACCTCTGTAAGCATCTCTTGAAGTTCCGGGTACCAAGTCCTTCTTGGCCAATCCGGAGCCATGAGTATAGTTCTTACTCCTCTACGTCTTATAATTCTCAGCACCTTAGGTATGAGAAGCAGAGGAGGGAACACATACACCGACTGGTACACCCACGGTGTTACCAGAACGTCCACATCTATTGCCTGAGGGTCTCTTGACCTGGCGCAATACCTGTCCCGTTTTTTGTTCAGACGGGACGCCATCATGTCCACCTTTGGTATTTCCCAACGGTTTACAATCATGTGGAAAAAACTTCTCAATGAAGTTTCCACTCTCCCGGGTGGAGGTCGTGCTGAGGAAGTCTGCTTCCCAGTTTCCATTCCCGGGATGAAAAACTGCTGACAGTGTTATCACATGATTTTCCGCCCAGCGAAAAGTCCTTGCAGTTTCTGCCATTGCCCTCCTGCTTCTTGTGTCGCCCTGTCTGTTTACGTGGGCGACTGCCGTGATGTTTTTCCCACTGGATCAATACCGGCTGACCTTGAAGCAGAGGTCTTGCTAAGCTTAGAGCATTATAAATTTACCCTTAGCTCCAGTATATTTATGTGGAGAAAAGTCTCCATACTTGATCACACTCCCTGGAAATTTTTTCCTTGTGTGACTGCTCCCCAGCCTCTCAGGCTGGGCTCCGTGGTTACCAGCATCCAATCCTGAATGCCGAATCTGCTGCCCTCTAGAAGATGAGCACTCTATAACCACCACAGGAGAGACACCCTTGTCCTTGGATATTGGGTTATCCGCTGATGCATCTGAAGATGCGATCCGGACCATTTGTCCAGCAGATCCCACTGAAAAGTTCTTACGTGAAATCTGCCGAATGGAATTGCTTCGTAGGAAGCCACCATTTTTACCAGGACCCTTGTGCAATGATGCACTGTTTTTAGGAGGTTCCTGACTTGCTCGGATAACTCCCTGGCTTTCTCTTCCGGGAGAAACACCTTTTTCTGGACTGTGTCCAGAATCATCCCTAGGCACAGCAGACGTGTCGTCGGGATCAGCTGCGATTTTGGAATATTTAGAATCCACCCGTGCTGATTGTAGCAGTATCCGAGATAGTGCTACTCCGACCTCCAACTGTTCCCTGGACTATGCCCCTATCAGGAGATCGTCCAAGTAAGGGATAATTAAGACGCCTTTTCTTCGAAGAAGAATCATCAATTCGGCCATTACCTTGGTAAAGACCCCAGGGTGCCGTGGACAATCCAAACGGCAGCGTCTGAAACTGATAGTGACAGTTCTGCACCACGAACCTGAGGTACCCTTAGTGAGAAGGGCAAATTTGGGACATAGAGGTAAGCATCCCTGATGTCCCGGGACACTATATAGTCCCCTTATTCCTGGTTCGTTATCACTGCTCTGAGTGACTTCATCTTAATTTGAACCTTTGTAAGTGTTCAAAAAATTTTTTTTTTTTAGAATAAGTCTCACCTAGCCTTCTGGCTTCAGTACCACAATATAGCGTGGAATAATACCCCTTTTCTGTAGTAGGAGGGGTAATTTAATTATCACCTGCTGGGAATACAGCTTGTGAATTTTTTCCCATACTACCTCCTTGTCGGAGGGAGACTTGGTAAAGCAGACTTCAGGAGCCTGCGAAGGGGAAACGTCTCGACATTCCCATCTGTACCCCCGGGATACTACTTGTAGGATCCAGGGGTCCTGTACGGTCTCAGCGCCATGCTGAGAACTTGTCAGACGCGGTGGAACGCTTCTGTTCCTGGGAATGGGCTGCCTGCTGCAGTCTTCTTCCCTTTCCTCTATCCCTGGGCAGATATGATCTTATAGGGACGAAAGGACTGAGGCTGAAAAGACGGTGTCTTTTTCTGCAGAGATGTGACTTAGGGTAAAAAACGGTGGATTTTCCAGCAGTTGCCGTGACCACCAGGTCCGATGGACCGACCCCAAACAAGTCCTCTTCCTGTATACGGCCATACTGTGCCGTTTGGAATCTGCATCACCTGACCACTGTCGTGTCCATAACATCTTCTGGCAGTTATGGACATCGCGTTTATTCATGATGCCAGAGTGCAAATATCCCTCTGTGCATCTCGCATATATAGAAATGCTCTATAGTCAATAAAATACTGTCCCTGTCAAGGGTATCAATATTTTTAGTCAGGGAATCCGACCAAGCCACCCTAGCTCTGCACATCCAGGCTGAGGCGATCGCTGGCCGCAGTATAACACCAGTATGTGTGTATATACTTTTTATTATATTTTCCAGCCTTGTCAGCTGGTCCTTGAGGACGGCCCTATCTATAGACGGTACCGCCACTTGTTTTGATAAGCGTGTGAGCGCCTTATCCACCTTAAAGGGTGTTTCCCAACGCGCCCTAACTTCTGGCGGGAAAGGGTATACCGCCCATAATTTTCTATCGGGGGGAACCCACGCATCATCACACACTTTATTTAATTTATCTGATTCAGGAAAAACTATGGTAGTTTTTTCACATCCCACATAATACCCTCTTTTGTGGTACTTGTAGTATCAGAAATACGTAACACCTCCTTCATTGCCTTTAACGTGTGGCCCTAATAAGGAATACGTTTGTTTATTCACCGTCGACACTGGATTCAGTGTCCCTGTCTGTGTCGACCGACTAAAGTAAACGGGCGTTTTAAAACCCTTGACGGTGTTTTTGAGACGTCTGGACCGTACTAATTGTTTGTCGGCCGTCTCATGTCGTCAACCGACCTTGCAGCGTGTTGACATTATCACGTAATTTCCTAAATAAGCCATCCATTCCGGTGTCGACTCCCTAGAGAGTGACATCACCATTACAGGCAATTGCTCCGCCTCCTCACCAACATCGTCCTCCTACCTGTCGACACACACGTACCGACACACAGCACACACACAGGGAATGCTCTGATAGAGGACAGGACCCACTAGCCCTTTGGAGAGACAGAGGGAGAGTTTGCCAGCACACACCAAAAACGCTATAATTATATAGGGACAACCTTATATAAGTGTTTTCCCTTATAGCATCTTAATATATATATAAGCATATCGCCAAATTAGTGCCCCCCCTCTCTGTTTTAACCCTGTTTCTGTAGTGCAGTGCAGGGGAGAGCCTGGGAGCCTTCCCTCCAGCCTTTCTGTGAGGGAAAATGGCGCTGTGTGCTGAGGAGATAGGCCCCGCCCCTTTTTCGGCGGCCTCGTCTCCCGCTCTTAACGGATTCTGGCAGGGGTTAAATATCTCCATATAGCCTCCGGAGGCTATATGTGAGGTATTTTTAGCCAAAATAGGTATTCATTTGCCTCCCAGGGCGCCCCCCTCCCAGCGCCCTGCACCCTCAGTGACTGCCGTGTGAAGTGTGCTGAGAGGAAAATGGCGCACAGCTGCA